>NC_073624.1:214055986-214359016 GCF_029407905.1 Bubalus kerabau | reverse complement strand
GTAGTCAGGGCTCTGAGCTGTAGTCAGGAGTAGGGGCAGGTGGCATGGTCATTGGCTGGTGCTAAAAGCTCTTCTTGCCTTTATTTAACCTTGGAGTGGCCCCTTTCAGTGCCTTTCTGGGCTTGTTTCCTGGCTGGGGTTCAGAGGACTTGTGAGAGTCTTCCTCCAGTGTGTGGAGACTGTGAGAACCCCAGGTCCAGGCTCTACGGTGTGTGACTGAGACGACTGCCTCTCGGCATGCTCTCTGGATGCTCTTGGGCTCTGATGGCTGATTCCTTCCTTCTCAGGGAGCCAAGCCCTTGAGCTGTGTGTGGAGCTGGAGGCTGGGCTGTGTCCTGTGCCCCAGCAGGGAGTTGGCTCACCAGGCCTCTGTTAGTGTGGCAGCATCACAGGAATGGGTGTTAGAAAACCCAGGTTCTTGCTTAGGGATTTGCTGTGTTGTGCTGTCAGGCCACCTCGCCTGGCTCAGCCTCTGTTCCTTCTCCTTCAATTCTATCGTACAGTGTGGGTGGCTAGGACTACATGTGGCATTCAGTGCTTTGCCAGTGCAGGCGGGTATTCCAGGGGTTATCCTTGGATAACCTCGGGCCTGGCCCTGCGTTCTGCAAAGTTCCCTTCTCCCAACTCCCTTTTGGGTCTCCAGGGTCTGGGATTCAGAACGCCCACCAGGGCCTGCCTCTCTGGTGACTCAGCTCTTAGAGCACTGGAAAAAGTCAAAGCAAAGAATGTGAAGCTGAACTCAACAGCAGGGTCCTCAAAATAGCTCCTCTGACAGCTTGAGATTGGCGGGGAGACACTAATTTTATGTGCTTGAGTTTCCTCGATTCACAGTGACAGCAAAGTGTCCTTCCCAGATAGGACTAGACCATGCGTGGTGGTTTTGGAGTCAGGATAGAGGTGCTGTCTGTCTGCCTGGTCGCAGGAGTGCCCTGTGTGAGCAGAGATGCTTGTGTCAGGACTCTATGGAGGGTTCAGACCCTGCCCTGGGAGCCTGGCATTGTTGCCTGGAAAGCCTCCAGTTTTGTGTTCTGCAGAATCCCATGTTGGCAAGTCCCAGCTTCTGGGAGCAAGGTCTGGCCTGGACTTCAGGCTGAGTGATGGGCAGGCTTTGCTATCCCCATTTTACAGATGAAAGTGCAAGGTTCAGAGTTTACCTGATTCGTTTCAGCCCACTCACTGAGTCAGGGGCAGGCTTCAGTCTACAAACACTTCTCTATGCTCTTTCAGTTCTGTCCCAATATGGGTCACCCCAGTGACTTGCTCCCATCCTTCTTCTCTGCCTCATCTTCTTTCCCTCTTCTCCCATCCTCTGAAGCTCTGCTGTCCGCATGGTAGCCACTAGCCACGTGTGGTTACTAAGCCCTTGAAGTGTGGCTGGTCCAAAGATGGGCTGGAAGTATAAAAGGGACCCTGGAGTTTGGAGACTTGGTACAGAGAAAGAATGCAGGCTATCTCATTAATAATTTGATATATGGATTACAAGTTGATTTAGATATACTGAGTTAAATAAAATATATACATTTATTTTTAATCTACTTACAAGGAAATTTAAAATTACAGATGTGGCTCGTGTTCTCTGGGGAGGTGCTGCTCTGAGTCTTGCTACTTGAAGTGTGGTCCCTTGACCAGCAGCACCGACATCACCCGGGAGCATATTGAAAATGAGGGGTCTCGGAGGCCCTTACACACCTGCTGAGTTAGAACAGGAATTTTGACAAGATTCCTAGGTGATTCTGCAGGCACAGCCCATGCTAGATAAGGCCCTGCCTGCCTGGGTCTGAATCCCATCTGTAAACAAAGAGGGGTGCCCCTCTTCAGATCCTAACTCCACATGGAAGCAGCTGCTCTGATGAAGGGGATGTCAGTTTGCGGGCAGCAGGAACAGCCTGGGGGGACCCCTAGGGCCTTCAGATCTGACACATGAGGTCACAGTGAACCAAGGGAACTATGCCCTTCAGGGATGGCTTCTGCCTGCTGTTGAAAGCAGAGACCTGAAACATTTTGGTTCAAAGACCTTTCAGGATATACACTTGGAAGTTTTTGGATTTCTAGTCAACCAAGAGGGAGACTTACAATAGTAACCCTGATAGTGTCTGGTGAATTTGGGGTTTGTCTCTGCAGGTTTGCACAGAGCTTGCCCAACCATGCCCTGTCTTGGTGGCTCTGCTTTCCTTGAGGTGTAATTAGAGAATTGCTGGGCTTGACCAAAGTAGACACATTCTCTGAGCTTCCAGGTCCTGGGGGCTGGGGAATGGGTGACTGTTTGGTGGGACAATTTTGGGGCTGTGCTTGGGCTCCCCTGGGTACTTGCTATAAGCCGACCCACCCATCAGTGCCCTCTGCTGGGCCTGTCCTCCTGGATGTGCTGGGCTTGGAGCTGTACCCACTGGTGCCCCAGGGAGGAGTGCAGAGAGTGACTCCAGGAAGGGGGAGCTGATGGCTGGCAGCTCACAGACACGCTGATGGTTGTGGCTGTCTCCATTCTAAAGTCAGGATCTGCTGCTGGGACTCATGCCATGCTCCTCCTAGGTCTGGGTTTAGTGGACAGAGTGAGGTCCCTCTTGCCAAGAATCTGATGCTGAAGGAGTTGGTTGATTCTGTTCACCCAAGTGTATATATCTCATCTATGATTTTGTAAACTCTGATGGCAACTCCGGCCTTCCAGGATGTGTTCCCAGGATGGAAGAGAAGGGTGTGTGCAGTAGCTCAGGGATTTGCAAGCAAGAGAGCTCCTGTCCTAGGAGGGGGAAGCTGGCCTGACATGCAATGCTGGGGGAGGGGGCAGATCTAAGGTGGCAGGTGCCTAGTGCAGGGCTGGAGGGAGTGTGTGGCTAGAGAGGCCCTGGGGGTGTAGCACCGGCTGGGTGGGCCTGGGTCATAGGGACATCCCCTCCCTGCCCTCAAAGTTGGCTGCAAGGAGTCAGGCCCCTGCAGGGCTGCAGACCCTACCTGGGCCCAGGTTGGGGCTGGCTAATTTCCTAGCCACAGTCTGACAGCTGGACCAGGCACCCAGATGACAGGGAGGGGCTTCTGTGTGCCCCTGGCTGTCTGGCTGGACATCAAAGACAGTGCCTAACCTGAGGTGGGGTAGGGGGGAAATCTGTATTCTTTAAAAGCCTTGTGCTTATGTGTTTGCATTTTCCTTATGGATTCCTTTTTTTACCCCCGAGTTTCCTACAAGAGTTTCTCTTGAAGAATTAAAAATTTTCACATTGAGAAATTTTCCCCAGTAGCTTTCAGGTAGAGGGAGAGGCTTTGCTTCCGCCCAGATTGGATAGGAGGGGTAGGGGTGAGGGCAAGGGAGGATCAGGCAGGTTCAGGGAGGGGAGCAGGATAGGAATCACTGTCCCACCACCACCACCCCGTCCCCTCTTCAAAGCCTACTCAGTCTTCCAGCTCCCGTGCCCCTTCTTCTAGGAAGCCTTCCTGACCACTGTCTCGTGCACCTGTCTCTACTAGGTGCTTCCTCAAGGGATTTACATGGATTCTCTCTTTAATCCCTACAATAGCTGCGAGTGACATTATTATTATCATCCCCATTTCCAAAGGAGGAAACGAAGGCTCAGAGAGGTTAAATGGCTTATTTGAGTGTATGTTGTCGGGGAGTAGTGGAGCTGAGATTCTAAATCAGGACTTTTACTGCACACAGGAAGCGCTTAACGGTTTATGGCAGCAGTTGGACTGGATGTTAATTTCACAGTTCAGTCAGCTAGGCTGAAGCAGCTACTTAGACTTGTGGTCACACCCGTGGGTGTGGTAGATGGTGCGAGGGGTGGGGCCTTGAGAGAACAGACCCATTCCGCGCTAAACAGAAGCCTAATAGTGACACAGAGGCCAGGGTCTGTGATAGGCCACAGAAGCACTGGCCCTGAATGTGGCGCCCACTGAAGCCAACATCCCACCTTGAATTTGGGACTTCTAACTAAGAGTTGGACCTGACTGAGTGACTTCACTTTCACTTTTCACTTTCATGCATTGGAGAAGGAAATGGCAACCCACTCCAGTGTTCTTGCCTGGAGAATCCCAGGGATGGGGGAGCCTGATGGGCTGCCATCTATGGGGTCGCACAGAGTCGGACATGACTGAAGCGACTTAGCAGCAACAGCAGCAGCTGGTAGAGGGTTGGAGGATGTCACACACCCAGGCCAGCCCTCCATCTGGTGGCCTTGGGCACTGACGGGCCCTGGGCTCAGTATTGTCTGGCCAACAAGTCCTGGTATAAATCCACGTTTTACTTCTCAGTGTTCACTCTTCTTCTTACTGATCATCTCTCTAAGATACGCATATAATAGGAAGAAATACAGTGTGGAGCTCAAGGCTGTTTCCTTGGCTCTGACATAAACAATTCAGCCCTTTTCTCATATGTTTATACCATGCATGACCACATGACCTTGACCATTGTTTAGAGATGGCTTGGTCTTTCCTCCCTGGCCTGGCATTAAAGACCCCACTCTGTCTCCTTTTGGTAGGATGAACATGAGGGCAGGGATGAGTCCTGGCCTGGGTCCTACTTGTCATGGCGTGGGTCTTCAAGCTGGAGGGGCTAACACAGACCAGCTTTCTGCCTTTGTCGGGGACACCCCATGCTTCTCTGCATAGCCTGGTCCCTGGCTGGTAACTGTTGGGGTCTATATGGTTTGCAGGTCACTGACCTCAGGGACGTGTAGGGCAAGGCTGTTAGTTATTTCTGATGTGTTTATTTAGTCAACAAATATTTGTTGAGTAACCATCAAGACTGGGGCTTCCCAGATGGCATAGTGGTAAAGAATCTGCCTGTCGGTGCAGGAGGTGCAAGAGATGTGGGTTCGGTCCTTGGGTCAGGAAGATCCCCTGGAGGAGGGCATGGCAACCCACTCCAGTATTCTTGCCTGGAGAATTCCATGGGCAGAGGAGCCTGATGGGCTACAGTCCATGGGGTCTCAAAGAGTTGGACACGACGTAGCAACTGAGCACGCACACACACAACCCATCGCGAGCAGCAGTAGCAGGACACTAATAAAGTGGGGGACACCTCTGTCTGCATTTCGGGTCTTGTCTGGGCCCTTGGCTGTCAGGGCCTGCAGAGGCTGTGGTTGGGGTGCGGCTTGTGCTGTGGCCCTGGCCGCTCGGTTTCTGGAGGGCAGTTCGAGACCCCGGGCCTTGTAGCTCACCTCCCCTAGAGCCCCCAGTCACGTGACAGCCCACTTTTATGGCCTGGCACAGCCACATTTTATTGTCGAATTAGTAGGAATAACAGTAGCATTTTAGTGGCTGATTGGGAGCTGTATATTAGCGACTGTATTAATAAGTGCGCAGTGACAGGAGACCAGTGAGAGGGAGAAAATGAGACACAGTATTTATCCCCTGTGCAAAATCTTTTTTATTATTAAAGGCACTGGGTTAACTGAGGATAGATTTAATGCCTGCTGGTAATTTTATTGGATCAGCAGCACCTCAGGGTCCCCACTGCAGACGGAGCTCCAGACCCCTCATCCAGGATCACTGGATTTCTTGGAGAAGCTGCAGGGCTGGGACGTTGCAGACAGGAGCACTTTCTTGGGACTTGCTCTGAGCCTTCTCTCTGTGGGCAGATGCTGGGCAGTTGATGTGAGACAGGGCGAGTCTCTCGCCCATTTGGAGATGAACAGTGTGGTTGGTGTAGGTTCTGAGGTGTCTGAAGAAAGAGATTGCAGGGAGAACATCAGAACTGGTGCAGGCCTGCCCCTGACTCTCAGGGGAGCGTCCCAGCAGGGGGCTGCAAAACTCGAAGGTCTTACAACTGGGGGCAGCCAGGTGGTACCCCTCTGTCCAGTGCTATCTGGGTCTGCTGCGGTGGCCCAGCCTTGGAGAAGGATGGGTGTGCCTGGTTCTGGCTGGAGGAGCACAGCTGCTAAGGGCCATGTGTGGCTGGAGCTTGAGATTGTGGCCACCTTGGCACTGTGGGCTGTGGACCATGCATTTTGGCAGGAAGACCATGCTGAAGATCCTTGGCAGCTCTGGGGCCTCTGAACATTGCAGAGGAGTGCTAGAGGCTAGACTATGAGACAGGAGAGAAAGGCATGGAGCCAGAGCTGCTGGCAGTTGATGGTCTCAGCCAGCCCTGCTTCCTCCTCATGGACGTGTAAGCCCGCTTGAGCCTGCTTTCTTTTAGCTTCAGTCTAGCTCCCTTCACCGCTTCTCTGTGGTTCTCCTCCGAAGGGTCAGCCCCTCTTTTCTGTAGGTTTCTCAAGGAGCCTCATCTGACCCTCTCTCTCTTTTTTCTACCTCTGCTCATTGATTTATTTATTTATTTTTAATTTTAATTGGAAGCTAATTACTTTACAATATTGTGGCGATTTTTGCCATATATTCACATGAATCAGCCATGGGTGTACATGTGTTCCCCATCCTGAACCTCCCTCCCACCTCCCTCCCTGTCCCATCCCTCAGGGTCATCCCAGTGCACCAGTCCTAAGCACCCTGTCTCATGCATCAAACCTGGACTGGCGATCTGTTTCACATATGATAATATACATGTTTCAATGCTATTCTCTCAAATTATCCCACCCTCACCTTCTCCCATAGAGTCCAACAGTGTTCTTTACATCTGTGTCTCTTTTACTGTCTCGCATATAGGGTTATCATTACCATCATTCTACTTTCTTTTTTTTTAATTTTATTTTATTTTTAAACTTTACAATATTGTATTAGTTTTGCCAAACATCGAAATGAATCCGCCACGGGTATACCCGTGCTCCCCATCCTGAACCCTCCTCCCTTCTCCCTCCCCATACCCTCCCTCTGGGTCGTCCCAGTGCACCAGCCCCAAGCATCCAGTATCGTGCATCGAACCTGGACTGGTGACTTGTTTCATACATGATATTATACATGTTTCAATGCCATTCTCCCAAATCTCCCCACCCTCTCCCTCTCCCAGAGTCCATAAGACTGATCTATACATCAGTGTCTCTTTTGCTGTCTCATACACAGGGTTATTGTTACCATCTTTCTAAATTCCATATATATGTGTTAGTATACTGTATTGGTGTTTTTCTTTCTGGCTTACTTCACTCTGTATAATAGGCTCCAGTTTCATCCACCTCATTAGAACTGATTCAAATGTATTCTTTTTAATGGCTCAGTAATACTCCATTGTGTATATGTACCACAGCTTTCTTATCCATTCATCTGCTGATGGGCATCTAGGTTGCTTCCATGTCCTGGCTATTATAAACAGTGCTGTGATGAACATTGGGGTACATGTGTCTCTTTCCCTTCTGGTTTCCTCAGTGTGTATGCCCAGCAGTGGGATTGCTGGATCATAAGGCAGTTCTATTTTCAGTTTTTTAAGAAATCTCCACACTGTTCTCCATAGTGGCTGTACTAGTTTGCATTCCCACCAACAGTGTAAGAGGGTTCCCTTTTCTCCACACCCTCTCCAGCATTTATTGCTTGTAGACTTTTGAATTGCAGCCATTCTGACTGGCGTGAAATGGTACCTCATAGTGGTTTTGCTTTGCATTTCTCTGATAATGAGTGATGCCGAGCATCTTTTCATGTGTTTGTTAGCCATCTGTATGTCTTCTTTGGAGAAATGTCTATTTAGTTCTTTGGCCCATTTTTTGATTGGGTCGTTTATTTTTCTGGAGTTGAGCTGTAGGAGTTGCTTGTATATTTTTGAGATTAGTTGTTTGTCAGTTGCTTCATTGGCTATTATTTTCTCCCATTCTGAAGGCTGCCTTTTCACCTTGCTAATAGTTTCCTTTGTTGTGCAGAAGCTTTTAAGTTTAATTAGGTCCCATTTGTTTATTTTTGCTTTTATTTCCAATATTCTGGGAGGTGGGTCATAGAGGATCCTGCTGTGATGTATGTCGGAGAGTGTTTTGCCTATGTTCTCCTCTAGGAGTTTTATAGTTTCTGGTCTTACGTTGAGATCTTTAATCCATTTTGAGTTTATTTTTGTGTATGGTGTTAGAAAGTGTTCTAGTTTCATTCTTTTACAAGTAGTTGACCAGATTTCCCAGCACCACTTGTTAAAGAGATTGTCTTTAATCCATTGTATATTCTTGCCTCCTTTGTCAAAGATAAGGTGTCCATATGTGCATGGATTTATCTCTGGGCTTTCTATTTTGTTCCATTGATCAATATTTCTGTCTTTGTGCCAGTACCATACTGTCTTGATAATTGTGGCTTTGTAATAGAGCCTGAAGTCAGGTAGGTTGATTCCTCCAGTTCCCTTCTTATTTCTCAAGATAGCTTTGGCTATTCGAGGTTTTTTGTATTTCCATACAAATTGTGAAATTATTTGTTCTAGCTCTGTGAAGAATACCGTTGGTAGCTTGATGGGGATTGCATTGAATCTATAAATTGCTTTGGGTAGTATACTCATTTTCACTATATTGATTCTTCCAATCCATGAACATGGTATATTTCTCCATCTGTTAGTGTCCTCTTTGATTTCTTTCACCAGTGTTTTATAGTTTTCTATATATAGGTCTTTAGATTCTTTAGGTAGATATATTCCTAAGTATTTTATTCTTTCCATTGCAATGGTGAATGGAATTGTTTCCTTAATTTCTCTTTCTGTTTTCTCATTATTAGTGTATAGGAATGCAAGGGATTTCTGTGTGTTGATTTTATATCCTGCAACTTTACTATAGTCATTGATTAGTTCTAGTAATTTTCTGGTGGAGTCTTTAGGGTTTTCTATGTAGAGGATCATGTCATCTGCAAATAGTGAGAGTTTTACTTCTTCTTTTCCAATTTAGATTCCTTTTATTTCTTTTTCTGCTCTGATTGCTGTGGCCAAAACTTCCAAAACTATGTTGAATAGTAATGGTGAAAGTGGGCACCCTTGTCTTGTTCCTGACTTTAGAGGAAATGCTTTCAATTTTTTACCATTGAGGATAATGTTTGCTGTGGGTTTGTCATATATAGCTTTTATTATGTTGAGGTATGTTCCTTCTATTCCTGCTTTCTGGAGAGTTTTGATCATAAATGGATGTTGAATTTTGTCAAAGGCTTTCTCTGCATCTATTGAGATAATCATATGGTTTTTATTTTTCAATTTGTTAATGTGGTGTATTACATTGATTGATTTGTGGATATTGAAGAATCCTTGCATCCCTGGGATAAAGCCCACTTGGTCATGGTGTATGATCTTTTTAATGTGTTGTTGGATTCTGATTGCTAGAATTTTGTTAAGGATTTTTGCATCTATGTTCATCAGTGATATTGGCCTGTAGTTTTCTTTTTTTGTGGGATCTTTGTCAGGTTTTGTTATTAGGGTGATGGTGGCCTCATAGAATGAGTTTGGAAGTTTACCTTCCTCTGCAATTTTCTGGAAGAGTTTGAGCAGGATAGGTGTTAGCTCTTCTCTAAATTTTTGGTAGAATTCAGCTGTGAAGCCGTCTGGACCTGGGCTTTTGTTTGCTGGAAGATTTTTGATTACAGTTTCAATTTCCGTGCTTGTGATGGGTCTGTTAAGATATTCTATTTCTTCCTGGTCGAGTTTTGGAAAGTTGTACTTTTCTAAGAATTTGTCCATTTCTTCCACATTGTCCATTTTATTGGCATATAATTGTTGATAGTAGTCTCTTATGATCCTTTGTATTTCTGTGTTGTCTGTTGTGATCTCTCCATTTTCATTTCTAATTTTATTGATTTGATTTTTCTCCCTTTGTTTCTTGATGAGTCTGGCTAATGATTTGTCAATTTTATTTATCCTTTCAAAGAACCAGCTTTTGGCTTTGTTGATTTTTGCTATGGTCTCTTTTGTTTCTTTTGCATTTATTTTGCCCTAATTTTTAAGATTTCTTTCCTTCTACTAACCCTGGGGTCCTTCATTTCTTCCTTTTCTAGTTGCTTTAGGTGTAGGGTTAGGTTATTTATTTGACTTTTTTCTTGTTTCTTGAGGTACGCCTGTATTGCTATGAACTTTCCCCTTAGGACTGCTTTTAAAGTGTCCCATAGGTTTTGGGTTGTTGTGTTTTCATTTTCATTAGTTTCTATGCAAACTTTGATTTCTTTTTTGATTTCTTCTGTGATTTGTTGGTTATTCAGCAGCATGTTGTTCAGCCTCCATATGTTGGAATTTTTAATAGTTTTTCTACTGTAATTGAGATCTAATCTTACTGCATTGTGGTCAGAAAAGATGCTTGGGATGATTTCTATTTTTTTGAATTTACCAAGGCTAGATTTATGGCCTAGGATGTGATCTATCCTGGAGAAGGTTCCATGTGCGCTTGAGAAAAAGGTGAAATTCATTGTTTTGGGATGAAATGTCCTATAGCTATCAATTAGGTCTAACTGGTCTATTGTATCATTTAAAGTTTGTGTTTCCTTGTTAATTTTCTGTTTAGTTGATCTATCCATAGGTGTGAGTGGGGTATTAAAGTCTCCCACTCTTATTGTGTTATTGTTAATTTCTCCTTTCATACTTGTAAGCATTTGTCTTACATATTGCGGCGCTCCCGTGTTGGGTGCATATGTATTTATAATTGTTATATCTTCTTCTTGGATTGATCCTTTGATCATTATGTAGTGACCATCTTTGTCTCTTTTCACAGCCTTTGTTTTAAAGTCTATTTTATCTGATATAAGTATTGCTACTCCTGCTTTCTTTTGGTCCCTATTTGCATGGAAAATCTTTTTCCAGCCCTTCACTTTCAGTCTGTATGTGTCCCCTGTTTTGAGGTGGGTCTCTTGTAGACAACATATGTAGGGGTCCTATTTTTGTATCCATTCAGCCAGTCTTTGTCTTTTGGTTGGGGCATTCAACCCATTTACGTTTAAAGTAATTACTGATAAGTATGATCCCATTGCCATTTACTTTATTGTTTTGGGTTCGATTTTATACACCGTTTTTGTGTTTCCTGTCTAGAGAATATCCTTTAGTATTTGTTGGAGAGCTGGTTTGATGGTGCTGAATTCTCTCAGCTTTTGCTTGTCTGAAAAGCTTTTGATTTCTCCTTCATATTTGAATGAGATCCTTGCTGGGTACAATAATCTGGGCTGTAGGTTATTTTCTTTCATCACTTTAAGTATGTCTTGCCATTCCCTCCTGGCTTGAAGAGTTTCTATTGAAAGATCAGCTGTTATCCTTATGGGAATTCCCTTGTGTGTTATTTGTTGTTTTTCCCTTGCTGCTTTTAATATTTGTTCTTTGTGTTTGATCTTTGTTAATTTGATTAATATGTGTCTTGGGGTGTTTTGCCTTGGGTTTATCCTGTTTGGGACTCTCTGGGTTTCTTGGACTTGGGTGATTATTTCCTTCCCCATTTTAGAGAAGTTTTCAACAATTACCTCTTCAAGTATTTTCTCATGGTCTTTCTTTTTGTCTTCTTCTTCTGGGACCCCTATGATTCAAATGTTGTAGCGTTTAATATTGTCCTGGAGGTCTCTGAGATTGTCTTCATTTCTTTTAATTCGTTTTTCTTTTATCCTCTCTGATTCATTTATTTCTACCATTCTATCTTCTAATTCACTAATCCTATCTTCTGCCTCTGTTATTCTACTATTTGTTGCCTCCAGAGTGTTTTTAATTTCACTTATTGCATTATTCATTATATATTGACTCTCTTTTATTTCTTCTAGGTCCTTGTTAAACCTTTCTTGCATCTTCTCAATCTTTGTCTCCAGGCTATTTATCTGTGATTCCATTTTGATTTCAAGATTTTGGATCAATTTCACTATCATTATTTGGAATTCTTTATCAGGTAGATTCCCTATTGCTTCCTCTTTTGTTTGGTTTGGTGGGCATTTATCCTGTTCCTTTATCTGCTGGGTATTCCTCTGTCTCTTCATCTTGTTTAAATTGCTGAGTTTGGGGTGTCCTTTCTGTATTCTGGCAGTTTGTGGAGTTCTCTTTATTGTGGCGTTTCCTTGCTCTGTGTGGGTTTGTACAGGTGGCTTATCAAGGTTTCTTGGTTAGGGAAACTTGTGTCGGTGTTCTGGTGGGTGGAGCTGTATTTCTTCTCTCTGGAGTGCAATGAAATGTCCAGTAATGAGTTATGGGATGTCTATGGTTTTGGGATGACTTTGGGCTGCCTGTATCTTGGAGCTCAGGGCTGTGTTCCTTGTTGCTGGAGAATTTGCTTGGTATGTCTTGCCCTGAAACTTGTTGGCCCTTGTGTGGTGCTTGGTTCAGTGCAGGTATGGAGGCATTTGGTGAGCTCCTGTCAATTAATGTTCCTTGGAGTCAGGAGCTCCCTGGAGTCAGGGTTTGGACTTAAGCCTCCTGTTTCCAGTTATCGGTCTTATTTTTACAGTAGTTTCATAGCTTCTCCTTCTATACAGCACCATTGATAAAACATCTACGTTAAAGATGAAAAGTTTCTCTACCGTGAGGGTCACCCAGAGAGGTTCACAGCATTATATGGAGAAGAGAAGAGGGAGGAGGGAGTTAGAGGTGACCCGAATGAGATGAGGTGGAATCAATAGAGGAGAGAGTGGGCTATCCAATAATCTCTTCCTTATGTGCACTCCACAACTGGACCGCTCAGAGTTGTCCACGGAGTTATACAGAGAAGAGAAGGAGGAAGGTGACAGAGGTGGCCAGGAGGATAAAAGGGGGGAATGAAAAGGAGGGAGACAGATCCAGCCAGTAATCAGTTCCCTAAGTGTTCTCCACCATCTGGAACACACAGAAATTCACAGAGTTGGGTAGAGTAGAGAGGGGTTAGGGAGGAGACACAGGCGACCTGGTGGAGAAAAAGGAGAGTACAAAGGGAGAGAGAGCAGTTAAGCCAGTAATCTCGCTCCCTAGTGATAAATGGGTACTGAAGATTGTTCTTAAAGGTACAAAATTGGTAACAAATACATAAAAGCAAAAATAAAAAATCTAGAGTAGAGTTTGGAATTTCAAAAATACGATGTTACAGAAAGGAAGAAGGAAAAGAAAGAGAGAAAAAACGAACAAACAAAAACAAACAAGGTCGTGAAAATTATAAAGAAAATATAGGTACAAAATTGATAACTAATACCAAAAAGCAAAAGTTAAAAATCTAGAGTAGAGTTTGGAATTTCAAAAATACAATGTTATTTAAAAGAAGAAGAGAAAGAAACAGAGAAAAAGAAAAAGAGAAAACAAAAAAGGGTCACAGAAATTATAAAAAAAAAAACTATAGGTACAAAATTGATAACAAATACCAAAAAGCTAAAATTAAAAATCTAGAGTAGAGTTTGGAATTTCAAAAATACAATGTTAAAGAAAAGAAGGAAAAAAAGAAAAAAAAAAAACAAGGTAAAAAAATTATAAAAATATATATATACGAAGTTTGCTTTAAAAAAAATGGGGTCTTCTTTTTTTTTTTTTTGCAAAGTAATCGGTTATAAAAGTGAAAATTAAAGGAATAATAGAGGACTTAATAATTTTTTTTTAAAAATTAAAAAAAAAAGAAAGAATGTTCGTAAAAATAGTAAAAATATATCTAGGACTTTCTCTGGTTTTGTTGTGAGTTCTGTGGGTTCAGTCCATTTTTGGCTAGTTCCTTGGTCCGACTTATATTTCTCAAGATCTATAGGCCCCTTCCTATGTAGTTGGTACTAACCACAGGGTTTTAATCTATTGCCTGTAGCTTCCAAGGCAGTTCCCTCTGTTATAGCTTCTTCTGTTTGCTGGTCTCTTCAGTGTCTGGTTTCCGCCCTGACACAAAGGGGACAGTGGAGGACACTTTTTTTTTTTTTTTCTTTTTTTTAGGCTCACTTGTTCAGTCATGCTGAGGGGAGGTAGGGAGGGATGCTGCGACCAAATAACACTGGCGTGTGCTCGCCCTGCCTCAGCCACGCTGGGTCTGCCCCCCGTTCACGGCGCGTGTAGCCTCCCTGCCCGCGCTGCTCAGGCTCTAGGTTGCTCTGCCGGGAACCATCCGTGGCCGGCCCTGGGCTGCCTGCACTACCAGGTCCAAGCCGCTCAGGTTCAGGCACTCGGGTAGTCCTCAGAGGCGCAGACTCTCAGTTGGGCCTGCGTTTTGTGCCCTTCCCAGATCCGAGCAGCTCAGGTGATGAGGTGTTTGGCACGCGTGATTGCTGCGACTTATCACCTCCCCACCACTCGGTTATCTAGGTGTGCACCGGCGCACCTTCTCAGGCAGATGTTGACCGTCCAGACCCCCAAGAAGTTTTAGTTAGCAAAGAAGCCTGCTTACAGTTTTATAGATAATGTCTCTCTGGGGCTGCAATTGCCCCCTTCCGGCTCTAGCTGCCTATCACTGGAGGGGGATGGTCTGCTGCTGGCTATCTCTGTTCAGTCCTTTGTTCCATGCGCGGCCTGGCGGTGTCTTAGGTTAGGGCTGGCTTTTCGCGTGGTAGATATCCCACAGTCTGGTTTGCTAGCCCAAATTATTTTGCTCAGATAGCGCTCGGGGTATTCAGGCCAGATCCTTGCGATGCAGCCCGCGCAGCGCCTCCCTGCCCAGTCCCCGCTTGCTAATGGCATGTGCAGGCGTCTGCGCTGCTTCTCCGCTGGGGGAGATACAGTAGGGCTCGCAATGTGCGGGTTTTAATTGTTTATTTATTTTTCCTCCCTGTTATGTTGCCCTCTGTGCTTCCAAGGCTCGGCACAGATTTGCCAGTGAGAAGGTTTCCTGGTGTTCAGAAACTTCTCTCTTTTTAAGACTCCCTTCCCGGGACGGAACTCCGTCCCTCCCTCTTTTGTCTCTTTTTTTGTCTTTTATATTTTTTCCTACCTCCTTTCGAAGACTTGGGTTGCTTTTCTGGGTGCCTGATGTCCTCTGCTGGCATTCAGAAGTTGTTTTGTGGAAATTATTTGGTGTTTAAATGTTCTTTTGATGAATTTGTGGGGGAGAAAGTGTTCCCCCTGTCCTACTCCTCCGCCATCTTAGCTCCTCCCCTCGTTACCATCATTCTAAATTCCATATATATGCATTAATATCAGAGAAGGCAATGGCAACCCATTCCAGTACTCTTGCCTGGAAAATCCCATGGACAGAGGAGCCTGGTGGGCTGCGGTCCATGGGGTCGCTGGGAGTTGGACACGACTGAGTGACTTCACTTTCACTTTTCACTTTTATGCATTGGAGAAGGAAATGGCAACCCACTCCAGTGTTCTTGCCTGGAGAATCCCAGGGACGGGGGAGCCTGGTGGGCTGCCGTCTATGGGGTTGCACAGAGTCAGACACGACTGAAGTGACTTAGCAGCAGCATACTGTATTGGTGTTTTTCTTTCTGACTTACATCGCTCTCTATAATAGGCTCTAGTTTCATCCATCTCATTAGAACTGATTCAAATGCATTCTTTTTAATAGCTGAGTAATACTCCATTGTGTATATGTACCATAGCTTTATTATTCATTCGTTTGCCGATGGACATCTGGGTTGCTTCCACGTCCTGGCTAATGTAAACAGTGCTGTGATGAACATTGGGGTACATGTGTCTCTTTCAATTCTGGTTTCCTCGTTGTGTATGCCCAGCAGTGGGATTGCTGTTGACCCTCTCTTTGCACTTTCTACCCCCCCACCCCATCAGCAAACGTTGGGGATTAGAAGATGTGTGATGGCAGCAAGGGCCTTGTGTAGCATACATGACAGGGAGCTGGGCATAAGAGAAAGAGCATGGGCTCTGGACCACCACGGGCCTGGGTTTAAGCCCCAGCCCTGCCCTGTGCAGGCTGGGTGACATCAGTCCTGGGTGCAGTGCTTATCTCTGAGCCTTGCTGTCCTCAGCTGCCAAAGAGGACCACTGTCTCCACCTCACAGGGGGATGGCTGTAAGACTGAGAAAGGATGAATATCTGTAAAGGGATTTGTATGCTCTTTGGCACAGAGTCTGTGCTCAGTATAAAGCATGCTATTATTTCTAGAAGAACTCAGACTCTTGTGTACTCAGAGGAACACCCTGGCTGCTAGTGAGGTTAACTTGCGCACTCATTTGTTCTTTTTGCAAGTGTTTGGTGCTGGGTGTCGGTGATCTTGTGTAAGGCAAATGGCACATGGTCGGTGAATATTTACGGAGTGTATAGCTACAGAGATTATAGACAGAGTTCATCCTCTTGGGGAAGTTTGTCTGGGAAGGGGTCACACTTGGTGAGTGTTTATTTTCTTGTTTTCTTCAGGTCATTTGATTTTCCTTTGGTGCCTGGTGCCAAGGAAGAAGGCTCTATCTCTGTGATATTGCCCGCTTCCTCTGTAGCCTGACATGTTGCTGATATGGGGTCTCAGGGAGAGGTGACTGTGACTTTTTCCTGCCTGGTAAAGTCAGTGCAGACCTCCTAGGTCCAGTGGCAGGGGTTCGGTGGAAACTTGTGGACACAGTCAGCATTTCTTAGCCTCCTGTGCGTGCTGGGAGGTCTCCATTCCCCCTGCCCCACAACCATGTAATCCTCTGCCTTCATCCAACCGAGAACAGACACAGATCTGCCCGGGTGCTCAGTGAGAGATGAGAGAAGAGCGATCATTTTGGGAAACCATCATGTACTGCTCTGGAGAGCCTGAGTTGGGTTCCTGGGAGTGCGGAGGTGTATATGTGGGGTCCTTTCAGGAAGGTTGAAGGGAAAATTATTCATTTCTCTAATATTGGAGTTTTGGGGGGTTTCCCTGGTCCCTCAGATGGCAAAGAATCTGCCTGCAGTGCGGGAGACCCAGATTTGATCCCTGGGTAGGGAAGATCCCCTGGAGAAGGGAATGGCAACCCACTCTAGTATTTTAGCCTGGAGAATCCCATGGACAGAGGAACCTGGTGAGCTACAGTCCAAGGGGTATCAGAGAGTTGGATACAACTGAGCAACTAACACTTTCTTTTTGGAAGGCAGGTCCTTGCCTCCAGTCTCTGCTCCCCAGCGTCGAGTCCTGTGTAGACTGCTCACCCAGCAGGGTTCTGGCTTGAACAGCCAGTTTTGCAAGTAGTTGAAAACAGATGTTGGCCCTATTGCCTCTAAAGCTGAAGAGAGCAGACGAAGGTTGAATGACAGTAGTGTGCTGGGCTCGGGAGCATGTGGAGGGTACCTCAAGGGCCCAGGAGGTGGCAGCCTTTGGGGCCACAGAACTTTCTCTTTCAGAGGCTAATTGTACAGAGACTAGCAAGTGTCCAGGACCCTGTGGTGGTTTAGCCAATCTAGGGCTGAGGACTGGAAAATCTGTGTGATTGGGGATTGCCTCCATTTTTTATTATCAGCAAAACTTTAATTACAGTTCTCACTAAATCTACTAAATCTACTATTTTCTGCCAACATTTACAAGGCAATAAATTTCCCCTTCTCTCCTTAAACAATCTGAACCTCCAATAGGGCAGTGCATATGCATAGGAAGATATTGATTCCCCAAAGAAATTATAACAGCATTTGTTCTCAAGTAAACATACAGAGAGGCTATTATAACACCGAGGAAGTGTCGATTATCTTTGCTTTATTAAACAACACAGCTCTCAATTGGAAGCACATCTAAATTATCAAGAGATTGGTAGAACAGGCAGGCAGTGATGCCTGGAATGAGGCTTTGAGTAGGAGGGCTCTAATGCAGAGGTTAGAAGGAAGGCTTTGTCCCTTTCTCCTTGTTTCTCCATTTCTCATCAAACCAAATTGCCCCCACCTCCCCCCGCCCCACTCCTCACCCCTGCAGTCCTTTAGCACTGAAGAAGCATTGATCGTGGCTCTCAGCTAGGGAGTGGGCAGCTCACTGCAAGTTGGCAGCAATGAAACTTGCATAAGGCCGGCCAGCTGGCTAATGGCCCCGTGTGTATTGCAGACAGTAAACACAAGCTTTTTAAAAACTTCTTGTGGTGTTACTGGCAGGTAGAAAAGGTTGATGCATTCATCAGCCTAATTTGGAAAATGGTACACGGTCCATCTTGGCTTTGGAACACCCAGAAATGCATCCCACTGAGCAAAAGAGTGATCAGCCATGACCTTGCTCCCACTAGGCAATTTGAGACAGAATATTTTATTATGAACAACTTGGTTCTACAATCCCACAAGAGCAGAGATGGAATCAAAAGTCTGAGGATGTTCTGTGCAATGTGGATATATTCTACACAGTGTTTATGGGTTGTTAATTGGCATCCTGTTAATAAAAAGATAACTTCCCCCAGACCAACTTTCCATGATTAAATAAACTCATGAGACATGGGCATGAGACAACGTTAAATAGATTACAGGACTGTAGGACTTTTCAGAGGCTGTATATTAGTATGCATTATGAACCTGGAAAAGGGCGAAATATGTGAAGTGCTCTGAATTTTTTTAAAAACAAAATTCACATCCTGTAGGACCAGAGTTTTTACAAAAGAGTCTTTGAAAATAAAGTGAAAGCAGAATAGACCATGGAAAGTGGTATGGATGTTCTTTGCTGTGTTGGGCTTGGAGAAAGCCTTAGGGGTGAATCTGACTGGGTAGCAGGAGACTCAGGCTCTGATGGTCAGGTAGCCAAAACCTTGCCAAACTGGTGCCTGAACTTTCAGTGTGCCTCAGGGAAGGTATGCCCAGTGTTGATGTGATAAGTGCTGCCTACATGGATGATGGCTTCATCTGAGCTTAGAGAAGAGCTCCAAAGCAGAGCTGTCCTTCACTCAAACATAGGTATGGCAGTCTTACCTTGATTAGAGAAAGCCCCAAATAAACGGAGAAGGGAATTTATATGCTTGGAAATGAAATTCTAGCTTATTTTGGGCCAACCTGTGATCAAGAACAACTAGACCAGCTGTGGCTGATTGGATTTTTCAGATAGTTGCATCAATGTCTATTCCATACCACATGTCCACGTGTGTCATATTATAACACGTTTGACATTCCTGCATTGAGAGGTAGGTTTTATGTTTCTTCTCCTTGAACATGAATGGACTTTTGTAATAGTGCAGACCTACAGAATGTGGCTTCCCTAGTGGCTCAGATGGTAAAGCATCTGCCTGCAATGCGGGAGACCCAGGTTCAATCCCTGGGTCGGGAAGATCCCCTGGAGAAGGAAATGGCAACCCACTCCAGTATTCTTGCCTGGAAAATTTGATGGATGGAGGAGCCTGGTGGACTATCATCCATGGGGTCGCAAAGAGTTGGACACAACTGAGCGACTTTACTTCACTCACTACAGAATGTGGCAGAAATAAAGTTGCTTGATTCCCCAGACTGTGTCATAAGTTTCTGCCTGCATCTCCTTTTCTCTCTTGGGATACGTGAATCTTGGGAGCCCTGAGCCAACCTGTAAGAAGTCCAAGTAACCTGAAGCCCCCCTGTTGCAGCAGTCATATGGAGAAGTTACAGAGAGGTAGTGAGGTGCCTGGGAGCCCAATTCTCAGTGGTTTGAGTCTTCCCAGGCCAGGTACCAGATATGTGAGTAAAGAAGCATTTGAGATGACCCCAGCCAAAGCCACCATCTGGCTGCAACTTTATGAGAGACTCTAGGTGAGAATCACCCAGCTGAATGGCTCCTAAGTTCCTGACTGTAGTAACTGTGAGAGATAATAAGTGATTGATATAGTGTGGAGCCACTAAGTTTTAGGGAAATTTGTTGTACTGATATAAGAACTAGAACACACACCCATAAAATTAGTAAAAACTTAAGTTGAAGACTTTGGAGAGCTATCAAAATAATAGCCCAAGGGACCAGGATTCTTGAAAGAAGGGAAACCCCAAGAGGAGAGCCAGACATTTGGTGCCACTTTTACCCTCGAGTTAATTATGGGCTCAAACGCAACAGCCGAGAGGCTGAGCAGCCATGGCTGCTAAATGACTGAGAAGTTGAACACAGCTCTTGGCATTTTCCTGGGGCTGTGGGGGACAATTTGGGTTCACATCCTGACAAATAGAAAGGCTCCTGGTAAATACCCCAGATTTTCCAGCACAACTCCTAAGAGTAAAGTTGAACTTGAAATAGGCAATCTTAATAAAAGCTGATTCCTGGGTTGGGAAGATTCCCTGGAGGAGGGCATAGCAACCCACTCCAGTATTCTTGCCTGGAGAATCCTCATGGACAGAGGAGCCTGGAGAGCTACACTTCATGGGGTTGCAAAGATTCAGACATGGCTTAGTGACTAAGCACATAAAAGCTGAATTCTGCTTTTAAATCACCTCACTCAGTGACTGGGTTAAGGTCATGTGTTCCTTCTCTATCTGCCACCAGAAATAAATATGAATCCTCTCTTGAGCAACGCAACATTATCCAGGAATTCACATGGTTTCTATAATATGTGGAATTCATTAACAGGTAGGTGTACACAATGCAAAAACTGACTAAAAACCAAGGGAAAATAGATAGTATAATAGACTTACATAGGTCTGGCAACTGACCTATCAGTCGCCAGAATTATCAGACATGGACTTTAAATCAACTGTGATTAATATATTCAAGAATTTGAGCAGCAACATAGAGAATTTCTGTGGAGTATTGGAAACTACAAAATAAAGGGAAATTTGAGATTTGAGAAATCAGTCATCAAGAAATCAATAACAGAGATTTCAGTAGAGAGATTTAATTGCATATTAGACAGTGAAAGCGGAGAAGGCAGTGGCACCCCACTCAGTACTCTTGCCTGGAAAATCCCATGGGTGGAGGAGCCTGGTAGGCTGCAGTCCATGGGGTCTCTAAGAGTCGGACAGGACTGAGCGACTTCACTTTCACTTTTCACTTTCATGCATTGGAGAAGGAAATGGCAACCCACTCCAGTGTTCTTGCCTGGGGAATCCCAGGGACAGAGGAGCCTGGGGGGCTGCCATCTCTGGGGTCACACAGAGTCGGACACGACTAAAGTGACGCAGCAGCAGACAGTGATTGGTGAACCAGAAGGAAGATAAGTCCATCTTGAAGGACCAAGGGAAAAAATGATAGGAAGTGCTAGTCAAGTCTATGGTTTTTCCAGTAGTCATGTATGTTTTTCCATACATGACTTCTCCAACACTGTGGTGTTTGAGAAGACTCTTGAGAGTCCCTTGGACTGCAAGGAGATCCAACCAGTCCATCCTAAAGGAGATCAATCCTGGGTGTTCATTGGAAGGACGGATGTTGAAGCTGAAACTCCAATACTTTGGCCACCTGATGCAAAGAGCTGACTCATTTGAAAAGACCCTGATGCTGGGAAAGATTGAAGGTGGGAGGAGAAGGGGATGAAAAAGGATGAGATGGTTGGATGGCATCATCGACTCAATGTACATGAGTTTGGGTAAATTTCGGGAGTTGGTGATGGACAGGGAGGCCTGGCGTGCTGCAGTTCATGGGGTCACAAAGAGTCAGATATGACTGAGCAACTGAACTGAACTGATAGGAAGAACATAATAAAAATATGGGACACGATGAAATGGTCTAACATGTATAATGTTAGAGCAGGTGGAGGAACAGAAGCAATATTTGAAAAGACAATGGCCAAAAATTTCCCCAAACTGACAAAAATATCAAGCTACAGATTTAAGAAGCACTATGAACACTAAGAATAAATTATAAGGAATATACCTAGGCACATCATAGTAAATAAAACTTCTGGAAATAAAAAAGAGGAAATTTTAAAGGATTCAAAGGAGAAAAGGACACATTACCTTCGAAGAGCAACACTGAACATGATACTGACTTCCCAGAAAACAATGGAAACTTGAAGGCCATGGTTCATGCTGAAAGAAAACAACCTCTGCATTAGTCAGCTTGGGCTGCTATGGCAGAACACCATAAACTGGGTGGTTAAACACTAGACATTTACTTCTCAGAGTGCAAGGCTGGGGAGTCCCAGTCAAGGTGCTGGCAGATGCAGTTCCTGGTTAAAACTCCCTTCCTGGGTTGCAGATAGTTGCCTTCTTGCCGTGTCCTCACACAGTGAGGAGAGAGGGAGCCTTAGCATTTTTTCCTCTTCTCATAAAGACACTAATCCGATCATGGGGTCCCATCCACTTGACCTAATCTAGATCTAATCACCTCCCAAAGGCCCCCACCTCCAAACACCATCACATTGGTATATGATTGTATCAAAAGTGACCCGTGCCTCATCATCATGGAGTCCAGGTATGCCCATCTGCCTCTTTCAGGCAGCCTGTTCTTATAGGCAGTGGTGATAGGGAACACTGAGGTGGTTATCTCACCTTGGAAGTAGGGGAGGGAGGCTGGTCTAGGTGACTTTTGCTTAGTACTGAGAGAAAAACCTACCTGAATGATCTGGATCCTCCTCAATTCATTTCTTTGTTTTTTTAAAAAGGTGCTTTTCCTTCATTATTTTTGCATACAGTACAGAATAATCAGAAAAAAATGACAAGCAAGAAGAAAAACAATCACTCATAATTCTACCCCTAGAGAGAAGTTAATTTTTATTGCATTTCCTTCTAGTCTTTTTTCCTATTTTCCAAAATGGGCTCTAACTACATATTATTTGATGGCTTACTTTTAAAAACTTTTCAATTGAATGAAGAACTCCTTTTAACGTGAATAAATGTAGATTTATGCTTTTCATTTTAGTACAATTTAATTTTTTTCTAATTTTATAATAATATAGAAAATATGAAAAGGGGGAATTAAGAAAATTAGCATCTCTAGATATGACTACTCCTATTTTTGGTGAAAAAAATTTCAATCTTTTTTCTATCTATGAATATAACTTGTATTTTCCCCCCTCTAAATCAAAATTAGGCTCATCTTATACATGGCAGCATTACTTTTAGAGACTGAATTTTATCCCACAGTATCAATGTGCCATCTTTTATTTATTTAGTTTCTTACCTTTGATCATTTATTTGTTTCTATATTTTTTGTTGTTGGAAACAATGCTGCATTTATTAATTGGGTACTCTATATCTTGTGGGAGGGAGTTACTCAGCTTTTTTTTAAAAAAAAATTTCTTAAAGTTGAATTGCTTGGTCAAAAAGTGTGCCCATGTTTATGGTTTTCAGTTCCTATTGCCACACTGCCTTCTAGAAAAACCACTTGAGCTTACATCCTCATCAGCACAGGGCCTCTTTTCTCCCTGCTCTTACCAAAGCGTTACGATCTTCCTTGTGAATATGTAAGGCCAGTAGATGGAAAATTGTATCTGGATCTTTAAATCGGCATTACTTTGATCTCTAGGGAGGTTTTCTTATATGTGTGTTGTTCATTTGCATTTCACTTTTAGTTAATTTCCTGGCCACTCTAGATCAATTCTGTTGGTTCCAAACAGGGACGTGTCTGACTTCTCTGGTGAAGGCTCTTATTCAGGCTTCTCGATGGTGTCCTAAATCCCTTTCTATTTTGCTGTTAGTCAGATCTCAAAGGGTCTGTTTTAAGTTGTCTGAAATGATATCTAGTCTCAGAATACCTGAACTGAAGGAGCACATAGATGCCATTTATTCTATCTCCCAGTTTTACAGATGGGAAAACTGAGACCTAGAGAGGACAAGGGGCATGCCCAAAGCCACCCAGCATATCTCTCCATCTCTATCTACCTGCCTGTTTCTTTCTCAGTCATGTCTTATTAAAATATGATGTTTGGAATGGCTCATTCTGTCTGGAACCATCTGCTGCTCCCTATCCATCACTTGGGCTAAAGATGGAAATATTGGGTATGAGGCTGAGATCCCAGACTGTCAGTCTTACTGAGTGGGACAGATGAGGAGAAACTAGTGTGAATGTGAATATCCTTGAAAAGGAAATGACCCTAAAAATCCACTGTGATTCTAAATAGATTTAGGTGATGTCAAGTTTCAGCCTGTTCAGGATTTGTCTTAATGGACAGATTCAAGTCATTTATATATAATTTATGATTTTAAATGAGAATGGGCAGTGCAAAAGACATTTAAAGTGTTTCAAAAATCACTTTCTGTTTTTAAAAAAATCATTTCTTTTCTTAATAGAACTTTCATAGTAAGATTATGTCTATTCCATTAATTCACTTAGAAAAATCCTTCATAGGTTGTTTCAGATAGGATAGGCTAAGTTTGGTGCAGTAGCAAGTAACCGCCCCCCCAAATCTCAGGGATGTGAAAAACA
The DNA here is from genome assembly GCF_029407905.1 of Bubalus kerabau. Taxonomy (NCBI): domain Eukaryota; kingdom Metazoa; phylum Chordata; class Mammalia; order Artiodactyla; family Bovidae; genus Bubalus; species Bubalus kerabau. Next base: position 214,335,176 of record NC_073624.1, on the reverse strand, counting down.
AGAGTGTATTTCTTATGTACTCTAATGTCCAATGGGAACTGACTGGAGGCTCTGCTCAGCAGAGACACTCAAGGACCCGGGCTGATAGAGGCTCCGTGTCTACAAGTGCTTCTGTGGTCGTCTAGGCAGAGGACATGGATAGAACAAAGAAAGTGAAGTCGCTCAGTCGTGTCCCACTCTTTGCGACCCTGTGGACTGTAGCCTACCAGGGTACTCTGTCCATGGGATTCTCCAGGCAAGAATACTGGAGTGGGTTACCATTTCCTTCTCCAGGGGATCTTCCCGACCCAGGGATCAAACCTGGGTCTCCCGCATTGGAGGCAGACAGTTTAACCTCTGAGCCACCAGAGAATTACCCACCAATTCTTTTGTGGCAGGGATTGGTAAAGTATTAGGTCAAATCCGACTGTCATCTGTTTTTGTACATTCTACAGGGTAGGAAGATATGTATATTTTAAACCATATCTTCAATTGGTTAAAAAAAAAAAAAGAATCACATTTTGGGGATACACAAAAATTATATGGATTTCAAATTTCAGTGTCCATAAATAAAGTTTTTTGAAAACACGGCCACACCCATTTGATTACATGTTATCTCTGGCTGCTTTCACACAGAAACACAGAGTTGAGTAGTCGTGACAGTGACCATGCGGCTCACAGAGCCTAGATTCACACACCGTCTTTCGTTTTAGTGAAAACGCTTGCTGACCTTTGTTTTAAAGCACCAACCTGGAACTGGTATATGGTACTCATGCTCACGGTTTTTTGGTCAAAACAAATCTTTTTGCCTTGGCCACAATTAGAAGAGATGGAGAAATGCCCATAGGAGGGGAACTTGAAATATTTAATGAATCTCACTGATGACAACCCCATAGACAGAGGGAAGATGACTTCTCCCTAGTATCTGGCTGAGATCTCACCAATTCTTAATGAATTGAATCTGAGCTAAAGTAATTTACTTTAAATGCCTGTTGAAACTCTGAAGAGTGTATGTTTGTATAGACCTGGCCCTGCCTCAGAATGACTGCAATCGATCTGTGATTATTCTCATAACTTCAATTTACAACTTGATAACAACAGCTGGAGAAATTTATAAGCAACCCAATGAGCAATTTTAAGGAAAAAAAAAATCAATTCCAGTTCTTTAGAGTACAAGGGGACATTTGATGCTGTAAATTGTCTGAGCTCAGCTAGAAAGAGAAAAAGAAAAGGGTTTATTTTCTTATTTACAGTCTCCATTAGGGTAAATGTTTTGACCCTAATCTTGGGGTGATGTTTCCCAAACAAAGATGGAGGGGAACTAGCAAGGCTGGCACCATTCCCAGAGACAGTCATAATCGTAAGCCCCTCCACCAGCTTCAGACAGCTTCCCCACATAAGTGTGAAGTAAACCAGCAGGAAAATAAGATGTGAGTCATTTCCAAACATTATCTCAGGGTTGTTGGATTTAGACTCCCTTCGTGAAAGGGTTTCCCAGGTGGCTCAGTGGATAAGGAGATCACCTGCCAGTGTGAGAGATGCAGGAGATATGGGCTCCTTCTCTGGGTCAGGAAGATCCCCTGGAGGAGAAAATGGCAACCCACTCCAGTGTTCTTGCCTGGAGGATCCCCTGGACTGAGGAGCCTGGCGGGCTAGAGTCCATGGGGTTGCAAAGAGTCGACAGCACACACATGAAATGTAGACGCATGCTTAGCTTTCCTCCCTGAGCTCCTGGTCGCTGACACCAGTGTGCAGACAACACAGATGAGCTTCAGGCAGTCCCTCCCTATCCCTGTGGACATGCAGACCCAAGAGGGCAAGCTTGGGCATTCTGACCAGCAGTTCCAGAGCAACTGAGGCCCCTGGGTCAGCCTCACTTACTATGGTTGCCTGTGATGTTTCCTCCCTGCCTCCTCGTCTGCAAGTTACAATCCCTTTCTTTTAAAAATCTGAAAGCTCTTGTGCTTTTGCTAACCACAATTATTCGGAATGAATCATCCCCCGAGGACACGTCTTCATGAAGTCTTGCCTACTTCCTTATGGTTCTGGCAACTGAGTAATCAGAGGATATAAGAGCTCTTGTTCTCTGCCATAAAATACGTTTATAGAGATATAATTAGCAATAGTATTATCGTCATTTGGACTTACCCATGCTAAATGTCCTACAAGAGTGTTTTACGAGGTGGTATGAATGGTAATGGTATTAATAACGCGATTAGCCAGAAGTATCAATATTTCCCACCACTTACTGCCTCCTAATGAGGTTGTGTGTGGAGTTCTGGGATGGGAAAGAGCTGGTGGATTTATAGAAGTTGTAAGAAGCACTTAAGAGTCATTAAAAGGAACTTGCTAGCTTCAACATGTTGAACTCTAGTCCTTCCTTGAGGTAGTAGCTCAGGGCAGGCTTCTGGACACACGGCCCAGTGGCCCTGGACCCCTGCTCTTTGCTCTGTTCAGGCCTCCATAGATGTTGCCCCCGTGGCCTGAGATGCCCACATGTGGTCCATTCAGACATCCTGCTCCAAGGGGCTGGTTCTTCTGCTGCCTCCTTCAGGAAGTGTTCAGAGCACTCATTGGGAGGCTGAAAATTATTCCATCTTCCACTGTGAATGGCCTTAGCTCATGGGCTGTCTCATCTTCCAACATGAGTATGGGGTCTCTGAGATGGATGTAACATTTCCCATTTCAGTATCTTTTATAGCACCCAGGGAGAAATAGCCTTCCATTTCCACCCTTTGAGCATCTCTGCTCTGTGTCTTTTAGCCTGTGCAGGTACTTTTGCCTGCTGGCTGCCCCTGGAGTTGTAGGGGTAGAGCTGGGGAGGCCTTGGATGCTCTTTAGTATCACCGTCACTTTACAGAAGGGGAACCTGGGGCTCGGAGAGTGATCTGCTTTGCCCTGGTCTCACGTGGTGAGTGGCAGAGCCGGGAACAGAGCACACGTGTCCCCGTTCCCAGGCCTGGCTTGGGAATGGGTGGGTGGGAGAGGAGTGGAGAGTCACTGTTGGAGCTGCAGTGCCGGGCCAAGGGTGGTTCCGGCCAGCCCTGCAGAGTTAGGGGTCTTCTCCTGACCGAGGGAGACTCCTCTGGGAGTGGGAAGGCAGCATGGAGGGCGGAGCTCTGGGGTTGCGTGAGGGGCCAGCTCTGCACCATTCCTGCTGGCCATGACTGAGCCTTGGTCTCCTCATCTGGGAAGTAGGGGTGATGCTCTGCTCTGTGGGCCTCCCTGTGTGTCTGTGAGGGTCACGCGGCAGACTTCCCGAGAAGGTACCTGTGCTTGTGTGCTCCCCTCCCTGCCCTGGGAGCTGGGGTGGGGGCACAGGGAGACTGTGGGTGCAGTGAGTAGGCCCCCTGCCCAAGGCCCTACCCTTCGGTTGGCAGTGGTGGTTGGGCCCTCCCTTCCTCTGTGTGGCACTCCCTGCCCAGGTCTCTGGTCTGCCTCTGGGAGCTGCTTCCATCCATGTTGGGCAGGCAGCCCGGGGAGCAGTGTGCCCTGAGGCAGCTCATCTCACACTGACTCTGACACATCCTTCTGATTCATGGCCAAGAAGCCTGCTCAGTCAGGGATTAGCTCATCACTGTCCCCTGAGCCTTTGATCTCGACTTGGGCACACACGCCTGAGCACAGAGTGAAGACTGTTGGTCACTAAGTTGGGGCTAGAACAGTCTCACTGGCCCATCTGTCCTGAAGAAGTGGGCAAATGCTTGTTGACTTTGTCACCGAAGCCTGCTTTCTGGGCATCGTGCAGGACATTCCTAAGAGTGTCTCTGAGGGCAGAGCTGGGCTGTCCCCTTAGTCTCCATGTAGGCCAACCCCGGCTGTCACCAGTGGGCACTCTGGCCCTCAGAGAAGAGAGGGTCTTGGCCAAGGCCTCAGGGGAAGCCTTGAAGGAGGGTGGGTCACTGGACCCCCAGACACCAAGGTCTTCTCACCATGAAGGTGAGCATAGAGGAACCGTGGTTGTGATGGTGGAAAAGAGATGACAGGCTGCCCTGGAGCACACCGCAGGATGGGGTCTCTAGGAAGACCTTCTTCCTCAAGCCTGGCCTGAGAGGAGACCAGACTGAAGGCCAGGTTCAAGGTTCTCTCATTGTTCCCCAGGTGGGTACCTGCAGTGGTCAGGGCTTGGGGCTCTTCTATTACCCCGGGGTCAGCAGGACAGCGGGACCACTGACCCTTTAGCTGCATCCCCTGACACCACCAAGAAAGTACCCGTCAGCCTGGGGACTCCTGAGCACTGGTGACTGTCAGATTCATCTCATACTCACCACAGAGAACACAGTAGGTGCCTGACATGCAGTAGGTGCTGAATGAATGAATGAATGGTTGAGGAGAGTCCATGGATGAGAGGGTGATTGGACTTGGTCTTGGGATATTTTGGAGTCTTTTCTTAGAGGAAAGTGAAAAAGTCCTCCTGAGTCTCACCTGGAGGAGAGCATCCTTCCAGTGTGCCAGTTTGTGGGAGGGGCCAGTGGTGGGAGGTGGCACCTGCCTCCACTCCCCTTTGCTGTCAGGGCTCCCCATCCATTGTATATGGCTCCTCTTAGCCCTCTCAGATCCTATTATGCCAAAGTAAATTGAGTTACAGCATCAAAAGCTCTTTGTTTGGTGAACCAAGCACTTTGTATTAGTTACTACATCCGTCTTGTTATTTTGCGTCATCTTCGCTAGAAGCCTGCCTGCATGTCCTCAAGGAGAAAGCTGCAGAGACTAAGTGATTTATGAAATCTATTTGGATCTTTTGGTTATTCTTAAATGGGATAAACATTGGCATGAGGCTCCAGTACTTGCAGGGGAGCTGAATAGAGGGTCCAGTGTCCCCCTTACCCCAGGGGAATCATAGCGCCCGTGGTCCTTCATCCTGGACACGATCAGCAAAAGTGTGACTGATTTTCTCTATAATTTAATTAGGAACAGTCTGTTAGAAACAGTTCTTGCAGAATGGATGTAGGGATGTGAGGATTACTAAGGCTGCCAATTCTTTGCATTTGTACAGTTTACAAAATAGTAGTTTTCCCTACATTATAAAAGTATTATGGTGTGCATTGTAGAAGATTTGAAAAATAGAGACAAAGCACAATGAAAAACAAATTCTAGGTCCCATCACTGAGTGTAAAACACTGTTAACACTTTAGTGTGTGACTTTCTAGAGGCTCTTCCAGATGTGTGTGTGTGTGTGTGTGTGTGTGTGCGCGCGTGTGCGCATGCGTGCACGCCCGTACATATGTACTTAAAATTTTTACAAGAAAGGGATCAAAAGTGTATTTGGCTTTTATCCTCACAGCTATGGTGTCTTTGGTTCCCCAGGAAGCTGGCTGACTGTCAGCTCACATGAAACCTTCTTCTTCCCTGGCCACCCCTGTCCCCTAGGGAATCTGATCCATCTCAACACTCAGCAGGGTGATGGGAAATGGACCACATGTCACCAACACCTAAAACTCTGTGCCTGCTGGGGGATCCTCGTAGGGGAAGAGTTAGAGCTGAGTCCCCCCTGGTGTCCTCGATGGCTCAGGAAAGACCAAGCAGTTCTATGCCTCTTGGTGGCTCTTCCCTGCCTGGGGCTGGATGGATATTGACGGGGCCCTATCTGGCTGGCCTCTTGGACCTTGAGGGCTGCAAGACCCCCAGTTGTTCCCATGCCTCCTGCTCTGCCCTTTGCCTCACCCTAGATCACTGAGAAGGCCCTTCTGCCTAAGGATGGCTCCAGGGAGGTTGTGTGGCCTTGCATGCAGGGTGCAGAATTTGGAGTGGGGAGGGTGGAAGAAATCCATGCTTGGCAGGTCTTTCACCTTGTGGAGGAAAATAATACCAGCGGAGCCTATAAACTTCGGTCTTCTCACCGGCCTTAGGAGAACTTGACTTTTCTTCCCTCAGTCACTCACAGGCGATGTTAAAGGCTCTCTGCCTTAGTTTCGATTTGTGAGGGAGTATTTGTTCAATGTCCACTTTCCATTTTCCCGGAGAATCAATCCTCCTTGTCAGAAACACATAGTTCTGAGGTGATGTGGGCATCGAGCTCCCGGACGACAGGAGGGAGGCAGGGCACACGTGGGGTGGGGACAACACTCCTTATTCAATATTCTTTGACCTCCCAGCTCACCCTGATTTGGTTCAGTCGATTGTCCCCCTGCTGTCAGGAAGGCCTGCCCTTGAACGTGGCTGAGGATTCATTATCTGTCAGAGGCAGCCAGGTGTGTCTGCACATGGTGATGCTGGGGTCTCATTAGGCAGCTTAGTAATTAAAAGCAAACAAAGCCCGGATGGAGGCCTGTTGGTGTTGCTGGGGGCACTGAGGCAGAAACCAGCGGGAAGGCCGCCAGGTTCCAGGGCCCGGGAAGACATGGTGTCCTGAGAGGTGACAGAGAGGTGCCGAGTCCCCCCCGTGGGGGAGCACATGGCCCCATCCCAGGCCATCCTGCAGGGCCACTAGGTCCTTGCTCCCATCTGGGACTAGGTTGCATCTCCTGTGCTGTTAGAGAAGGACAGCAAGGCCTGTTCTCACATCACAGCCCTGCTGGGCCCTTTATTGGAATCAACCCGGGTGTTGGCAACATTCTAAGAAAGAACTAAATCTTAGTTGTTGAGTAGTACAGAGGTGGGCTTCAAACCCAGAGCTGCCTGACCCTTGAGACTTAACACTCGCTCTTTTCCTACATCTTTGCAGATGTAATTAAGTTAAAGATGTTGAGATGGGATGACCATCTTGTGTTACCCAGGTGGGCCACAAGCCCAATGAAAAGTGTCTATTTATAATAAGAGAAAGGCAGAAAGAGATTTGAGACAGGGAGAGGGAGACACAGATGGGAGAAGAGGAGGCAATCTGACCACAGAAGAGATTTTGGAGTGATATGGCCGCAAGCCAAGGAATGCTGAGCCGCCAGGAGTTGGAAGAGGCAAAGAGCGGACTCTCCCTTGGAGTCCCTGGAGGTTGTGTGGCCCTGATGGATTTCAGACTTCTGGGCTCCAGATCTGTGACAGAATACATTTCTGTTGTCAAAAAGTTTGTTACAGCAGCCGCAGGGAGCTAACACAGGGTGGCTCAGCCTGTCAGATCTGGAGATCTGCAGCCCCTTTTCCATTGTAGCAGTAACTTTTTGGATTTGGGGCAGCCCTGCTGGAGTGGGGCCTGGCCATGGCAGCATGTGGCGCCTCTTGTGTCCATCCTTCCAGGCCTCTCATGACATCTGCGGCATCACAAGCTGCCATAGTCTCCATGTCCTTCTCGTGTACCCCGGAGTCCCCAGCCTTGGAACACAGCGAAAGCTGACCTGATGTTGCACATACATCTTTTATGAATGGATTTTGCTCAGCTCTGAGGTTGTCTGTTTCTTGCCTGGAGGCAGTGGCAGGAAGTTGGTGCTGTTTGGGGCCCTTTAGCCCTGAAGTGGCCCACTCCCTCTCCCGCCTCACCGGCAGGTGACCTCACAGGAAAGTTATAAATAGCAATCAGGGATGGGTTCTGAGTGCCTCGAAGTGGAAGTACCATCATTTGATGACAGTTCATTGCAGGGGAGACAGCGGGACGTGGGGGGCCATCGCTTCTCCTCCGCTCTGATGGTAATCAGAGCAGGCAGATGTCTCCGACAGCTGGGGCTAATAGGCTGTCAGACAGGGCCAGGCTGGCCTGGGACATCCTCTGCGCATCCTGGCCCTGGTCCAGCCCAGACTGAGGGAAATCAAGCATGGGGCCGAGGAGGGAGGCTGTGGACCTGCTGGCAGAGACTGTGCCCACCAACCCCCCCACCCCCAACCCCAGGATGAAAACTCACTCACTGGGAGTGGGGTGGGGGTGTCTCCTCCATCCAGTCTGGACAGTTTTTCCATTTGTGGGAAATGGTCATTTCAATTATTGATGAGAGATGAAAACTAGGCTAATTCAGTTCAATTTTTCCAATGGACAAAACTATTTATAATTAACCTAGCATCAAAGGTCAAGGCAGTGGTAAATGACTGGGGTGGCAGAAGAATTGCATTAAGGACCCACTTTGCGCTGAGGTGGAATTTATGCAAGAACCATCTTGAGAAGTGCTCTGAAATGAATTCCTGACTCAAGACCAGAGTGTGGGGCCACTGCAAGACCATCATCTCAGCATTGGGACATTTTGAGCAAAAGAGGGTCTGGGTCTGTTTCTTCAATGTGTGGCCCTGAAAAGGGAGTGAGCTGGTGGCTTCTGGGGAAGGGAAACCAAGATGTTCTTGACTTGTCCATCCATGTAGTTGGGGCTTTGTCTTTGGTAGGGATCCTGGACCGAGGTATTATTCAGCAAACTTGATAGGAAGGGGACTCAGGGGTCTGGCAGAGAGTAGTGGTTTCTTTCAGCACACGCCTGGATCCTCCTCCAGCCTCCAGGGTGCGCCTGCACACTTTGGGCAAGAGAAACTTGGCTGTTTTGGCAAAGAGTTCTGTCTCTGACATCACATTGCATCTCTGGAAGGTGTTCTCAGTCCTTCTTGGGAGTTAGGTTTCTGCTTTTCTGAGGACTTGGCTTCCAGTAAGACCTCCCCACTGTATGACTGGTTCCTTAAGACTTAAGGTCAAACTAAGGCCTCACCACTTCTGTCCTGGGATCCCTGATGCATGCCCTAGGGAGGGGAGGGGAGAAGTCCTGTCCAACAGAATGTGACTGTAGCTCAGTAGACCAACCAGGCTGCCTTGGTACACTCTCTTAAGATGTTTTCCATTTGTTTCTTATTTTTATTTTTTAATATTTATTTATTTATTTGACTGCACTAGGTCTTAGTTGTGGCATGTGGGATCTGGTTCCCTGACCAGGGATTGAACCTGGACCCCTGCATTGGGAGCATAGAGGCTTAGCCGCTGGACACCCAGGGAAGTCTCTGTCCATTTGATTTGTTTCCTGGGAGGCTGGGGCTAATTTTGGAAGGAGCTGAGGGGGATATCTGGGTGGCCCAAGAATGCCTGGTGAAGACCACCAGATCTGGCTCTGCTTTCCACTTGTCCTTACTCAATGTCCTTGACCCTGTAGAAACTCTTGGCTTTCTGACTGAAGATTTGCCTCCCATGTGTCTCCTGAATATTATGGCACTTCAGTCAGTTCAGTCAGTTCAGTCACTCAGTCATGTCTGACTCTTTGCCACCCCATGAATCGCAGCACGCCAGGCCTCCCAGTCCATCACCAACTCCCGGAGTTCACTCAGACTCACGTCCATCGAATCGGTGGTGCCATCCAGCCATCTCATCCTCTGTCGTCCTCTTCTCCTCCTGCCCCCAATCCCTCCCAGCATCAGAGTCTTTTCCAATGAGACAACTCTTCGCATGAGGTGGCCAAAGTACTGGAGTTTCAGCTTTAGCATCAGTCCTTCCAAAGAATAACCAGGACTGATCTCCTTTAGAATAGACTGTTTGGATCTCCTTGCAGTCCAAGGGACTCTCAAGAGTCTTCTCCAACACCACAATTCAAAAGCATCAATTCTTCGGCACTCAGCTTTCTTTATAGTCCAACTCTCACATCCATACATGACCACAGGAAAAACCATAGCCTTGACTAGAGGAACCTTTGTTGGCAAAGTAATGTCTCTGCTTTTGAATATGCTATCTAGGTTGGTCATAACCTTCCTTCCAAGGAGTAAGCGTGTTTTAATTTCATGGCTGCAATCACCATCTGCAGTGATTCTGGAGCCCAAAAAAATCAAGTCTGACACTGTTTCCACTGTTTCCCCATCTATTTCCCATGAAGTGACACCTTCTAATCTACCATATGGGGCTTCCCTGGTGGCTGAGCTGGTAAAGAATTCACCTGCAATGTGGGAGACCTGGTTTCAATACCTGGGTTGGGAAGATCCCCTGGAGAAGGGAACAGCTACCCACTCCAATATTCTGGCCTGGAGAATTCTATGGACTGCATAGTCCACAGGGTCGCAAAGAGTTGGACATGACTGAGCGACTTTTACTTTTCAATCTACAATATACTTTGCCTATGTATCATATCTGCTGCTTATGGTCTGTTTCCATATCCACAGCTGCAAATCTGTGCACTCCTCCAGGGCACAGATACTGTTTTGTTCACTGCCGTAGCCCAAGTAAGATCTTAACAGACGTTGTTAAAAGGATGAGTGAACGAATGACTAACATTTCTTTCCCATAGACCTACAGACTTTTTTTTTTAACCTTTCTCTGGAAGGTTAATTCTCTGCTTCTTAATTTTATTTTGTTTTAATTTTTTGGGCCTCTTTTTGAGTGGAGTTAAAGTTTGTGGGTTCTGATAAAGGGTCTGCTGGAGGAATATGAAACTACTTCCTCAAGAATGGGTTCCATATTCTTTTTGAAACAAGGCTTTCCACAGACCGTATGTCTGTGCATTTCCATGACAGTCTCTGCGGACCTCCCACCTCCAGTTTTCTTTCATGCTGGACCCTGTGTTATTTCACAAAGCTCTGCTCTCATCTCCTTTGGTTTCTGTAGTTTTGAAGTCCACTCACCTCTCAGTAATGAGGAAATAACCGCTGCTGCTGTGTGTGACCTCCAATTTTAATTGGATTTCAGATCGGGTTTGAATGAATGAGTGAAGTTGTTGGGCTGTTGGAACAAGCGCTTCTAGTAATGAGATGAAACCATTACATTAATTTCCTTGGGACCTCTTCCTTCCCCTGCTCAGATTGTTTGCAGACACTGGTCAATGCTACATATAAATTGAGGTCTCAAAAGGCTAAATTAACAATTAATCAGAAGCATTTCTAAGCCCCTAAAATGGAAATAGTCCCTCGATTGTAAGAGGAAATCTACCTTCAGAGACCGCATGTTATTGAAGACGTGCACCTTGAACACATCAGGGGAATGTGGAGTGAACTCTGGTTTATAAGGTCCAAAGGGGCAAAGAGTGTTCATACATCAAAGACATAATTCTTAGAGTTTTGTCAGATCAGCTTTTCTCGTTCCTCGTGTTAACGCAAAGTCTTGGAGGAAAAGGCGTCTCTGTCAGTCAAGGAGGGCAGTGGGTTTGATTTAGAGACGTGACCCAGTGGCCACTCATAGTCACTCTTCCCTCTTGCTGTGTCTCCTCAGCCTTCTCTGAGGCACTTGGCATCAATGCTTCTGCCTTTCGTGCTTCTTTTTCCTGGGCCACCATGCTCTCTGCACCTGGTTTCAGGCCTCTCTCCTTGCCTCCAGTGTCTCCCTGCCCACCCTTTCTGAGCACAAGGTCTGTAATTACCTGGCTCGGGAATCCTCAGTGACTCCCACTGCCCGTAGGAGAGTAGGAGCTCCCCCGGCTTCCTGCGTGCACTCCCTCCGTGCCCTCTTCCCTACCCTGGTGTGCACCACCCTCCACGCGGGCTGGCTCTTCCTCATGCTCCTCCCCGCTCCCCACAGCTCTGCTAAGTCTTGCCTCCAGACTTCTTCACTCAGTATTTCTAGGGTGGTCCATAGTATCTGTTGTGTAAGCCAGGATGGTTTTGATAAATGAAAGGGGACACTAGTAGTATTTGTGTTGGGACAATGAGTGTAAATTGGATGGTCCCTGGAAACCAGGACATGTGGTCACCTTCGCTGGTCCTACAACTGTTTTCTCACTTTCCATCTCCGTTCTCACCCCACTGCTCAGTTCCCCTCAGAACTTCCAGTCCTTGATGGCTCATTTCCAGGAGGTTTCTCTTGGTGAGTCGGAGAGTCTTCTCATAGTAAGTCTCCGTGATAAGGCTATGTGCCGGAAGCCCTTTTGGTTCCCCGGGCTCTGTGCTTCTCATCTGAGCACCTCCCAGTAGTGAGTGGGTACCCAGATCAGGAGCAGGGGTTCTGTGTCAGGAGGGGTCATTTCTGACAGTGCCCAGAATCAGACCACAGGTGAGGGCACCTGGCAGAGGACATCAGTGGTGGCTTCTCAGGACTGGTTCTGGAGCAGATGCAGAGATTTTACCCTAGTTGTGTGTCTCCAAGAATGGTTCTCTGGGCCTTCTGGTGACACTGGGTGCTACTGACCATTCTTTATCACAAAAATGTGAACCATAAACAAAAGAAGAGAAAGAAAATCACACAATGAATCCAAGCCCCTGCATACTCACCAAGCAGATTCAACAATTATAAAACTCTCTTCGTTTTGACTCCTCTGTTCCCAAGGACCATGTGGTTTTTGGTGCCAAGGTGGAAGGAGGAAGAAAAGCTGGAGAACGCACACCTACTTTGTAACTGTCAGGAAACGACACCCAGAGTTTCTCATTCCGTTTGAGAGAGTCCGTCTTAGGGCCAGTCCTGGCTGCAGGAAAGGCAGGGACATAGAGTCCCTTGTTGGCACCTGCTTCCCAGGGCAGTGCTGTCCCATTGAGAGGGCACGTCCTGGCACTGCTTTCTTGATTTGTGCAGAGCCTGCTTGAGTGATGCACTCACTCAGGGAGCTGCCATTCCTGCGCATTTTCTTTTTGTTACAGCCTTTGTGTGTGGACTTCTCATTCTGCTAGTTGTTGCTCATCTTGCCCACTATCTAATTCTTTTCCTGATGTCCCAGGTCCTAGGGAGGGTCTCTTTGTAGCTCAGCCTTGGGAAGATCCAGATGAAAAAGATATGTGGACAACATGATGTCATCATGCATCCCTCAGGGAATTCTGCTACTAATCAGAAGAAAGATCTTTAAATCAATTTAATTGATTCTTTCTTTATAATCAGTGCTTTTTACTATTTAACATTACTTTCTTTCCTAACCTCTTTGTGAATTCTCCAAAGGTTGACAGCAACTGTAACATAATTTTAATCAACTTCTAGAGGAATGCATAAAACAAGTTTTCAGAAGACATAGCTTTCAAATAAAATCAGTAGCTGCTCTTATAATTTCCTTGTCAAACTTTGATCAATCCCTGCTTTTTTCCTGAAAATAGCCCCTTATTAGTTAGAATGCAGTATTTACTTATAATGTACATTGAATTGTTCTTTTTTTTAAATTTTATTTTATTTTTAAACTTTACATAATTGTATTAGTAATAGTTTAAAATGCTTTTTTTTTTCTTCCAGGGAGGGGATAGGATATTGTATGCCTTGGTTCCTCCTTTGTCCTAGCTCAGGGCTGGCCACAGGTATTGCTGATGGGTCAGTAGACGGCTCCTCTGTTGCGTAGAAAAGAAATGACACATGAAGTCTGAACGCTAATACTTAAAAAAAGCTCAAGCTGTATGTGGTTTTGGGTTTGGTGCAATGTTGTAGAGTTGGGAACCTCTGCTCTCCCTGTAAAGAAGCTCTATTTCCTCACTGTTATACACAGGCCAAGGGACTATGAAAAGTATAATCATGGACACTAGGAGGGGTCAAAATGAAGGACTATTTAAATGTTTCATGGGGAAGAAAATGTGCATCAAGTGGGGTAGGGGAAGAGAAGGTAATGCCCGTGCCAGACAAGCCTGTGGTTTTGAGTCAGCTTCTTGCCCGAGGGGGAGAAAACCTACATAGTCCCCAGGAGATGTGTTTCCAGCCATTTGATGGCACTATAAATAGCATAAACAATGACAAGTCCCATGAACATCATTGGCGGAGGAATTTGCCTTGAAGTTTCTTCTGGGATCTAATTTAAAGGAACATCTTGGTGAAACTGAGGTCATGAGGGAGGCAGAAACAAGTGGAGAGAAATGCGGTGTGACAGCCGAGCCCTCCCAGCCTGCCCGCCAAGCTGCGCAGGCTCTGCCGCAGGGAAGGACTCCAGGGAGGAGGTGCTGGCGGGAAGTGGCCCTGCAGGAGACAAGGGCTCAGCAGCAGCGACCCCATAGGTCTGCTGCCACCAAGGCCCCGCAGAACAGAAGTGTGCTGAGCAGGGAAGAGGATCCAGGACGAGAAGATCAGAGTTCGAGTCTTAGCTCTGCTGTTTGCTGTATACAGTTGAGTGACCTTGAGCAATGACACTCCCTTATCTGAAAATGGAACTGAAGCTGTTGCCCACCTGGGCTGCTGTCAGGACCTGAGTAGTCACATGTCCAAGGGCAGGAAGGGTGGCTGTCACGCTGTCAGTTCATTAGTAAGAAGGTGCTGTCCAGGGAAGTTTTTATTGGGTTCCCCAGTCTGAAGAGTGATAAAGAGCCTGCCTGCCAATGCAGGAGACGTAAGAGACGAGGGTTCAATCCCTGGGTTGGGAAGATCCCCTGCAGGAGGAAATGGCAACCCACTCTAGTATTCTTGCCTGGAGAATCCCATGGGCAGAGGAGACTGGTGGGCTACAGTCCATGGGGTTGCAAAGAGTCAGACACAACTGAAGCGACTTAGCATGCACCAGTTTGAATATTCTTCCTGTTCAAGGCTTTATTTAGGCTTTTAGTTTCTGAAAAACAGACTTTCTTTCTTTAATAAAATCAGAGTTGGGAATATGAAGTTGGAAAGCAAGAGGGCACATCCAGAACATTGTGGGTGGGCAGCAGGTTTCATCTTGATCTGTGGATGAACTGTGCATATCTCAGATCACCTAAACGTGCCTGCAATCCCAATGCTATCAAGAGTTTAACAAGTAAAGGGCATCCAGGCACAGAGGAACCCGTAAACGGGAGCCTGCAGATCCATGGGCCCCCAGGCTGCACTTTGTTCCGCAGAGAAGGCGAGATGCCTCGTGTGGGGTCTAGGAGATCAAACATGAAGGTCCTGCTGGTTCAGCAGTGACACCTCTGCTCCTCAGTAGCCCAGCAGAGCGGAGGCCTGGGGCTCCAGAGCCCCTGGAACTTATTTCTAGAAGCTGTCAGGAGGGACGCTTCCCTCCACAGGGCCCTGTGCTCTCCAGCTATTCCTGTCCCCGCCCAGCTGGTAGGAGATAGAACGTGAGCCTGTTTATTTTCAAAGTGAAGCTGACTTTAGTCTCTTGTTCTAGGTGGTTCTTATTTTAGCTAAACCCTACAGTGTCTACTCTGAAGGCTGCAGGAAAGATTTCACTGTGTACAGCAGGCGAGGAAGCAGCAGGCAGGGTCTGGAGCCCTGAGAAAGGATTGGGGAAGCTGAGTGCAGCACAGGCTGTGGGGGTGAAGGGCTGGGAGGATTTGCTTGGTTCACAAAATTCTGTGGATCTTCCTGGAAATTGTGTATGTATATTTTGTCTTCAAAACAACATTTTCTTAAAATTTGTTGGAAGACAAGGGCTGGGGGACTGCATAGGGGATTTGAAGTTGAGTCCTTTTCCTGAGATGAATAGGGTTCTTTCTGTGCTCACAACTGAGGTCTAATTCCTCCTTCTAGAAAAGGAGTCTGGAGAGAGAAGGGATTTGTTATTATTGGTTTTTAATATTTTATTGAAGTATAGTGATTTACAATGTTGTGTTAATTTCTGCTATACAGCAGAGCGATTCAATTACACATACATACATTTTTTTCACATTCTTTTCCATTATGGTTTATCACAGGATATTGAATATAGTGCTATACAGTAGGACCTTGTTGTCTATCCATTTTCTGTGTAATAGTTTGTATCTGCTAATCCCAAACTCTCAGTCATTCCCTCCCCCGTGCCCCCTCCCCCTTGGCAACTGCAAGTCTGTTCTCTATTTCTGTGAGTCTATTTTTGTTTTATAGATGTATTCATTTGTGATCTATTTCATATTACACATGTAACTGATATATGGTATTTCTCTTTCTCTTTCTAACTTACTTTGCTTAGAGTGATAATCTCTAAGTCCATCCATGTTGTTGCAAATAGCATTATTTCATTCTTTGCTATGGCTGGGTAGTATTGTGTATACACACCGCATCTTCTTTATTCATTCATCTGTTGATGGACATTTACATTGTTTTCATGTCCTGGCTATCGTAAATAGTGCTGCTATGAACTTAAGGGTGCATGTGCCTTTTCAAGTTATAGTTTTGTCTGGGTATATGCCCAGGAGTGGGATTGCTGGATCATATAGTAATTCTCTTTTCAGTTTTTTGAGGAACTTCCATAATGTTTTCTAAAGTGGCTGCACCAATTTACATTCCCACCAGCAGTGTAGGAGGGTTCTCTTTTCTCCACACCCTCACCAGTATTTGTAGAGAGAGATGGGATTTGGTGTGGGACAGAAGAAGGTGTAGGGGTGTACGAACCTCTTCTTTAGGGTGGATGACACTGGAGTCTCCCCAGACGCGTGGAAGATATTTGCAGCCATCTGAGGCTTGCAGGATGATGCAGATATTGTAATACATTGCATGAGCGGGCCATGGGAGCTGAATTTAATTTTATGTCCGCTGGGAGCTTCCAGCAGTGTGTTTCCGTGGTGGGGAATCATTATTTACAATGAAGCACTTACAGAGAAGTAGTAAAGTTAATGGAGGTTTCAGAGGAATTAGCCTGTTCCATTCCCCAATGGCACCCATCTGCAGTAGCTCACCTGATCGGTGAGGAGGTGGTGCGCTGAGCTAGTGGAGTCTGGGGGCAGGGGATGGATGAAATTGGCAAGGACCCTAAAGCAGCGGATCCAGGCCTTCAGAGACTTGCAAGCCTGCCTGTGATCAGCAACCCTGCGTGGCTTTGTTGGGGGTTCTGGGGCTTTGCTGGCCCTTGTGGCTCCTGGTTGAGTCAGTGCTCTTAGTTCCACTGACCATGTTGTCTTGCTGCTTCTGTAAGAAATGCCAGGAGTTGGAACATGTGCGGGTGGCCTGGGGGTCAGCCCCAGGCTCATGATCGCTGGAGGAGTGATCAGCCTGCACCATGGACAGTGACCCACTCAGACCAGTCACAAGCCATGAGGTCCTTGGGCTGCAGACCCCAGGATGAGGCTGCTCCTACCTCTCCATTCCCTGTGTACCCCCAGGGTTAGCAGCCAAGCAGATGTGGGTTTGAATCCGAATTCAACTGGATGACTTTTAGCACGTTGTGTGGTCTCTTGAGCTTCATTTTCCTTATCTCTAAAGTAGCGACAGTGGTTACACCCGTGTCCTGGGTTTTGGGGAGGGCTGTGGCGATGGCACCCCTCTCCAGTACTGTTGCCTGGAAAACCCCATGGACGGAGGAGCCTGGAAGGCTGCAGTCCATGGGGTCGCTGAGGGTCGGACACGACTGAGCGACTTCACTTTCACTTTTCATTTTCCTGCATTGGAGAAGGAAATGGCAACCCACTCCAGTGTTCTTGCCTGGAGAATCCCAGGGACAGGGGAGCCTGTTGGGCTGCCGTCTATGGGGTCGCATGGAGTCAGACACGACTGAAGCGACTTAGCAGCAGCAGCAGCAGCAGTGTGGCATTTGGTACGGAGGCACTGAGCCCTGTGCCAGGCGCCATGGAAGTCACGAGGCATTTTCACTTGCTGCACCCAGCCGTCTGTGAGTGTTTTGGGGGTGGCTTACCTGCAGACTGGGCTCCTCAGGCTTCCTCACCAGGGGGCCTTCTGGTGGGTTCTGCTGGCTGGAGGCCTGAGGAGGGAAGGCAGGGGTGGCCTTGGTTCCTCTCAGTTCTCTCCTTCCCCTTGTGGGTGGTCTCACAGGTGGGCAGCACCACATTGGTCCTTCCTCCATGCTCCCAGCTCCTGGGGATGAAACCCCTGCTCTCTGCCTCCAGGTGGTGACCTGGTCTCCTGCCTTTGTGGCCCAGCCTGGGGGAGCGTGTGGGCTCTTTGCTTTTCCTCATCTCTGGGTCCCCTCATCTTCCCCTTCCTACTGTCCCAGTGCCTGTATATGCCATTCACTATGTTAAATCTCCTCTGTGTAGAGGACTTGGTATAGTTTCTGTGTCCCTGACATGACTCCCATCACTTCAGTGGATCTCGTGTTCATCATAACAAGAGCACGGCCTTGGAATCAGACCAGGCAAGGTTCACACACCGTGGCTCCACCCCTTCCTTGCTGTGTGATCTCTCTGTGTGCATCTGTGAAATGGGGATGATTATAGATCCAACTTCATGGGGTTATTGGGAGGATTTAATGAGACAGTTCTTTTATAATAGAAGTAAAATCTTCACATAGTGTGGAATAGACAGTGACATGGCGTGAGGATACGTTTCTATAAGTGTTAGTTGCTTTCTCGGATTGATCCAGGGAGTGCTGGTGGGCCACTGGAAAGGGCATGTGGGGTGGTGGACTTGGGCCTGGGTATCCTTGGGAAGCAGGGCCTGGAGGGCTGTGTGGTTGGGGACTGACTGAGCAGTCTCACTCTTCTCCCAGATTAACTCTGAGCTTTAGCTAAGCCCCAAGGGCCAGGCCCTCCCTAGGCCCTTAAGTGCTAAGGCCTTTTCTCTAAGTCTCCAGGGCTCAGATAATCGAGGACAGGTCAGTGCCTCAGTGTGAGGCATCACTGGCCACGTGGCTTTTAAAATCTACTTAGTCATTCATTTTGTCTAATTAGCCAATGACCTCACACCAGCCTATAATGTGATTTTCCGCTCAGAATGACACTCCTGGGGTTTGGAGAGCTGGAATATTTCATCTGCTGCCGGATGGGCAAACTTCCTAGCATTTCTCACTCAGGCCCTCCAGTGGGGAGGGTGGCACTGGCCCTCTCCTAGGGGTTATCTGAGAGTCACAGGGCCAATGAGGGAATCGATAAGGCATCCTCAGGCCCCCAGGGAGTGCTGGGTCAGCATCCCCACTGAGAATGGATTTCCCTGGACTTTTTATCTCTAGGATGTAGTGGTGGGGGTGGTCATGATGACCAGGCACAGACTCTGCCAAACTTGAGGGGGATCTGAATCAGCAGCGTTGGGGTGACTTGCATCCTGAGCAGTCTGTCTAGCCTGTGTAGTCTTGCCCATCTGCCTGCACTCTGTTGGACTCTTGTCTTTTCCTGGGGAGCTGGAGCTGTGACCCTGTGTTCAGCAGAGCCCCAGGGTGCAAGGTCCTCCTTTTAACTCCTGCCCTCCACACTGGGGGTTCACTGGCCTCAGGAGCATCCTCTTCTTCAGACAGGTCAGCCCCCAGGTGTACTTTGCTGCCCCTGGCCTTTGCCATGCCACAGACCTTGCTGGTGATGCCCTATCCTTTCTGTGAGTGCAGATCCTATTTGCTCTTTAAGGCCCTAGGGAACTTTTCCTGCTCTTCAGAGGCCCACTTACCTCTCTCCTTCCCGCTTCCTCTGTATTGTGCAACAACCACTTCATTAGGTTTTGCCTGACATGATTCTCCAGGCATTTGCAAATGTCAGGCTGGAGACTCTGTGGGTTTCTGTAAAGCTCAGCTTTACACGACCAGCCATAGAGGTGTACAAATTTCTCTTTGGGGCCTTGGGTGCAATTCTGGATCCTCTTACCAGGAAGACAGAGCTTTCAGGGAATTTCTGTGCAGGGCAATTAGTTAGGACTTCCCCCCTCTGTGGTTGAGGGCTTCCCTGATAATTCAGTTGGTAAAGAATCTGCCTGCAGTGCAGGAGACCCTGGTTCGATTCCTGGGTCAGGAAGATCCCCTGGAGAAGGGAAAGGCTACCAACTCTAGTATTCTGGCCTAAAGAATTCCATGGACTGTATAGTCCATGGGGTCGCAAAGAGTCGGATACGACTGAGCGACTTTCACTTTCACCTGTGGTTGGGGATGAGCACCAACCAAAGGTTTCTTAATCCGACTTTGTGCCTGGGAAGATTAAAAAATTAATTCTTAGAACTCACCCCCTAACATTCTGTTTTAGTAAATCTGGAGGCAGGGCCTGGGATTGTGTGGTTTAAACCCAGATTCTCAGGTGATTTTGATGTCCAGCAGAGCTTGGGCACCCTGGCACAGAACAACACATGAAGAACAATCACCTTTACGACCATGCCACATCCTGTATTTTGGAGGACAGTCTAATCTCAAGTATTCTGTCCCATTGCTCCCACAAACTACTGGAATGGTCCAGAATGCCCAGGTTTTGTTATCCCAAATGAGTGTCTCAGGCCACCTCTCAGACATCAGTAAGGTTGCAAACCTTCTCCGGACCTGCAGTCCTGAGTTGGGAAGCGGGAAATGGCTGCCTTCCCATGGAAGAAGCTGAATCATGAGGCACTTGATTTTCACTTGTCTTGGAATCTAAAATTTAGCCGAGAGTAATTCAAGTCTCCTCTGCACGATTCAGTCAGAGCTAGGACGACCTCAGCAAGAGAAGCCCACACTTGTGCTGTGTCAGTGGCCCCATGGGGGACCCACTGGTTTAGAACTTCTCTGTTCCTGGGGTAGATATTCTTCTTGTCCCTTTCAGCCCTGGTCTTACTTTAGCCCCCTGGAGCAGTGGTTTTCAACCCTGGCTGTCTGTTAGAACCACACGCTGATACCCAGGCACCTCGTGCTGAGATTCTGACTTAGTCGGTCAGGGTGGAGCCCTCACTTGGGTTCTGAGGCACCCCGGACCTGAGAAACACCTGGAACAAGCCATGTCATCATATGTATGCACGCAGTACAGTGGGAGCTAAATCAGAGCAGAATTTAAGAAAATGTCTGCACTTTGGCACTATTTAGAACATTCCTTACTGAGAGAGTCAATTCCTAGGCAGGTTGATAGGGAGTCTAGGGGTCCCCAAGGAGAGAGGGGTCTGGAATTCTCAAGGAGGAAGAAAGGACAAACTTTTTTCTTTCTCCACATTCCTTAGGATTATATAACAATAATGTATTCTGCCTAAGGACAGTCTTTGGATTCAACCTTCTGTTATCTTAAAATGTAAATTATGGGAGTAGACCTGGTCTTTACAAGGATGTATCTTGCCTGAGGACAGTGTTATCTTAAAATGTAAATTATGGGAGTACATCTGATGAGGTCTTTACAACCTCCAGACATTCTTTGGATTATATAACCTCATTGTTAACACTAGCAAGCAGGTACTCTTTCTGCCCACTTCTGATGCCTATGTCAGAAGCTTTCTCTATCTCCTTTATACTTTAATAAAACTTTATTACACAAAAGCTCTGAGCGATCAAGCCTTGTCTCTGGCCCCGGATTGAATTCTTCTCCTCCGGGGGCCAAGAATCCCGGTGTATTCGCGCGATTCAACAACAACCTTTCATTACTGAGCTCTAGTTTTTCTTATCCTCAAGTTTCTTTATTCGGTTTTTCAGAAAACCTGAAATGGTCTTTCTCACTGTAGCACCTGAAGCTTCAAAATGACACCCAAAGTGGACGTGTCCCCAGAGCCCGACTTGCGGACTGCAGTGGCCTTCTGCCCTTGACAGAGCTGCTTGGGTTACTGCCTCCCCTTCACTCTCCTTATCACAGTCTGAGCCCTCTCCAGCCCTTATGCTTTTATGATGGGAAGCTGAACTTCCTGCTCCTGTGAGTTAGCTGAATGGTCTCTCCCCAGAGCATCCCAAAGGAGAGAGAGCAAGAGGAAGTCTGGACTGTGGCCATGTTTCTCTTCGCCATCCCCTTGCTTCTGCTTATCTCCCAGGTTGGCTGGTGTCAGTGTCCTCCACGATGTGCAGGGTCCATGGGCATGGAATCAAGATCATCCATGAGTCACCCCAACTCCTTCTCAATTTGGCTTCCAAAAGAGGAACATGTTCTCAACGCTGACTATTGAAAGACTGTGTTTTAAACCAATTGTGGCTTCCTTGCAGTCTCCAAGGGAAGGGGGCACATGTAGTCTGTTCCTCCATTCTCTCCTTCCCTCACCCCAAGCCTTGTGCTAAGACTCGGCCAGCCCCAGGACAAACACTTGAAAGGTTGTTGTTGAATCACGTGAATACACCGGGATTCTTGGCCCCCGGAGGAGAAGAATTCAATCCGGGGCCAGAGACAAGGCTTGATCGCTCAGAGCTTTTGTGTAATAAAGTTTTATTAAAGTATAAAGGAGATAGAGAAAGCTTCTGACATAGGCATCAGAAGGGGGCAGAAAGAGTACCCCCCTGCTAGTCTTCAGCTGGATGTTATATAGTCACTAGCAGTCTGTTAATGAAAGAAAGGAATGTCTTAAAATTCAGAATGGCACCAAACGGTTTATCCTGGGCCATAAAATGATTAACTTGAATCTTAAAGAAGGGCAGACCACCATACAAATAGTTTCATTTACATAGATTAGGGGAACAATATCTGAGTATAACATACTGGTTTGTCAAGTAGGTTCTGGGCCAAGAGGCGGAACCGACTTGGAGACAGAGTTTGGGGTAAAGGCGTAGTACATTAGCATAGCTTAAGAAAAACATATCCATAAGAAAAAGGCATTGGTTATCTCTAGGCTCAAGAATAGCTAACTTCAGGTGAAACCAGGTGTCATTATGGCAACACAGTATTTTAAGAGAAACCTCTCTTTAAATTTGTATAGAGAAGGAAAAAAATATTGCTAGTTTGTTTCCTCCTGCCGCTTAAGAGAGATAAAAATGTCTGACACTTGCAGGCTATTTCCTCCATTTGGAGACCCCTCTCTCCTTGGGGACCCCTAGATTTCCTATCAACCTGCCTAGGAAATGACTCTCTCACACTCACTGCCTTAACTTCTGTTGAACTTCTTGCTCTTCCTGGACAGGGTTACTCGGGGAGGCTAGCATGAGGAAGAGTAGTGTTAGCTGCACGTTCTTACTTCGGCAGGCTGTCACCGTCCTTCTTGGTGACACCCCCTGGTTTCACATGCTCTCTTGTGTGGTGTTTAACCCAATAGCTCATTGGAAGAGATTTTGACCAGCTAGGGATGGAACTACCCACTCCAGTGTTCTTGCCTGGAGAATCCCAGGGACGGGGGAGCCTGGTGGGCTGCCATCTATGGGGTCACACAGAGTCGGACACAACTGAAGCGACTTAGCAGCAGCAGCAGGGATGGAACTTGTTAGCATGAAGGTGTGCAATTCCGCCCCCCCCCCCGCCCCCGCCCCACTCTCAGATTTCCAAATAAGCCTCTTCTCTCTTTGGAATGGAATTGCTCTTACCCTTTGCAACTGGCTTATAGGATTCATTAGTTCTACTATCAGAAACAGATTCCTATTAAAGTCAGTTACTAAACTGTGATAATCTCTCGGTAGACCTGGAGCCAGGAAATACAGGAGCCTGCCCACAGCAATGCCACGGGGGAAACCTTGCTGCTGCTTCTTGGCAGGGGAGGGTAGGTTCCCATCACTTACACATGCAGTGGATTTAAGGGACTGCAAAGGGTTCTGTTGTAGAAATTTAGGGGAAAGGAAGAAAAATCAATGCAGACTCTGTGTTTTTCTCTCAATGCAGTAAAACTTGTGTCATGTAAAAAGATGAAACATCTGAGACTAAGATATAAACATCTGAGACTAAAATACGCCCCATTTTGACATAATGCCTTCCTCAAGTCCTAGCACAGTTGAAACTCGATTATTCTAGACCCACACTGTTCAACAGGATGGCCACCAGCCACATGTGGCTCTTGGGCACTTGAAATGTGGCTGGTCCAAATCAAGATGTTCTACGGGTATAAAATACACAATCGAGTCTGGAGACCTGGTACAAAGAAAATATGTAAAATAGACAGTTAATTTTTTAATATTGATTGAAATACTAATAGTTGAGATATATTGGGTTAAATAATACACTGATATTTAATTAATATTAAAATTAATTTCACTTGCTTCTTTTTTTCCTTTTTAAAATATGGCCATTAGATAAGTCATAGTTACCTATTTGACCCTTATTTGTGGCTTACATTCTATTTCTGTTGGCTGGTGTGGAGGGTGAGCTCTCCTGTGTTGGACAGGGGACTGATGACTTCTGAAGATGAAGATGGCCTTATGGTTGAAATGCTCTCTGGTCTTCTTGGCCTGTCCCTTGCTCCAGTCTGTTCTCCGTGGAAAGCCAATCACTAGATGGTTAACAAGATGGTCCATGCGGAGGCATCCCCCCAGGAACTTTGTTTTGGAAGCCCCAGCCCAGTTTGTCCTTTTCCTTTGTTCAGATCAGGTGCAGGACCCTGTCTAGTGACCATGTCAGAGTTCAGGAAATATCCAGCAAACACCCCACTCCAGTACTCTTGCCTGGAAAATCCCATGGACAGAAGAGCCTGGTAGGCTGCAGTCCATGGGGTCGCGATGAGTCGGACACAACTGAGTGACTTCACTTTCCCTTTTCACTTTCATGCATTGGAGAAGGAACTGGCAACCCACTCCAGTATTCTTGCCTGGAGAATCCCAGGGGCAGCGGAACCTGGTGGGCTGCCATCTATGGGGTCGCACAGAGTCGGACACGACTGAAATAACTTAGAAGCAGAGTGCTGGGCACTGGGCACTAGGAAGCAGCAGTGGGCATGGCTGACAAGGTCCTGCCCTCCCTCTGTTGGAGGAAACAAACAATAAACGAGTACATAAGTTTAAATGGACAGTATGCCTTTAGGGATGAGCGTTATGCATGAACGTAAAGTAAAGCAGAGATGCTGAGTCAAAAACGATGGAGGAAGATATGGGGAGCTACCTTAAATTGGGTGGTCTGGGAATGCATCTCTGAGGAGGTGATGTTTAAGTATAGATTTGAATGACAAGAAAGACTTTGTCATGTGGACATGTGAAGGCTGAACACGCTCTCTTGAGAGGGATAATCTCTGGCAAAGACCCTGATGTTTGGACGAGACAGGTGTGTTTGAGAACCAGCAGAAGGCTGATCAGAAGGGGTGTGATGGGAACTGGGGTTGGAGAAACGTCAGGGGATGGATCACATGGGACCTTGTGGCCATGGTAAGGAGTTCAGGGATTAGTGTAAGAGAGTATGGAAGCCAGGGAGGGATGAGGTGACTCTGGCTCCTCTATGGAGGGTGGACAGCAGGCAAACATGAAATCGGGAAGAACGTGGAGACGGTGCTTCCAGGCAGATGTGATAGTGAGTGAGCCAGAGTGGCGCAGTGTGGTGGAAGGAACTGGTTATTTTGGTGGTGAAGCTGCCTTGAGTGACTGATTGGCTGTGAGGGATGAAGGAAAGAGAGGAATCGTGGAGGATGCCTAGATTTTTATCCTGAGCAACTGGGTAGATGGATATTGGGGTTCTTTACTGAGAGGGAGAAGCCTGGGAAAGGAATGAATTTTGCAGTAAGTGGAAATCAAGAGGGCATCAGAAGTGTAATTTCAGATGTGTTGAGCTAAAGATTCCTTTAGACATTCTATGTGGGGACACTGAGGAGGAGCTTGGGTCTATGACCCTGGATGGAGCTCAGGGGAAAGGTCTAGGCCTGTGATATAAACACATAAGCCACAGGTACCTGCATGGCATTTAAAGCCACAGCTCTGATGTGATCTCCAGGGGGCTGGGGTAGAAGGGGATGAAAGGGTTCTGAGAGTCCTCTAGCACTTAGAGGCAGAGTAGAGGAAGAGGGGGCCGGTAAAGGGCATGGCAAACTTGATTGAAGGCACAAGAAGCCACACCTGAAATGTCGAGAACTCCTGAGCCTACCTCTGGTTGGCTCCAGGTATGCGCTCTTAGGTTCTGGCCATTTGGTGATTGTGTTTGAAGAATCCCTGGTGGCTCAAACGGTAAAGAATCTGCCTGCAATGCCAGAGACCCGGGTTCGATCCCTGGGTTGGGAAGATCCCCTGGAGAAGGGCATGGCAACCCACTCCAGTATTGCCTGTAGAATTCCAAGGACAGAGGAGCCTGACAGACTATAGTCCATGGGGTCACAGAGAATCGGACATGACTGAGCGACTAACACAGGCCCAGGGAGGCCTGAGGTTGGGTGGGGAAGAGGCAGGGCTCCAGGGCTGCCTCAAGCAGTCCTCCGCTCTCTCTGCATCCCAGGGTGCATCCAGGATGTTATGAGAACAGCTTTTGTTCAGGATAGGATTTCAGTCAGGTTTCCACTGATGTGAGTGATGTAGAAGATTTCACAGAAGAGGCATCCCCTGATTAAGCCTTGAAGGGTAGTGAGAATTAAGATGACAGAGGACCCTCTAGGTTTGAAACAAAAACCTGAGGCAGGAGTAACATGGGGTGTGTGGGAAAGGGGGTGAAAATAAAGGGGGCTTTAGGAAGTCTGTTGAATTTCAATAAATGAGATAACTTATTAAGTGGCAATGTCAGAACTCAATAACCTTTTCTTTCCCCCAAATAGAGGTTTTACATAGTTGGGTAGGAGAAATCTGGGCTTCCCTGGTGGCTCAGTCAGTAAAGAATCTGCCTGCAATTCAGGAGACCCGAGTTCGATCCCTGGGTTGGAAAGATCCCTTGGAGAAGAAAATGGCAACCCATTGCAGTATTCTTGCCTGGGAAATCCCATGGATAGTGTAGCCTGGCGGGCTACAGTCCATGAGGTCGCAAGAGTAGAACCCGACTTAGCAATGAAACTACCTATTACTAGGAGAAATATGTCCTGATGGGCTGGTGCCTGCTTGGAAATAGTATAACACTTTTGAGGAGTGGAATGGTGCAGAAAGGGTGGTGTCTGAAGCTGATGAATCTGGCATGGGGCAACGGGAAAGGTGTCTGAGTTTCTGAAATACAAGTATTGCAGGCGTTCTGCCCAGGAGAGAGCAGTAAGGCTGGAGATGGGGCACTGAGTAGGTTGTGCAGAGGAACCAGGACGTCTGACAGCTCTGAGACTCTGGACCAGCCCATGGGCGTTGCCTGTGAGAGGGGCAACCCCATGAGTAGTGTCCCCAGGCAGTGGGGTAGTCCTAGGACTCATCAGCAGCAGTCAGAAACCTGCACAGGCAGATGTGTGCAGAGGAAGGCCTTTGGGTGACTCCCGAGCTCTCCTTGCTTTAGACAAGGGTGTAGTCTGAGGAGGGAAAGTGACCACCAAACACACAGCACACCCACGGCCTTGAAACACCTATCCCAGCTGCGCATCAAAACTGCTCATGCAATTACTCATTACATGTCTATATCTCCAGCCAGGCCACACTCTCATGCGATGTGGTATGCCCAGATCGCACCACTGGGCCTGGCAAACAGCAGGTGCCCAATTAGTGTCTATGGAGCCAGTGGAAGCCAGTGTTGGCATCTAGGGCTGGGCTGGGAGGGCTGGGAGGAACCTGGCATGGAGGAGTGAGTCATCCTGTCTGTGTTTCCAGCAGCCCTGCTGGAAGAGCAGGCTTCTCCCACTTGGCCCTTTACACTTGGCAGTCACAGGACGCCCACTGTGAGTGGAGTCCTCACGCTGGTAGAGCTCCCTCCTCCTGTCTCCATCCTGAGCTGTTGACTGGTCTCTCTTCTCTGGCCATTTAGTTTGGAGTTTATTTTTACACAGTTTTCTTTTTAAAAAAATCTAGGTGCTACCGTGACTCAGGGGTGGACACCGTCTCTTTGTGTTTTGAAAGTCCAGATCTTGTTATTAAGCCTAATTCTGCTGAAAGCAGACCCAGGAGAAACTGATGAACCCACCAAACTAAGCTCTTGGAGTTAGGAAGATAATTGCCCTCTCTTCGTCTCATCCATCACCAGTACTCATGTTACCCTCCAAGGTCATCAGATCCACTGCTAAGAAATGGTCCTTCTTGCCCCTGGTCTTTGAACTGAAGTTCACACCACTAGTTCCAAACAACTGCTCTCGAAGTGAGTGGATTGAGCTACAAGTTACTATTCATCCTGCAGATCCAACAATTCTGGGGCTTTCACTGAGTTCATTTTTGTTTTTTATCGGTTCTGTCGGGTTTTATGTGCATGGGCGACAGAGGAGAGGAGACATGCTCTCCTCTCATGGTGTCTGGGTTGTCACGAGGCCCCGGGGTCTCCACGTTATCTCTCAGTGCAGAAGCACAGACAGGCTCTTGAGTGAGATCCCAACTGGCTTATTCCTTGCTGTCTTCTTTCAGTGACTTTGGGGGAGGCATGAGAGAAAAAAAAATCCAGACAGCTCCATTTCACCATCAGGCTTTCAATGTCATTCCAAAGGATACCAGCCAAGATAGCATACTTAACTTTTCTCTTTCGTTTTTTGCATTTTTTTTTTATACTGCAAAGTTCACACCAAAGTCCCTGAACATCTGGTCTTACAGCTGGAGGTGTTATCCTTGGTTCCCAGACCCATGCTGGCCCTCAAGCCTGGATGGGTTTGAGGGCAAGATGACGGGCGGCATGTCTGGTAGCAGTTAATTGGCTTGGACCGTCAGGACTGGAGACTGAACTTTGCCAGATGTGCCCCAGATTGAATGACGTGACTTTGTTCTGTCCTGGAGATGCTCCTGGTATCTGTGCACCCTCCCCAAGCCTGATCCTGAGGGTTCTGTGTGTACTCAGCACTGTGGTTCTTTCAGAAAGCAGTGGGTCATGTTTTATGGAGATATGCTAAGTCTTAAAGATGGCAGGACCTTGCATTCCAGTTTGGAGCAGCAACACTTAGAGAAGTTTAAGTGCTGGTGGGGTTGGGGGTTGGGGGAGTTAAACATATGGCTATATTAAAAAAAGAAAACCTCAGTTGAGTATTTCATATTGTTTGCCTTAAAAACAAAGTTCAGTGTAACCAGCAAGGATTTATTTGAGGCTGTGTGGTGGGTAAACCTCTTCTTTCAAGGAGTTCAAAGTGTCTGGTGGGTGGAGACACAGCGGAGAGGAAACGTGCGGTGAGAAGGCAGCACCTGAAATTCAGGAAGTCTGGGGTGGGACTGGGGGTGGGCAGGGTTCTGGGTGGAGTTGGAGAAGTTTCTCCCAGAAGGTACCATCCAGAGCCCATGAGAAGATGCCATCTTTCCATCTCGGGACAAGGTGGGCTCATGTGCTGTGTGCGGATGCTGTCTAAATGTGTCTAGGGCCTCCCTTAGTTTCATCCGGATTTTGCAGTGAGGGGATCTGACCCTCTGTCCATGGAAACTCTGTCCACAGAGGCAGCCCTGTGGCTTTCCTTCTCACTGCACCTGTTTACTGAAGGCCTCTGCTTTCCACTGGGTTGCTTGAACTACCCATTCATCAGTCTGTGGCTCTTTTCTGGTTACAGAGTGTCCTCATGACTTTCAGAGGCAACAGTCAGCTGGTGGCAAGCGAAGGAACAGAATTCCAAGAGAGGAGCAGGGTGACCTGCATCTGTAAATTCTGAGCATCCCTCTGTTCATTCAAGTGTCTGTTTGTAGAACATCCTCTGATTATTGCATTTGTCTTCCATTTAAAGTGTGAAGAGCCCTCTTGACCTTATGCAAGCCAGTCAAAAATGAATGATTTTAGAAAAACTTTCTGAAGTAGATTTCTATTTACAGAAATGAGATTTGAACACAGTCTCAATCTGTAAAGTGGGGGAAGGTGAACAGTGCTCATGAGGTTATACTTGCATTTGGAATGCAGCAGCTTTCCCCCAAAAGGTGCTGAGCATCTCAAATTTTATCTACAATAAAGTAAATAAGTAAACATTAGCCTTGTCCTGCTGTTGGGAGACTGAGGAACAGAGAGGGGAGATGTATGGTTCCTTCTCAGCATCTTCGCTGACCCAGCAGACCACTGGATGTAAAGAGGCTGTTTAACAACAAAAGGGAATGGTGTTATTGTTGCAAGGCTGATGGGATGCTCATGAATATTCATGATGCTTATGCATAGTCACAAAGCAAGAGTGTGATTGACAGGCCACACCTGAAAGGTTCCCAAAGTCAAAGTGTTAGTAGCTCAGTTGTGCCAACTGTTTGGTACCGCATGAACTGTAGCCCGCCAGGCTCCTCTGTCCATGGGATTCTCCAGGCAAGAATACTGGAGTGGGTGGGTAGCCATTCCCTTCTGCAGGAGATCTTCCTGACCCAGGGATTGAATCCAGGTCTCCTGCATTATAGGCAGATTCTTTACTGTGGCTCAAAGTGCCCTCAAAAGGCTTCTCAGCTGTGAGCCTTGGTGTCTGCCCACCTGTGGAAGGACTCTGCAGGGATGGGGCTCCTTCAGGTAACATCTGCCTGGAGGGTCACCTGGGTACTTGTCTTCCCATTCATACACAGTGGATGCCCTCACCCAGGTTGTTCCAAGTCCTGCTTTGGGAAAAGAAATATTTACTTCATGACTCCCCAGTGATGGGGAAACATAATTGTAACATAAGTTAATCCTCTTGCTTTGGCCCACCCAGCAGCAGCCAGGAGACCGTTTCTCTCTGGGTCAGAAGAGGGGAGGAAGTGAGAAGGCTGGTGCTCTCCAGGTGGGTGCTTGCTATTTCCTCACCAGGTACTTCATCCATACTGGGAGCCAAGGCAAGGCACATGCCTTCCTGGGACCCATGCTGTGGCCTCAAGATAGTGCTGTCCGCTTTCTCTCTGAGGCCTGAGAATGACAGCAGAGCCTGGGAGTTACTCAGTGGTCCAGACCCCGCCCCTGCCCCCTGGTTGGACGAGACTGGTGGGTGTGGATGTTGCTGAAGCCTCTGCAAATGGGGAAACAACTGTTCTCCTCCCAAGTCTGGGTTTCATCTGCAGCTCTCCCTCCCCTCCTCACCCATGCTGGAAACCTTGGCACTTTCTGAGTGGGGTGTGAGTCTCCTCCCTGTCCAGAAGCAGGCTGGGTAGGTGGTTTCTACACATGCCACAGAATGTGTGGGTTTCTGCTACTTGATGTTACTGGGGACTTCCCTAACACTGAATGTTGGAGGCTTTGTGTGACCCAGCTGTGTGGCTGTGTGCTGCTCATCACAGAGCTGGCCAGGATTTTCTTGAACCAGACCCTTGGCATAGATCCTACAAGTAGTGCTTCATCTTGGAAGAAAAACCTTCCAGGGTCCAAGTCCCAGTTTTAGCCTATTGTTGTTCAGTCGCTGAGTTGTGTCCAACTCTTTATGAGCCCCATGAACTGCAGCACGCCAGGATTCCCTGTCCTTCACTATCTCCTGGACTTTGCTTAGACTCACGTACATTGAGTTGATGATGCCATCCAACCATTTCATTCTCTGTCGTTCCCTTCTCCTCCTGCCTTTAATCTTTCCTAGCATCAGGGTCTTTTCCAATGAGTCGGCTCTTGGCATCAAGTGACCAAAGTATTGGAGCTTCAGCTTCAGCGTCAGTCCTTTCAATGAATATTCAGGGCTGATTTCCTTTAGGCTTGACTGGTTTGATCTCCTTATTGTCCAGGGGACTCTCAAGAGTCTTCTCTAGCACCACAGTTCAAAAACATCAGTTCTTTGGTGCTTAGCCTTCTTTATGGTCCAACCCTCACATGCATACATGACTACTGGAAAAACCATAGCTTTTACTATACAGACCTTTGTTGGCAAATTGATGTCTCTGCTTTTGAGACAAACCTGAGTTTGTGGCAGAGATGACAGTTCCTTGTCGTGACATCTTCCTGTATGACAGCTTCTTGGAAGCTGGGATCCTGGCTGACTCATCCTTGCCCCGACGGTACTTAGTATCAGACCTTGTATACAGTTGGAGCTCAGTAAACATGCTGAACTAACTCCTGGGAAGTTCTCTCAGTGGTCCTGGGGCATTCAGGTGCCCAAACCTCTGGGCAGTGAACCAGGCCTGCTGCCACCAAGGGCTGCTGCCCCTGTCTTGCATGGCCACCCTTGGCAGACCCCTTGTCAGTTCTGGGACCCCCCTGCTTGGGCTCTGCCTCGATTTAATTGGGTTCCTTAGGGACGGGGGTGCTTCCTATTCCCTCCAGCTAAGCCTCAGTCCTGGGACAAGGCCTTGGAACATGGAACTTAGGAAAGGTTTACTATTGCTATGGGTCATTTGAGAATCAGTCTGGGTTGTATTAATAGGACAAAAAGTTGCCAAGAGAGGACCATAAGAGTGAATTAGCCTCGGAGCTTTCTGAAGGGTAGAAGAAAAAGAATCAGGACAAAATACCCTGTGACAGGGAAACCTGCTTTTGTTTACGGACATACATCTCTGCTTCAGGCTATTTTGTAAATGAGTATTTTATTGATAAAATAAATATGATGAAATGAATGCGTGGAGGTGATAAAAGGATGAATGGAAATTTACCTATGAATGTCTCTGTAATTTAGCACCTATCCGCGGGATGAATAGTGGAAGCAAATTATCCACGATGGGCCAACTCTCTGCTTTTCTAGGACCGTGCATGCTATTCTTCCTGCTCAACAGAGGACGTTGTCTGCTCCACCAAATTAGCCAAACACAGATAATGTTGTCAGAGAATGGCTCCATTAGATTTCACAGACGCCTGACACCAAGACAAAAGCCTTTACCCTCGCAGCATTTCAACATCAATTTTTTCTTACATGACTCAAAAAATAAATTTGTTTTGTGGGGCAGAGATGATGAGTTTGACAGGTTTTTAGAACAGAAGATAAAAGAAAAGTTAGCAATATTGGCTGGGGGGATTCCAGCCAGTTTCATTAGGCTATATAACATACACAGGCATGTAGGCAACTTGGTGACCTGGCAGGGCCTTTCCTACTGGCCGATGGATGTGGGGGGGCCTGGCTCCTGTCCCCATGGGCATGTTAACTTGGTTTGCACATTCTGCCTCTTGGAGATGACAATGTTGAGATTCAGAGTAGAGACCTTAAGCTAAGAAATCTGGTGGGGAACTGAGGGTTGAAGAGGGGCCGTACCCACAGCCTCCACATGACTGAATTTTTTTTTTTTTTTTTCTTCTTTTTGCAACTGTGCTGTGCAAGGAATCTTAGTTCTCCTTCCAGGATCAAATCCATGCCTCCTGCAGTGGAAGTATGGAGTCTTAACCCCTGGTCCACCAGGGAAATCTCGGAATGTTTCTTATAGGACTCAAAACAGTACTCAGTAACAGTGCCTAGGAAGTCTCGGTTCTGCTGCGAGAACTGAGTGGAGAGTAGGACACGGGCATCCCAGAAATGGGCCAGCTGTTCAGACAAAGAGAGGTTGGGAAAGCACTGCACCCACGGTACTGGGTGGGCTAATTTCAGCACACACTTCAGGAAGACCTGAGAAATCTAATGAACTCTCTACACTTTATTTTCTTTTCATTGAAGAAAGTCTTATAATAATAGGGAATCCTAAAAAATAATTCTTCCATCTTACTACCCTGATACACCAGAGAACATTTTGCCTGTGTCTTCCCATATCCATGTGTGGAAGTTTGGTCTTTCTGTTTGCTCTTCCTGTTCCCTCTGGCAGGAGCATGGCACACACCTTGTTTCTGGGGCATACACCGAGTTGGGAGACCTCCAGGGGAGAATGGAGGCAAAGACTCTTTCTGCAAATAGCATGCAGAGTTGGGCCCAGGGTGGACTCCTTGGCAGAGTAGGGGGCTGGGTGTCTGCTGGACATTTAATGGGAAGACCAGGGTCTCCTTCATTCTCTCCCTGGGGGCCTGGTTCTCACTGTTAGATGGGTAAGGGACTGGGACATGGGGGGAGATTGGGGTGCAGCATGATGGAGTATGAAGTCTGAAGACCAAAAGTGGGATTCTAGGAGGGGTGAGCAGGGAGGGAATTAAGAAGCCAAGGAGGCACTGAGTTGGGGCTCAGAAAGAGGTGGGATTAAGAGATGGGCTCTCAGAGCATCATGAAGTGGGTCCCAACAGGAGCAGTTCTGAGAGTCAAGAAAGAGTTAGGAAGCCCCTGTCCAAGAGGGCTGCCCACAGATAACAGTGGGGGACTGGGGTGGCCCCAGTGATTCCCCTGGGCCCCTTTCTAGATATCACATGGATGAGCAGTTAATCAGGGGTCAGACTGTTTTATTCCTGTAATGGACTGTTGTATCTTCCCCTCTTAGTGTCTAGGGGAAGGAGATGTGTTTATGTATGTGTGTGTGTGTGTTTTCAACCACGCTATACCCACTAGTTTAAGGTCACTTATATTCATCTGGTGTGATTCATGTTTTTGATGGCCATATAACCCTTGGCTGAACTGGTGACTATGATGTAGGAGGTACTACACAAGATCCATGGTCTAGTGTCTGGCAGGTGCTGAGGACAATGTGCCCAGGCAAGGTTTGAGAGACAAGGGCTTTTCTCCACAGAGACAGGATAGCTCAGCTCTTCACGCGACTTCATCTGGGTGGCTGTGGAGCAGCCTTCTGGTCTTGCTGCCCTCCCCTAGGATGAAGGCAAGGTCTTTTAGGGGAAAGGGAAGCAGGAACCACATTAGGCAGGTCGAGCAAAAAGTAGCTGACTATAGGGATTTAGGGACTCGCACGATAGTTGGAGGTGGAGTGAAAGTGAAAGTTGCACAGTTGTGGCTGACTCTTTGCAGCCCCATGGACTATACAGTCTGTGGAATTCTCCAGGCCAGAATACTGGAGTGGATAGCCTTTCCCTTCTCCAGGGCATCTTGGAGTAGGGGAAAACAAAGGCCAGAAAAGTCTCATTCAGAAAATCTGAAGGTATAAGAATCTCACAGAAAGCTGTAGATAATGCTCTCAACTGTCTATACCATGGAAGTAGGAGACTCTCAAAGGAGACCTGGAAGCTAGCGATAAAACCTAAGATCACCAGAAGCTTCTCCCAGCTTCTACCAGAAAAGGATGGCTTCTACCTCCCCTTAGCTTTCCAGGCTTCACATGAGTGGCTCTCACTGGCAGAATCTAACTGCAGCCCTGTGGACAAGGGACTCTGGGACTCTCATGTGACTTAGGAGAGAGTATGAGAGTCACAGTGATACTGTGTAGGCAATAGGCAACTTGGTACAAGAGTCTGTTTAGCCCCAAAGCCTAGCACAGTATCTGGCACAGAGTAGGAGCTAAACACACATTTACTGAAAGAATGAAGTGTGGGTGAGAGCACCAGTCAGAGGGGTATTTCTATTCTGCGTAAGGTGAGGGGTGGGCTTACAGAAGCTTTACCTCCAATCGAGAAGGAGAGAGGGACTGGAACTCCAGAAAGTGCTCCTGGGTCTGGGAAGTGGAAACCATGACACTCATGTTGTTTCCAAAATCCAAGGTGGAGAAACAAGAGGGTTGAGGCATGGAGCCTGAACTCAACTGGGGTTTCTCTTCTCCTGCCTACTGGCCAGGCATGGCCAGGTCTTCCTCTCAGACTATAATCTTAGATGCTTGGCTTGGAGTTGGAAGAGGAAAGTTTGTTGATGCATCCTGGGGTCAATCTTGGGAGCTCCCAGTCATCAGAACTATATTCATCTAAATTCTTGATTGTAAATAATGGGCAAACCTATGTGAGCCAAAAAGGATGTTTATTGACTCATGTCACTGAGTAGTTCAGGGGTATCTCCCTTCAGGCAAGGTGAGATTCAGCAGCAGAAATGATTCTCTCTCCCCTATCCTCTCCCTCTCTTGGCTCTACTCTCTTTGATGTTCATTCAAGTGTGGGTCTTGTTCTTTCCTGCTGCAGTGGGCCTCCTTCATATAGTCAGGGAAAAGAGCAACTAGCATCTTCAGGCCTCCATGATCCTAGCTTGGTGAGTCAGGGGAAGGTAAGTTTCCTCTTCCCGTATGGGTAAATAAACCTGAAAGTAATTTAGCTTGATAGGTCAAGTGTCCACCTGGACCAATTACTATGTTTAGAGAGATGTGGTACTGTAACTGTTTTGCTTTGGCACACCTGCCCACATCTGTGGCCAGTGGCTGGGGGAGGGGAACTGTGATGGATAGCTTTACAGGAAACATGTGGAAAGCTGGAGGGATAGTTCTCCAGGGAATAAAAGTTGCAGAGAATGCAACATGATTCTAGAACTAAAGAGAACAGGAAGAAGCCTAGGCTGGGATGACGGTGACTCTGGGCAGAGAAGGAATATCCTTGAGAGGCCTCAGCTTGGTCAGCATCATCTCGCATGTACCTGAATATCCAGCCAGACCCTTCCCCAGCTCTGGGAGAGCTGGCAAGTGTTGAGCAGGTGTGACTGTACAGCAGCTGGACTTCTCCCTGGGATGTTGCAAAGCTCCTTATTCCCCTCAATTACATTGCATTTGCCATGGATTTTTTTCTTAATTTATTTATTTTTAATTGAAGGATAATTACAATATTGTGTTGGTTTCTGCCATATATCAACATGGATCAGCCATAAGTGTACATATGTCCCCTCCCTCTTGAGCCTCTCTCTCCCACCTCCCACCTGTGCCATGGATTTATTTTTAAATGCCATATTTTCCCTGAACACCTTGTTTGAGAAGAACAAGGCTTTTCAGCTCCATGGGTTTTACCGTGAAAAGTACCCACTCAGGAAGGATCTAAATGCTCTCCCTTTCTCATCTTTCCATCCATTTTGATCCCTTGGCTCTGGCAACCTCATACTTAGAAATTGCAGGATTATGCATTTATTCAGTCAATATTTACTGAGAACCTACTGGGTGAAAGGCCCAGGGATCCATAAAATAAGCCCAGTCCTGGCCCTCAACAAACTTAAAGACCAGCAGGGAAGTCAGCAAGGTGAAACAAACAAGAAAACATAAACATTATCCAGTTGGTGACTACATTACTCAGGGGTGATGGGATACATGCTCCAAGGAGGAAGCATGGGGTCATGAGACCAACCTGGCTCTGGGGCAGGGAGGTTCTGTGAGAAGGGGATGTTAAGGTGACAGCTGAAGGATGGCTGGATTCTGGAAAGAGGGCTGAGCACTGAAGAATTAATACTTTAGAATTGTGGTGCTGGGAAAGACTCTTGAGAGTCCCTTGGACAGCATGGAGATCAAACCAGTCAATCCTAAAGGAAATCAACCCTGAATATGCATTGGGAGGACTGATGCTGAAGCCGAAGCTCCAATACTTTGGCTACCTGATGCGAAGAGCTGAGTCATTGGAAAAGACCCTGATGCTGGGAAAGATTGGGGACAGGAGGAGAAGGGGACGACAGAGGATGAGACAGTTGGGTAGAATCACCGACTCCATGGACATGAGTTTGAGCAAACTCTGGGAGATGGTGAAGGACAGGGAAGCCTGGTGTGCTGCAGTCCATGGGGTCATAAAGAGTTGGACATGACTTAGAAACTGAACAACACCCCAAAACTGACCGGCAGGGAGGAGGGCATTCCCCTAATGGCACTTGAATCTCTCGTCAAGGCTGGGCTGGAAGTGGGGTGGGAATAGTGCTTTAATTACACTCACTACAGGATGGCCTCCTTGGCTGCAGTTGAAGCAGAGCAGGAGTTTGGGCTGTTGGGTGGGAGCAATGGGGGTGCTTGGAAGAGGCTGTTAGCAGTGCAGGCGGCACCAAGTACTGGATTCAGGATGTAATTTGAAGGTAAAGTCATACAAACCCATGGGTGGTGTTGGATAGGATGTGGCAATGAGGAGAAAGAGAAGAATAAGGCTGGTTGCAAGACTGCAGCCTGGATGGATGGCAGTGCCATTGGCGGAGGTGCAGGAGGCTCAGAGGAAGCTGATTTGGAGGAGATAAATGCTAGCACATGCTTTCTATCTTGGACATTTTGAGTTGGAGGAGATACTGGAGAGACCGTTGGATATTTGCATCTGGGCTGGAGACACAAGCCCAGAGATGGTGAGTGAAGTCCTGGCCACGGGTGCCTGTGTGTGGGGTTGAGGGAGACCAGGCCAGAGTAACCCAGGAAACAGAGCAGTTGGAGGTCAGTAAGAGGAGAAGCAGCCAGTAAACAGATAAACCCGACGGGGCGCAGGCGACAACTCACCTGTGATAAATCATGCCTGTGCTGCCCAGACTGCAGATGTGGGCTGGGAGGAGCCCCCCAGGCACTAGGGGCCTGTAGCTGGGTGATGGATGAAGGCTGTTCCCACCCACCCGCCACGCACTGGCAAATGCTTCCCACCATCACCAGGCAGTCCCTCGGGAACAGAGAAAATAGCTGAGCGGGCTCACCGTGACAGCCTTTTAAAAGTGACTTTTAAAACTTCTGATAATTGTTGATTAAAAGGCCCATTGCTCCAAAGGGTCTGTTTGTGGTGGAAGAAGGAAAGTCATTTTAGAGGAAATTTCCGGGGAGGTGAAGCGTTCCAGCAAATTGGCCAGGCAGCGTTTGCAGCCCCAGGCTTATATTTCAAAAGCCATTAAGAGCCCCTCAAGAAAGTGCTGCACGGTAGTTGTTTTGAAAAAGGGAAATACTTTTTTGGGGAGGAGAAGGAGAAAATACCAGCTGAGGGGATTGCAGTGGGAGGAGGAGGGGGAGGCCCCCTGTTCACCTTGGGCTTGGGGAAGGGCTGGGCTCCCAGTTTCCTGCACTGCATTCTCGGGCTCCTGCCCCATGTCGGGCTCCCGCCCCCGTCAGCACCTCCACCTCCGCACCCTGGCTTTCATTGCTCTCCCGTTTGGGACAACCCATTCTCAACACCATCCTTTCCAAAGATAACCTGCTTTGTGGACTCCTGGCCCCAATTCTCTTTTCCCTAATAGCCCTCACTGACCTCCGGTGGCCCATGACCTCTGCATGACCTGTGGATAGGGACCCTCATCCGACTTGCTGTTTTACACATGTCACCGGTTTCCCCTGGCAGGCTGTGTACACACTTGGAGGGCACTCAGCGTGTTGGGCATGGGATGAACTCTGCAAAACCTCAGCGGCTCCTTTCCTCCTTGCTGAGTGTGGCCCAGGTGCTGTTGGGGAGCTGGTTCTTAGCACCTGTCATGTCTCTCTCCTGGACCTTGTTATGATGTCCCATGTGGGGCTATCCAAGAAAACGCAGGCAGCGTAAATGAATTGTGTGCGTGTGTGTCTTCTCAACTTTGCTATGGTTGTCAAGGTCAGGGCATTCGACAGGCTGGCTAGGGGAGGACTGCCCAGCAGCATCACCTGGGATGTTTTTGTTGTTCAATCGCTCAGTCGTGTTCAACTCTTTGTGACCCCATGGACTGCTGCACACCAGGCTTCCCTGTCCTTTACCATCTCCCAGAGTTTGCTCAAATTGTTGTCCACTGAGTTGATGATGCCATCCAACCATCTCATCCTCTGTCACCCCTTTCTCCTCCTGTCCTCAATCTTTCCCAGCATCAGGATCTTCTCCAATGAATCAGCTCTTGGCATCAGGTGGCCAAAGTATTGGAGCTTCAGCTTCAGCATCAGTCCTTCCGATGAATATTCAGGGTTGCTTTTCTTCAGGATTGACTGGTTTGATCTCCTTGCAGTCCAAGGGACTCTCGAGTCTTCTCCAGGCTCTCCAGTCTTCTCCACAGTTCGAAAGCATCAATTCTTTGGCTCTCAGCCTTCTTTATAGTCCAACTCTCACATCCCTACATGAAAGTGAAAGTGAAGTCACTCAGTCGTGTCCAACTTTTTTGTGACCCCATGGACTGTAGCCTACCAGGCTCCTCCATCCATGGGATTTTCCAGGCAAGAGTACTGGAGTGGGTTGCCATTTCCTTCTCCAGAGGATCTTCCCAACCCAGGGATCAAACCCAGGTCTCCCGCATTGTAAGCAGACTCTTTTCTGTCTGAGCCACCAGGGAAGTCTGACTACCAGAAAAACCATAGCTTTTACTATATAGACCTTTGTCAGCAAAGTGATATCTCTGCTTTATAATATTCTGTTAAGGTTTGTCATAGCTTTGGGGATGAAGTGAGATCATTAAGAGCGTGCATACAGCACATGACCAGGGTGGGAGGGGAGACCTGGTGCCTCCCTGGCCCTGGCACCACGTATCTCTGGGTCCCTGTGGGAGCCCAAGTCCTGCGTCAGAGCCCTGTGCCTGAGAGAAGGGGTTCTGCTTCTGGGAAGACAGATCTACTCACCTGACATGAGCTCAGTGAGGTGTGTGGAGGCCCTGCCTGTGGGTGCCAGTCTCCAGCCCTGGCGGCTCCCTGAGACCCACTCCTACACCTGGTTTGAGTCGTTTCTCTCCCGCTTTCCCCATGTAAATGCCGGTTTGTGTGATCATTTTGGAAGTTTTCTCTCTAAACCTAGTATCATTGAGTTGACATAAAGCCATGCCCAGGAACCACACTCACGAGAAGGGTTCGTGTGTTCACAGTAACTAAATCTAGTGTTTTAAGAACTTCCATCTGCACATTCCCTCCCCTCCCCTTTCCCCACCCTGCTGTTTTCCTCCTCCATCACCTCGGCTCGAGTTCGCTGTTATGGGAAAATGGGGTGGCTGGATTAGCTGAATTTTAAAGATCATAACATTATGAACCCCATTTTTAGAATCCCCAAAGTGCCTGAATTAAAATAGGCTTTACTTCTTTTCAGCCTGGTGAGGAGAAACCCATGAAGGACCTAGATGGAGGAAATCTGACAAGCAGTGGTGTGGGGAGCAGGCCTGCGGGTGAGAGGAGAGCTCGACAAGATGAGTTGTGGGCCTGAGGCCACTGGGCTGCCACTGGCTTTGGTTCAGCGAGGGTGGTGTTGGGTCTCCATGTGAAGGAAGGGCTTTGGGGCCAGCACCGTCCTTGGATGACAAGTGGGTACTGGGGAAGACTTTTGGCACATCTGGGCCTCTGCAGGTGCTCTAGGTCCTGGAGGATGAGTTTCCACAGGTTTTCTGAGAGTCTGTGGGGAGACCACTTGACCTTGGGGCAGACTTGGGAAGCACAGCACTGACCAAGGGATGAG
Source organism: Bubalus kerabau (assembly GCF_029407905.1). Taxonomy (NCBI): domain Eukaryota; kingdom Metazoa; phylum Chordata; class Mammalia; order Artiodactyla; family Bovidae; genus Bubalus; species Bubalus kerabau. Next base: position 214,295,174 of record NC_073624.1, on the reverse strand, counting down.
ATGGGCTTTGGGGTCAGAGAGGACTGAAGGCCAAGATGTGGGAGTCAGTGATGGAAATTGGAAACGAGGTGCCTGGCCCTGGGGAGGACGGGGTTGAGATGGACTCCTAGCAAGGGTGAGAGAAGGAAGGGTCATGAAGGGGACCAACGAGTCCTGGGCTCAACACAGTCCGGTCTTTAATGGATCTGGGGACAGGTGCTGTTAACACCTAAGATTGCTCAAAGTTCTGTCTTCGAATGGTAATCTGGTGGCAAGGATTTGTTTCTCTGTGGTTGTAAAAGAGGCTTAAGTACTTATCTGAGAGACAGATAAGAGACATTGGAAAGTGGTTGGGGGCAGGAAGGAGTTGGTGGCAGAAGAGAAGTTTGGGGACTAGGGATGGAAAGATGGGCGCACAGGGCAGGATCCTCAGGTGCTCAGGGGCATGTCAGGGTCTTCAGTGCTTGGGAGCCCTGTGACTCCCTGAGAGGACCCAGGGACCCTCCCCTGTGTACCTACCTTCACATACCATGCGTCCATGTGGGCACCAGGCTTGGTAGTGCCCTTCCCTTGCTCACTGTTGGTTCCCAGGTAGAGATTTAGGCCTCATAGAAAAGACCTCACAGAGATTTAACTCCTGTGAACTTTTGTGTCTCTTTCTGAAATGTCCTCTAGACATCACTCCATTTCAGAAGGTCCTAGTGGGTACCAGTCCTGGAAGATGCCCTGTGAAAGCTGCCTATGGCCTGCTGAATAATCTTTGGGGATGCCCCATCCTATGCTTCCTTCTTGGAGATTCCCAATTAACAGTAGCATTCCAAAGGCTCTGAGAAGTCTTTCAAAATGTATCTGTTCAATGTTCATTAATCCTGTGTTTTCTAAACTCATTTGACTACAGATCCCTTTTGGTACAGGAAGGCTATTAAAATAAGTCCTGTGCAACTCTCCTGTTCCCTCTCCACACCTTGGGGCCCTCTGATTACTCTATATTCTCATGCTAACTACCTCATGGACTCACACACTCTCAAATTTCCTCCCATGGTGAACATTAGGCAGTGCGTTTATCATCTGATTTAGGAGCAGGCCCACTAGAGCCAGAGCACGGCATATCTGTTCACTCCGACCTCTCAGCCAGCCCCTCTGGCAGCCTGAGTTTGCAGACTGATTGCTTCTTGGTTCACACTCTCTGGTTCAGCTGGAGCATTTGGCCCAAAGGTTGGCTGTGTGCTCACCTTCACAAACAAATGCAGCTCACCTGGGCCTAGGCCATTCCATGGAGAACGGGATGTGAGCAGAAACATTCCATCTGTTGCATCCCTCTCCTCTGCAGCAGCTCAGGACCCAGGCTCTGCTGACTGTCTGGTTTTGCATATATGTTAAAAGGCATTCTTCCAGATTTGAAAACCCCTTTGTTGAGGTCCAGGGGCAGTCTGAGCATGTGACAGAAGCCCTCTGAGCTTGGAGAGAGGAGCAGAGGGACACAGAGAGAAAGCAGGAACCACTCCAGAGGTTGGGGCTCCTTTGATAGGCGTCAGGAATGGCTCAGGGTGGCCACCTTCTCTCACCTCGTCCCTGCAGTCTGCTCAAGGTGGGCCCTGCTGACCTGTAGCTGATTCTAGCTAATGTGGGGTTGGAGTCCTGGACTGTGGGGTTTGTAGTTTGTCCCTGTGCAAGTACTTGTCCCTCTCAGGTCTTGGCTTTCTCCACTGATAAAACTTTGTGGTAGACCAGATGCCCTGGGGCTTGTCATGGCTTGCTGCTGCTGCTAAGTTGCTTCAGTCGTGTCCAACTCTGTGTGACCCCATAGACGGCAGCCCACCAGGCTCCCCTGTCCCTGGGATTCTCCAGGCAAGAACACTGGAGTGGGTTGCCATTTCCTTCTCCCAACACATGAAAGTGAAAAGTGAAAGTAAAGTCGCTCAGTTGTGTCCGACTCTTAGCGATCCCATGGACTGCAGTCTACCAGGCTCCTCCATGCATGGGATTTTCCAGGCAAGAGTACTGGAGTGGGGTGCCATTGCCTTCTCTTGTCATGGCTTAGGTTATAAGATTCTACTTGCAAGCTTGATTGTCTGTTCATGTTTGTTCCCAATGTTGCCTTGATTCCTAGTGAGACACATTGGACCCAGTGGTTGTCCTGGAAGGGAAGATTTCATTTCAAGGGCCCCCCACAGAGTGTGGTCTGCTGGGGCTCAGCAGCTCACCTTTCCTGCCCCCCAGTGCTGGAGTTGGGGCAACTGCAACCAAGAGTCAGGGTAGCATTGGCCAGCCACATTTCTGAGCTGCCCTCTGAAGATAGCTCCATGACTTGACTCCTGTTTGGCATCCTCACAGGGTTATGTCTGCATCCCTGTCTGTGTCTGCATTGGGGTCTGCTCTGAGCTCAGACATGGCTGCAGCCCCCTGGCATTTCTGATATGCAGTGTCAGCCTCTCCAAGGCCTTGCCTGGCCTGCAGTTCTGGCTCTCCATTGCCCTGGCCTCTGGCTTGGACAAACCTGACCTGACTCCTGCAGTGGCCAGAGCATGTGCTAGGCCTGAATCTGTGTACCTTTGATGACATAGCCCTCCTGCTCAAGGCCACATGCTTACCCATCTCCCAGGGAGAGAGTGAGCGGCCCCCTCGGATGATTGATTAGCATCCTGCATTTCCCTCTGCCAAGGTGTCTCAGAAGCACATGAGCAGATGGCTTCTCGGGGAATTCCTCTGGGGAACCGGGCTTCTACAACCCCAACAACATGGAAATCCAATATTCAAATAAGAGAAGTTAGGAAAGAAAATATGCTCTTTTCCCTCCTCTCAGTTAAAACCTGGATACAGAGCTATGTGCTGTGCTGTGCCAAGTCACTTCAGTCGTGTCTGATTCTTTATGACCCCATGGACTGTAGCCCGCCAGCCTCCTCTGTCCATGGGATTCTTCAGGCAAGAATACTGGAGTGGGATGCCATTTCCTTCTCCAGGGGATCTTTCCAACCCAGGGATCGAACCTGTGTTTCTTATGTCTCCTGCACTGGCAGGCAGGTTCTCTACCACTGCACCACCTGGTCAGAAATAACTTCTTCTCTCCTGGGGTTCTTTTCCCTGTAGAGGAGAAAAACAGACCCAGGGCTGCTTCTAGCCTGTACAGGGGAAGGAGCCTCTGAAAGGCTGCTGCTCTGACATGAAAGTCTGAGGAAGTAGACTTCAATTCAACTGAATAGGCTTTGCTTAAGCATCTACTGTGTGCCAGGCCTGGGCCCGGCTCTGCATGGAATCAGGTCTGATAGCCTATGTCTTTCAGTCAGTTCAGTCCAGTTCAGTCGCTCAGTTATGTCCAACTCTTTGTGACCCCCTGAACTGCAGCACGCCAGGCCTCCCTGTCCATCACCAACTCCCAGAGTCCACCCAAACCCATGTCCATTGAGTCGGTGATGCCATCCAACCATCTCATCCTCTGTCGTTGCCTTCTCCTCCTGCCCTCAATCTTTCCCAGCATCAGGGTCTTTTCAAATGAGTCAGCTCTTCACAACAGGTGGCCAAAGTATTGGAGTTTCAGCTTCAGCATCAGTCCTTCCAATGAACATTCAGAACTGATCTCCTTTAGGATGGACTGGTTGGATCTCCTTGCAGTCCAAGGGACTCTCAAGAGTCTTCTCCAACACCACAGTTCAGAAGCATCAATTCTCCTGTGCCTGTGTCTTTAAAAGCACTTAGCATGGCTTTGGGTTTTGTTCCCAGCTCTGCTACCTTCTAGTTGTGAGACCTGGGATCAGGGCCTAGGCTCTCTGAATCTCAGGTTCTCAGCCTGTAAGATGGGATCATAGTACCTATCTCATAGGACCGTTGAAAGAATTGAGTAAGTTAGGGAGTACAAAGCACTTAGTCCAGGCCTGCCTCATAATACACGCTCATTAATCACAGACAGTCTCATTAATCACACAGTCCCAGATCCCTTCCGCTGGCAGAAGAGATGTGCCCTGCATTAGAGATGGCAAAGCAGAGGCCAAGAAAGGTCATATGAATTTTCCTAAAACCACTTGGGTTGTGACTGAGAAGGCAAGGCTGGGAAGGAGGTCTCTCAGCTCTCTGCTAGGGTGTCCTGACCCTGCTGTGACATGGGGCCCCTCCCCGGGCCTCCGGTCAGTCTGGGAGACGAGCCTGCTGGCAGGCGCTGTCACTCTGCTGTTCGGCAAAGGTTGGGCCGTTAAAGCCATCTCTCGTATTTTAAGTGTTTTTTTGCTACCTCGAGAAAAGTGTAGAATTTCAAGAAATTAGAAGAGCCACCCAGATCCAGCCCCCAAGCTGGCAAGGACAGTCCCTGTGTGGAGGGAGAATTCGGAGCCCCCTCCCCACGCCTGTGTTTTACGGGACCCCTTGCTCTCTAGCATTTGGCTTTTCCTGTTCCTTTCTCTGAGGTTCAGTCCTATTAATGTTTATGAGCAAATAAAACTTGGATTACTGCTTTGAGCCATGGGATCAGTGTTGACTTGGGGAGGGAGGTCTGATTTAACATAATCCTGCTCCTTTGACTTTGCGTAACTTCCACTGAGTTCCCCTCCAGGAAGATGAGCGAAAGGAGAAGAAATGGGATTAAAGCAGAGGTCTCTCCTCTCCCAACCTTGGTGCCATTAGTCCCCTGCTAAGAGTGGGATGATAGCCAGACAAAGTGTTGGAAACACAGGTGTTTTTCTTCTTTTCGTCCCTAAGTGGACACGTGTGGATGAGCAAGCCACCTTGGGGGACACTTGAGCTCCAGCATGTATGGGTGATATGTCAGCTGGTTTCCCACAGAATGAGGTCTCTGGGCAGGACTGGAGGGTGTTTTTGATCATATACATGAGGGTGCCCTATCCTTCTTTGGAGCAAGGAATTGAACAACATAACAAGGATAAAACCCAGCTGAACTAGTGTGTGGCACCATGAAGAGCCCCACATGTGTACTGAGTATAACATTTTTGTTTTCTGAAATGCCCAGAGTCCTGTTGGGGATTTTCCTACAAGGTAATGGTCGGGGTGGGGGGGCGGTCTTGGTGGGGCCAGGGTGGGGGCAGAAGCAAGGGGAGGGCTGCACATCACTGTGGCAGGGGAGGGGCCTGCACTTGGGTTGGTGTGATGGAGACTCATCTCCAGGAGAGGCAGCTTATTCCTTCTGGGGCTGCTGATGGGCCTGGGAGCCAGGCCAGAGGAAGGTAATTGCATCATTCCATGTCACTCTTGTCTCAGAAGGCCGAATTAGCTGACTCTCCAAAACTAGGGCTTACTTTTGACTTCTTCATTTACGGGCTGATGCAGATGCCTGCTAGTGCACGCCTCAGTTTTTCTGGCACAGCGGGCGAGACTGAGAGGAGCAAATGTGGTTCTGACACTGAGGATCTCAGAGGTTAGCAGGGAATAAGGGATAGATCACAATCTATGATGGTGCTCAGTGGGATGGGGATATGGGCAGAGGAAAGCTGTGGAACAGCCCAAGGGCAAGAAACTCAGGGCAAGTACCCCTACTGGCTACAAGGGCTTCATGGAAGAGATGGGTTGGCTCTTGCAGGATGGATGAGATTTCCACACGTGGAGATGGGTGGGTAAGGCTCTAGGGAAAGTCTGTCCAAAACATAGGTATGTAGACAGAGAAACAGGAGCCACTTGATAAGAGGTGCTGTGGAGGAACGTTCTGAAAGTGGCTGGAAAGGTTGAGGCTCTAATGGACTTTGAAGATGCTCAGTAGGCATTTATTGAATAAATGTGTGAGTTACTGGCTAAGTGGCTCAGTTGGTAAAGAATCTGCCTGCAATGCAGGAGACCTGGGGCAATCCCTGGGTTAGGAAGATCCTCTGGAGAAGGAAAAGGCAACCCACTCTAAGGAATTCCAAGGAGAGAACTGGGCAGGCCACAGTCCATGGGATCGCAGAGTTGAACATGACTGTGTGACTAACTTTCACTTTTCACTGGCTGAGGCTTCATTCAGCTGACATTCCTTACTGAGTGATTGCAATGTGCTGAACACTCTGCTAGGGGGTGGATGTGCAACTGTGAGCAAAACAGATATGTGGCACTCCCTCTGGCATGGGAAGTCAGTAAACAAATAAAACAAAAATATTACATATAGTGTGTTAGGAAGAGGCACATGGTGGGGGCAGAATGAGTAGAGGGTGGGGACCCCAGTGGTGTGTATGTGTGTTTGGGGAAGGTTATAATTTTGACCAGGGTTGCAAAGGAGGCCTCTTTGAGAAGATGACATTTTAGTAATGTGAGAGGGATGTGAGGAGTCAGCCAGGGGGATATTTGGGGAAGAGCATTCTAGGCATCAGAGCCTGGAGCAGGAGAGCTGATGTGTTAGGAGCAGCAGGAGGCCCCTGTGGCCTCAGTAGGGTGGGTGGGGAACAGTGGTAGGAGAGATCAGAGAGTCACGGGGGCTTGAGGCCAGAGCAGGGCTTTGGACTTCAGCCTCAGTGGTGTGGGGGCCTCTGGGGGACTTGGAGTGGAGGAGAGAGGTGATGTGACTGCTGTTTTAAAAGTGTCATTCAGTGTGTTGTGTGCAAACCTGACCGTAGCAACCTCCCTGGGGTCAGGGAGGCCGTTTGGGAGGCTGCTGCAGCCCCAGGTGGGAGGTGATGGTGACGTGGGCTGGGGAAATGGTGGCAAGTAGCTCTGTTCTTGATATGGATGATTTCTTAACAGACTGAGTGTGGGTGTGAGAGACAGGAAGACTCCAAGGTGAAGCCATAGTTTCAGTCTCAGTGATCGGGTTTGAGATGGCCGTGGGTGGAGCAGGTTGGTGTTGGATCAGGAGCTGGTTTAGGCATGACAAACTCGAGATGTCTGTGGACGTCTACATGGAGATGTGCAGGAGAGTTCTGGAGAGGGACTGTGCTGGAGATGTAAATTTAGGAACCGTTGGCTTGTAGATAGTGTTAAAGCCACAAGATGAGATGAGATCACCGAGGGGTTGATGGCATATAATGACAACCAGGGCTAATGTTTTATTGAGCTTTAAGTGCCAGGCATTCTTTAAGCACTTCCCACAATCCCTCTCTTTGCCTCCTCAGAACCTGATGAAGTGGTAGCTGTTATTTCTCCCATTTTACAGAAAATGAACCCGAGGGTCAGAGGCATTAAGTAAAATATTCAAGATCACACAGCTACTAAAGGTCAGAGTCAGAACTTGCATGTTGGTCCGTCTGACTTTAAATTTCTAATCAATGAGCTTACTGACTGTCTGAATTATGGACCTAATTCTGCACAGAGTAGGGAATCCACTAAGGTGTTTGAGCAGAGAAACGACTCAGAGGGGTGTGTTAGGAAGAGGCCTGTGGAATCTGGGGGCTCATGAAGAATGTACCAGGGAGGGGGAGAGAGAGACCAGAGGCAGGGGATACAGAGAAGGTTTGGACTACCCAGTGGGGGTTGGAAATGGGGCTTGAAGAAGGGATTTCCTGAGAAGTGTAGAACCAAATTGTTATAAACTTTGTGTTATGAACTCAGTGTTTGTGTCCCTGTGAAATTCACATGTTGAAACCCTAACACTCACAGGACTGTATTTGGAGATGGGGCCTCCGAGGAGGTAGTTAATGTTAAATGGAGTCATAAGGGTGGGGTCCTGGTCTGATAGGATTAGTGTGCTTATTAGAAGGGACTCTGGAGAGCTCTTGCTGTCTGTGTATACACACTGAGGAAAGGCCCATGGAGGACAGGACCAGTTGAGGCCATCTGAAAGTCAGGAAAAAACCGAATCACCAGAGCCTTGATCTTGGACTTCTGGCCTCCAGAGATGTGGGAAGTAAATGTCTCTGGGAAAGTTACCCAGTCTGGTATGTTGTGATGGTGGACTAGTACACCCAGGCTCTCTGGGATTCTTCTTTTTTCAGACCTGTGTCTTCTTGCCAGGCTACAGGGCTCAGTCATTTGGAAACAGGTCTCTTAAGGAACTTCTATTCCCTACACTCTAAACATTTCTGAATGGACTGGAGGAGTCATTGAACAATTATCTAGTGATTAGCTTCTTGCAGAATCCAGAGAGTTACTGGAAGAAAATTGGTAAATTCTTTGCATTCTCAATAAAACCTAACATTATCTTGCTAATGCCTGATATTAAGAGTTCAAAGTCATCTCTATACCATTGATCTTCAAAGGAAGATATTTCCTAATTTATTTAACAAGGCCTGAAAAAATGAGGGTGAGGTTCCTTTCAGATGGGAATTTTATTTCAATTTTGTTAAAATCTCAAGCATTCTTGTAGAAAAAGTGAAAGTGTTGTAGTTTCTTTCTTTTTTTTTTTTTCATTTGAAAACATGAAAGTGTGGGTGTCGAGATCCCATGGACTCTAGCTCGCCAGGCTCCTCTGTCCGTGGGATTCTCCAGGCAAGAATACTGGAGGGGTTGCCATGCCCTCCTCCAGGGGATCTTCCCAATCCAGGGATCGAACCTGTCTCTCTTATGTCTCCTGCATTGGCAGGCGGGTTCTTTACCACTGAGCCAGTAGGGTGGGGGAGGGATGCAAACAAATAATAAGAAAGATGCTCTTATAACACTATTATTACTGTTGAAAAAAAGGAAAATCATTCCAAGTACTGAAAAGTCCAAAGATGCCATCATTTGATTTTCTTCTCTAAAGGCTTTAAAGGGCTCTGCCTGTGGATCCTATCTCTTGCATCCAGTGAGGCCATGTCACTCTTCAATGGACTGGGGGGTTCACTATTGCAGTAAGATCAGTCCAGGTGTCCAGGCACATGGCTTAAACAGAAAGGTGGGAGCACCAGGGTACTAAAACCTTTCCCCGCAGAAATGCCATGGGCAAGGAGACCCTTCGCTGAACCAGGAGGAGGAATGGGATAGCATCGCTCCACCCCTACAGCGGAGTATAGCAGAGCCCTGGGGTCCCACTTCAGCTTCCATTCCCTTCCCAGAACACTGTGAAAAAAAGTCAAAATGATATGGCTGTGAAGAAAGTGCAACATATGTTTAGACATACCAGTAGAGGGAAACATCTGAGGAGTAAGAAAAGCTTTGCCAGCTTTTACTACAAACGGGGGAAGCAGTAGATCCCAGCCCCAGGAAAACAGACTTCCCCTTTTCTGAAACTCCCGTAGCCTAGGAGGTCAGTTTCAATTTCCCCGTCCAGTGCACTGGACTTTTAGACAAGGCATCGTGGCTGCCTGTGGACTGAAAACACAAGACTGTAATCCAGGGCCTAATTCCAGCTATAAAATCGCCTGCATGCCAACAAATGACGTGATGGTAACTGATATCCCACAGCTGGGAGATTTCACAGTATTCCAGATGAGTGTCTTGGAACGAGAAATAAACTTGTGTCATGGCTGACTTCCTGCCACTTCTGGTTCTTGGCCTCCATCGAATCACTGGGTTCAGTGGCAGCTTGCACTCCCCTAAGCATTCTGAGCCCACCAAGGGGGAGGGGACCCCCCTCCACCCGGAGGAGACAGGCACCCTTGTTTCCACAGGAGGCACAGAGAGGCTCTGTGTCGTCAGCCTCTTGGGAAGTGGACGTTTCTGAGATCTTAATGTTTTCTCTCCTATTCCTGAGAAAACACTCTCTCCATAAAAATGAGTTGTCAGCTGCTCTTGAGGCCCTCTGAATTGATTTTGGCTCTGTCCATTACAGGTAGCTTCTGTGTGAAGAAACCATATAAATCTTACTCAGTCAGGGAGTGTTTAAAATGGCAAATTTCAGAGTAAAGGCTTAACAAAAACCATAAATAAAACTTCAGAAGTAATGGAAGTGTTTATAAGCATCTGTGGAATTCCGCGCAAGAACAACAAGCGTGGTTAGAGTGCCAAGAGATTGACTGAGGTGCTGTGTTTGCTGGGAGAGAGAGAATATCCATCTTTATTTGGCCTCTGTTCAGGGAGGCTGGACTTGGAGAAGCACAGATGGGGGCAGGGCTCCGTGGCTGGTGCATGAGAAGGACTTCATCATCATCAAGGGCCGGGGCGAGTCTGCACTGGGGAGGCTGCCAGCAGGAGAGGAACTGGCCAAGGACCAGGCCTCAGGTCCCAGGCATCCAGGCCTACTGTGTGGATGAATGGTGGGTAGGTACCACCATCACCGTCATCGTGTAATCTCAGCAACAAGTGATGTGCTGTGGCCTGTTTCTAGCTCAGGAGACCGAAGAGAAGAGGGGCTGTGGCATGTCCCAGTCCTAGAGCAAGCCATGGTCGGAACTGGAGCAGAGCCTGTGGTTCGCGTGAGTGGCCCTGGTGGTCCCAGGCCTGTGTTCTCCCTGCCAGGTTCCTTCCTCTCCATCTTTTTTTTTTTTTTTTAATTGAAATATAGTTGCTTTACAATGTCATGTTAGTTTCTTCTGCACAGCAAAGTGAATCAGCCACAAGTATACATATATACTCTCTTGCTTGGATTTCCTTCCCATTTAGGTCACCAGAGAATATTGAATAGAGCTCCCTATGCTATACAGTTGGTTCTCTGTATTGATATATCTATTCTACATATCAATAGTGTATTTAATATCAATAGTGTATATACATCAATCTCAATCTCTCAGTCTGCCCCATCCCCTGACTACTCCCCTTGGTATCCATATATTTGTTCTCTATGTCTGTGTCTCTGTTTCTCTTTTGCAAGTAAGTTTATTTATACCATTGTTTCTGGAATCCACATACGTGTATTAATGTACAATGTTTGTTTTTTCCTCTTTCTGACTTGCTTCACTCTATGACAATCTCTAGGTCCATCCATGTCCCTGCAAATGGCACAGTTTCACTCCTTTTTATGGCTCAGTAGTGTTTCACTATATATATGTACCACATCTTCTTTATCCATTGCTCTGTTGATGGACATTTAGGTTGCTTCCATGTCTACTCTAAATAGTGCTACAATGAACATTGGGGTGCATGTCTTTTTGAATTACTTTTTTTTTTTCTGAGCATATGCCCAGGAGTGGAATGACTGGGTCATGATAGCTCAATTTTTAGTTTTATAAGGAATCTCCAACTGTTATCCATAGTGGCTGTACTAATTTACATTCCCACCAACAATGTAGGAGGGTTCTCTTTCTTCTTCTCCATCTTAACTCCCTCTCTCCAGCAGACAGGAATTGCATGTTCTCACTCCAGGACCTGGGCTGAGTGTGGGCATTGTGGGAAGAGACATCAGTGGGTGAGGGTTTTTACTCCCCCTCCCCCGGCAGGCCCTCTGCTCCCTCTGCTGAGAGCTGTACAGATAGACGGCAGCACGCGGAACAAGGCCACAGTCACTGTCACTCGCTCACTCACTCATTCATTCAGCATCTATTGAGTACCAACTAGGTTTAATCTAGGTGCTAAGTGCATAATAAGTGTTTGGCATAAGGGAAGAGTTCTAAGGGTAACCCAACAGGCCTGAGATGGCTCTTGGTGAATAGCGTGGGTGGAGCCTTCTGAGGGAAGGTAGGGCTGAACTGGACCCTGAAGGAAGGTAGGATTGGGGCGGACAGATGGCTTCTGGGTGGGAAGACAGAATAAGCAAAGGCCTGGGGGGCTGAGTGTGGGGAATTGTATAGATTTGGGTCAGCCAAGCGAGTAGCAGGTGGACCACTCCTGGCTGTGTCTCATGGGGGATGGGCTGAGTTTTGCTCTCCTTTGAAGCCTGTAGCTCTGGGGGTTGGACCCCAGGTGTTTGGGCTGCATCCAGGAACCGAAACACAGGCCTCCTGTTCTGGGAGTAGTTATGTGCTAGGAGGGCAGCTTCTCTTTCTTCCCGTTTTTTTCTCATCTTCCTCCCTTCTCCAGGTCCCTGCTCTTCCAGAAAACCTTTCCCTTGTAAGCCTCTGATCCCTGACAACCTTCAGCTCTCTACTGGGCAGATTTGAATCAGACTGTGACCTTGTCCATGTTTATTGCTTGTCCTGGTGTCCATCTTGTTTCTCTAGACACTCTGGGTTCTCTGAGGGCAGTCTTCCAGGTCCCAGAACCCCCACCACAGGCCTGGACACATGCTGAATGTTGCCAGGTGACATAGAGATACCTGGTTAAATTAGAATTTCAAATAATAAATAATACACCCACATAAGTATGTCCCAGATATTTCATGGGCTATTGCATGTCACGTCTGGAACATAATTATACTAAAGAATTATTTATTGCTCACCTTTCATTCAAATTTAATTGGGTGTCTTTTTTTTTTTTCTTTTTAAACAAAATCTGGCAACCCTACGCTAAAAGGCTTGCTGATTGGTTATTGAAACTCAAGGGTTTATAGGTTCCTGGGATATGCAAGTTTTAGGAATTAGACTCACCTAGAAGTTTAGACGGAGAAGGCAATGGCACCCACTCCAGTACTCTTGCCTGGAAAATCCCATGGACGGAGGAGCCTGGTAGGCTGCAGTCCATGGGGTCGCTAAGAATCGGACATGACCGAGTTACTTCACTTTCACTTTTCACTTTCATGCATTGGAGAAGGAAATGGCAACCCACTCCAGTGTTCTTGCCTGGAGAATCCCAGGGACAGCGGAGCCTGGTGGGCTGCCGTCTATGGGGTTGCACAGAGTCGGACACGACTGACGCGACTTAGCAGCAGTAGCAGCAGAAGTTTAGAAGAAAACAGGTTAGGAACCTGAGCTCGGCATCAGCCTGCTCAGATTGGAATTCCATTTTTTCTCACTCACTAAGAGGCCTTGAGCAAATTACTTCCTTTTCAGTTTTATTATCTATGAAGGGGAAAAGGTGAGAGTCCCGACCTCATGAGTAAGGAATGAACGAAGCAGTGTCTGGAAAGTGCTCGCACAGACCTGGCCCTAGGTCTCAGGAGAGTGGCGGTCACTGTTACGCTTGTCATCACACGTCCAGGTCCTCTGTAACTGCCCCCAGGAAGCCCTTTGCTCCCTCCCCTCCTGCCTCTTGTCCCGAGACTGGCCTCTCTGGGGAATCCCCCTGCCTTCTGAGCCCCCCGATTGTGTTTTCTAAGTGAAACAGTCTAGACTTGGGCCTCCACCCCTCTGCTTCCACCCAGTGAAGCTGAGTTATGCCCACAGACAGGGCTTGGGGAGCAAATCCCTTGTAGACTTTCTAACGGGACATAGATCATCACAGATGGGATTCAGGTTTTACAAAATAGTTTAGGACATAGATAAATTAGATCATGAAAAGTGCCTAAGGGATATCAATTATGCAGGAGCCAGAAGAATAATTATAAAGTGATCTGGCCTCAGTTTTGGCCCATGAAACATTTAACTGTGGCCATCAAAGTAGAAAACATCCCTTTGCTCCCTACTTCAGGGAAGTGGGATGGTTGAGGATATGGCTTTGCCCAAAAGAGGTTGTAGGACAGATGTTGAGCACCTTTGTGGGCGTCTGCGGGTACAAGGCCACCTGGGAGGCATAGAGCACTGGGACTGGGCTCCTGGGTGGAGGAGAGTCCAGGGCGGGGCGTGGTGTCTGGAGCACAGGGGGCCAGTGAGGGCTCAGCAGAGGCTCTGCCTGCTCTCTTCACCCAGAGCACAAAAGTGCACACCAGAATATCATGGGACAGTCTTTAGACAACATGACTCCTGGGTCCTCAAGAACCCCCCAGTGGAGTCATGCAGCAGCAGCACAAACCTGGCCCTCAGTGGGCTGGCATGTGCAAATTGCCCTGACCTAATGCGGCCAGTGAACATGGGAGTCTAGGGAAACCGGCAGGTGATGGTGGCCCTGTGAACAAATGGTGCATGTTGGCTTCCTCCAAGAAGCTTCAGCAGCCTGGCGGGTCCCAGGCCTGGACACGATTTCTGTCTCTAACAGAACCCAGACCTTACTCCGAGCCACCTACATGGGCTTCTATGAAGGTCCCTCTGCTCTACCTGGAGGATGTGCTGTGCTTCTGGAAGTCAGGCACCTTCTTCCTTCTTCTCTCTTTCCTGAGGTCTTTGGGCTGGGCGCATGATGCTCCAGCTGAGGCTGGATGGCTAGGGGTGGGTGTTAGTTACCAGCTAAAGGGTCATCTCACATGCTCCTGGACACTCCTTCCCTGTGAAGTGTCCCTCTTGGCTTCAGCATCTCTTGGAATCAGGGTGTGTTTCTACCTGCAGTCCTTGTTTTTGCTTTAGGCCCCCTATCCCTGGAGCTCAGCTACCAACAGCCATCAGGAGGAAGAGGCAGATGTCATGGCTGCAGGAGTGCGGGCCTCAGAGGGGAGGGCTGAGTGGGGTGTGCAGTAAGCGTACTGTGGGACCCAGGGACTTTGTGAAGGGAGGCACAGGGGGAGGTGGGTGAGCTTGGTGCCAGGGAAGATCCAGTCCTGTTGGTGGTCAGAGGTGAAGGAGCATGTTCCTGATCAGCTGGGTTCTCATCACCCCCCTGGCCCTGGTCCCCTGGGCCACTAATCTTTCCTCCCAAAGTCACCATTTGGCTGAATTCTCCTTGTTTCTGCCCTGCTGTTAGGCAAGATGAAAAATTTTTCCTTGGAGTGGAAAAAGCAGTGATATGACCTCCTCATTAATACTGGAGGCTTGGGATTCTGGCAGATATAGGATTGTATTCCTCTCTGCCATTTACAAGCTGGGCAACCTGGGGTAAGTTACTTAACCTCTCTAGGCCTCAGGCTTCTTACCCTCAGAATGGGAATAACAATGATGTCTCTCACAACCTGCATATAAAATGAATTCTCTAATGGGTACAGGTCAAGGAAGGATGTGTTCTCTCCAGAATGGAGAGGTGAGCGTGGGACTTTTAGCCCTGCCTGGCCTTTTAGAGGTTGGAGTTTGGGGGCAAGCACTCGGTCTTCCTGGTCTCAGTTTATGCCTCCATGAAATTGACTTAGTTTGTGGTCAGATTAGCCATAAATATCAGCAAGCCAACTTTTCAAAGGCTGAAGCCATTTATTACCAGGGTATGCCCTACTTGTCTACTTTAAGTTTGCATTAGTGGACCATTAATATTATTAATAACAATAGCTAACATTTATCTAAAATTCCTCATGGTGCAAAGTCTGGGCTAAATGCTCTGTATGTGCTTTCCCACCTAACCTCTCAACTCAGTAGATGATGAAGCTGAGACTTAGAAATATTAAGGGATGTGCCCACGGTCACAGAACTAGTGAGTGATGGAGGCGGGATTGAACCCCAGCAGTCTGACTTGAGAGCAGAGAAGTAACAGGCAGGCCTGCATAGGAGCAGCTTTCCAAAGTCCTATGTGTGAGCCCACCAACCCAGAATAAGGCAAACTATGGAGGTGGGGGTGGGAACGAATTTCTACTGTTTCTTACAAACCTGGTAAAAGGAGCCACATGAAGGTGATTTCATTTTCTCTCGGATTCCAACACCAGTCAAGTTGTGGTAATTTCCCTTGAACTAAAGACCGGTCTGCAGAGAGAAATGCTTCTTCATACCTCTTAGAGACGCTGCATGCTGAAACGGGCAAGGCAGCCTGGCACGTACGAGGGGAAGGGCGCGAGGCTGGCCCAACCATTCTGTGAGCTAACGGCTGGAAAAAGGACTTGGATTTTGCTTCTCAGGCATTTTGCACATAGCAGAAGGAAGGTTTAAAAGATATTGCCTGGAGTTCAGACTAGGCAGAAGATTCTACCATGATGAAGGAAGTAAGAGGGCTCTTGAGGATGTGTGTCTGTGTGACTGGGGCTGGGCTGTTTACAGATTTATGTAGAGATAAGGCTAATTTATTGCCCAAACACCATGCCTTTGAGTGAAAGGTGATATTAATACTTGCACGGGGGTGAGAGCATGAGACAGGAATGTCTTTGGGTACAATTGTAGATTGTGTTCCTATTTATTTATTAAAGTGGCCCCTTCTGGCCTGTGAGGAGCTGGACCCTGTTTGTCTGATTTGAATTGTGCCCACATTTAGAAGTCGTGTGAGAATTCACTTAACTGTGTCGAGCTCAGGGAAGAGAAGGAATCTTGGAAGAGGAAAGCCATCGAGCTCCTTGGAAGGCCAGAGGGCTGCAAAGCCAAGAGCATTTGGGAATTTCTATACTTGGGTTGTTCCACCTAAAGGGAGATCCTAGAGTTTTGGGGATCACATCTTAAGCTCTACATTTGGAGTCTTTTGTGTGTTGGCGGCCTTACTGAGACCTGGTGGTACAAGCAATAATTGTAGTTCTCACAGGAGGGAGTGCCCTGCATCCCCGAGATCTCCCCCAGCTGCCCGACAGTGACATGGCACAGGGCTCCACCTCCCAAAGGCAACATGAGGGCCTGATGCCCAGCCCACTTCGGGCTCCCTGGGTGTGCTCAGGACTGCGCCTGGGATGAGAACTCAGGCGAGTTGCCATCGTTTCTGAGGGTGACAGGCAGGGGCGGAGGGCTGTGGGTGGGCGCCTGTTCATTGTTGTGTATGACCACAGTGCTAACTGACTTTAGCCTGTTCCGGGTCTTGGGTTGTGTGAATTTGTGAGTAAATGACACAGCGAGTTTAACAGCACGTGTTTACCGCTGGCTCTCCTGGCCTGTACCTTGCAGCTTTGCACTAGAGAGGGAGTAACGCTTATCCTTCTGTCCCAAATTGAAAGCTCACAGGGAAGTGTCATATTGGCCCATCCTGACCCACCATGGAGGGCAGGGTGGGTACCTAAGAGGGGGCCCAGCTTAGCTCAGAGTTCTGATTCTGGCTGTTTGCAGTAGCTTCAAGTGGCGGAAAGGCAGAACATGACGGCGCCACTTCTAGCCACGTGACTGTGGATGGGGTGGTGGGGGTGGGGTGGGTGGAGGGTGATTCCTTGCAGGAGGGTGCCTTCTCCAGAGGAGGGGAAGATGTGGCAGAAAAAACCCTGGTGAGCAGCACACATTTTAACCAACAGCTGCAGGAATAGAGTTGTCAGTCTGCTGATTTGATCGAAGGGACAGTATCTGATTTAAATGTGTATTTCTTGATTTTCAGTGAGATTTGTTGGCCACTCGTATTTGTGAATCGTCAGTCCATGGTCTCTGCCCGTTTTGTGGTAGCTGTTGCTGAATGTTTCAGAGGAGTGGGGGTGGGGTTTGAATCTGAATTTGCTATTTTCCACCGCCTTTGGTAGGTAACTGTGTTGGCTGTATTTACTCTTGCCTAGAAAAAAAAAAAAAAACAAGCTGAGTCTTCAGGAAACCACTGTGGAAATCCAAGCAAAATGCTCTCTCCTTAATCAGATTTCTTGTATTATGAATGGTCATTAAATATTTTATGTGAGAATTATAATTACTGATTAGGGCCAATATCAATAGCCTCAGATAATCAGCGTATAACACTAATTAGAAGGTCCCGAGTAGCTCCTAGTGACTTGTCTATAGCAATTTGGGAATTGCTGTAATTGTTGGCAAGCTGAGCCCGGATAGGCATGCTGGCTGAGGGTGGGGTGTGTATCTTTGTGACAAAGTGCTTGGATGGGCAGGGTAAATGCAGTGTGGCAGGAATCACTCTGCTGGTCGGAGGGCTCCCTTCAGGTGAGCTGTCCTGCCTGGCGAGCGGCATGGGAGGCCGTACCGCGCCGTCCATCTCCAGTCATGTGGCGTCTGGGTTAACAAGGTCTTGCTCTGAATGGTGGAAGTTTCCAGCCTGAGAGGTGGGACGTCTGATCACTGCCTCACTCATCTATCTGCCTGTGTACATGTCCCTCCAGCTTCTCTTACCCCTTCCAACTATCTCTCTGTCTCTCACAGATACACATGGCTTAAGCATTACTGGCTGTGTTTGTCTGGAACCTTGTGAGAGTTTTGTTCAACCTCTAGTGGGGCAGCTGAACAGGCTGCCGTGGGATTTACTGGTTGCAATGTGTCTGGATCACATCAGCATCCCAACTCTGGTCAGAAGGGCTTTGGTCCTGGGACGCCCATGTCTCAGTGGGAATCACACAGAGTTAATCCCTCCTGAGAGACTTCCTCAGCCATTAGGCAGTCCTTCCTTGCTCCCCGGGAAGTGGGCTAGAAATCACCACCAGGGACCAATGGAGAGGGCTAAGAGTGTGCAGGAAGCCACAGAAAGAGGGATGGGGGCTCTGCTTATGCTGCCCATAGAAGTCCACTCATGTTGGCACCTTAGTGGGGGAACCAGCTTAGGGATCAGAATCCAAGCCACACTTCCCACCACTTCTGGGAAAGTCATGTCATATCACTGAGCCACTGTTCCCGCTTCTGTAAATAGAGGATAATGATACATACCTTGTATGTGTGTGTGTGTGTGTGTGTGAGCTGCTTAGTAGTGTTCAACTCTTTGCAGCTCCATGGAGTATAGACCGCCAGGCTCCTCTGTCCATGGAATTCTTCAGGCAAGAATCCTGGAGTGGGTAGCCATCTCCTTCTCCAGGAACTCTTCCTGGCCCAGGGATGGAACCCAGGTCTCCTGCACTGCATGCAGATTCTTTACTGTCTGAGCCACCAGGGAAGCCCCAGTGTCTACCTTGTGGCTGGTCCTTTTAGAGGTGGTACAGCCTCCGAAGCCAACTGGATGGCCTGACTCCCTGTCTACACTTCTCCCCGGCTGTACAGCTACAGTCAAGTTATTTAACCTCTGAGTCTCTGCTTCCCAGCATGTGAAATGAAGATAATAACAGGACCTACCCCACTGGATTACTCAGAGAATTAAGTGAGTTGTAAGGAATTTAGAAAAGTAGCTGCTACACAAGTTCTTGTTAAGTATATAAAAAAAAAAAACAGTTGCATAAATTGCCTGAGATGTGCCAGGCAGCACTAAGCAAGTGTGCTTAAGACACCCACTATGCTAAGTGCCCGGGACACAGATGAGAGGGAGCCAGACGGGGCCCCCCTTCTAGTCTAGGGGAGACGCAGGAGAACAACCAGTGAGCCAGATCACGGCACGTGGTGGTTTGTACCATGAAGAAAGGAAAGTAGGGTAAGGTGGTGAGGATGACAGGATGCGAGGGAAGGTTACTTTAGGTGGTTGGGCCCACATCTGAGTGGATACCTTAGTGGAAGTGGAGAGTGAGTTATCAGTTCAGTTAAGTTCAGTCGCTTAGTTGTGTCTGACTCTTTGTGACCCCATGGACTGCAGTACACCAGGCCTCCCAGTCCATCACCAACTCCTGGAGTTTTCTCAAACTCATGTCCATTGAGTTGGTGATGCCATCCAACCATCTCATCCTCTGCCATCCCCTTCTCCTCCTGCCTTCAATCTTTCCCGGCATCAGGGTCTTTTCCAATGAGTCAATTTTTTGCATCAGGTGGCCAAAGTATCAGAGTTTCAGCTTCAGCATCAGTCCTTCCAATGAATATCCAGGACTGATCTCCTTCAGAATGGACTGGTTGGATCACCTTGCAGCCCAAGGGACTCTCAAGAGTATTCTCCAACACCACAGTTCAAAAGCATCAATTCTTTGGCGCTCAGCTTTCTCTATAGTCCAACTCTCACATCCATACCTGACTGCTGGAAAAACCATAGCCTTGACTAGACGGACCTTTGTTGGTAAAGTAATGTCTCTGCTTTTTAATATGCTGTCTAGGTTGGTCATAACTTTTCTTCCAAGGAGCAAGGGTCTTTTAATTTCATGGCTGCAGTCACCATCTGCAGTGATTTTGGAGCCCCCCAAAATAAAGTCTGTCACTGTTTCCACTGTTTCCCCATCTGTTTGCCGTGAAGTGATGGGACTGGATGCCATGATCTTAGTTTTCTGAATATTGAGCTTTAAACTAATGTTTTCACTCTCCTCTTTCACTTTCAAAGTGAGTTATGGGATGAGGCAAAGGGACAAGCAGGCAGAGAGCCTTTGCTGAGGCTGTGGCTGCTCTGTCCCTGTCTCTGTGCATCCCTTCTAGGCTCGTGCACACTCCTGTTCCTCTCCGTCATCCTTTCCTGCCTTCCCTCCCAGTTGCTTGTGCCTGCTACTCTTTGCTGGCAAACTGACCTCAGGCTGCTGGAGCTCCTTTCCCTCCACAAGGACAGTTGAAGATACCTGGGAATTTGCATGCTCTGCAACTTCCTGGAAGCAGCTTTTAACCAGTGACTGCTGGGTGCCCAGGTGTACCACCAGTCTCTTTGTCCTTGAGGAGAGTTTCCCAGATTCCCTGGAGGTAGTGTGTCAGGCGACCGACTGTAGGACTTTGTAGATGGTACTTGCTCGCCTGGCTTCCTCCGCTCCTGATCCTTATGGTTCACTTCCTTACCGGCTTTGTGGGAATTCTCCCTTCATAAGTCACTTTCACGTGAACCTCCTCTCAGCTTCTGCTTCTGGGAAACCTAAATCAGACTCTGAGTCAGAAACGAGTATGACATGTTGAAGGGATAACGAGAGATGGGTAGAAAGTGGGGAGATGGTGGAGAGGAGGAGAGGCTGCCGAAGTAGGCAGGGTTGGATCTTTTGGGGACTTGTTGGCTGTGATAGATTTGCATTTTCTCCAAGCACAATAGAAAGTTATTTGAAGTTTCTGGGTAGGGGAGTAACATTATACAATTTATTTTATAAGAAAATATCTTTCTGACTACTGTGTAGAGGATAAACTGTTAGAGGCCAAGAGTGGAAGGAGGGAGACCAGTTAGGGGGCTCCGGTAGTCCCCCAGGAGAGGGATGATGGCCTTGAACTGGGAGGGCAGCCAAAGGGAGGGATTTGGGGTTTGTTCTGAGGATAAGCTACAGTCCACGGGATCACATAGAGTCAGACATGACTGAGCAACTAACACACTGCATATTGGTAGGTGATTGGCCGCTATTAATGTTTAGACACGTGGATTCAGTTTTATAGTTTGCCCCAAGTCATAGCAAGTCTAAGAGTTTAAACTGGGGATAATGGCTGGTGGGGGGGGGGGCCTCACCACAGACACGAGATACAGACGCCTCTCCTTCCTCTGGACCTAGGAGCCCCTGTAGGAGCCTTTCCAGTGTCACCGTGTATCTTGTCCAAGCTGCTGGGCCTCCTCTCTGCTGCTGGGCCATGCCCTTGACCCTGATAGAGGGGGCCTGCAGAAGAGTCCCAGGCAGGAGGGTGAGGTCTCAGGCAGACCCTGGGCCTGGCTCCTGGCCTTGGATCCAGAGGGATCAGAGGTGGGAGTGCACAGGCCTTTCTGAGGCCTGTTCAGAGGTCCTTAAAAGAGGTTTTGTTGAGAGTTTTGCCTGAGGTATGAAAGGCCAAGGGACCCCTGCTGAGACCCAGGCTGTCTGGTGAGACAGAGCCCACTGTAGCCGTGATCAGGTTGAGTTGGAAAGCATTTTACTTCTTGAGTTAAGACATCATTTCTTCAGAAAGCAAGGACATTGTTATATTATGTGTCTTCCAGGTATGAAGCAGCGGGAATATTAAAATGCTTAGGTTTGACTTTCAGACTGCCAGGGGGTGAGGTCTTTAGAGATACAAACTCCTTTCTGCATGAGATATAAGGTTCATGGTGAGCTTTAAGTGGGTGCTGGGCTTTCTTTGAGAAACCTTTCTCCCTTGGCTATACTGCTTTTCATAATCTGAATATAAAATAGAATGCTTCAGGAGACTGGAACCAGGCAGGATCTGTGGTCTGATCTCCAGGGCATATCTGGTGGGCCAGTGTGGAGAGTCTTTGTTCCTCCATGCTGGGCAGTCCCTCAGCGACCCCATGAACCCCCGGGAGCTAGGAAACCTCACCTCTAGAGCCCTAGGACCCACTGATCAGTTGAGACCCCCAGTTTCCCTGGAAGTAGGCAATGGTGTCTGGGGAAATCTGATCTGTCCTTGGGAACTCTTAATATTAAAATACCCAGATCTTCAACTGGAAATCCCATTTCTTAATGTCTATTTTAGAAACATAGTCCTAATGTGTGCAAAGAGACATTCAAGGGACTGTTCATTCCAACTTTTTTTTTTTACAGTGACAAAATGGAAACAAACTTAAATGTCCTGAATGTTAATTAAACTGTGAAATAGTCCTATTAGACCTGCTTTTAAAGGCTAAAAATCCTTCAGCTAGTTATGTGTGTAGTATTACATAATCCCCCCAAGTTTTATTACCAAGTGAAAAAAGTAACCAGCAGAACAATTTGTATAACAAATCCCCAGTTATGTTAGTTCAGTTCAGTCGCTAAGTTGTGTCCGACTCTTTGCGACCCCATGGACTGCAGCATGCCAGGCTTCCCTGTCCTTCGCCAACTCTTGGAGCGTGATCAAACTCATGTCCATTGAGTCGGTGATGCCATCCAACCGTCTCATCCTCTGTCGTCCCCTTCTCCTCCTGCCTTCAATCTTTCCCAGCATCAGGGTCTTTTCCAATGAGTCAGTTCTTCACATCAGGTGCACCCCCCCTCCCTATAAATGAACTTTATTTCTCTACATATATGAAAAAGTACAAAACAAACTGAAAACAGTGATTGTCTGGGGAGGACACTGGGATTGGCATCCTTAAGGGGGACTTGAGTTTCATACTTATAGCTGGAGTGTTTTAAAAATGAGAATAATTTTCAAAACTACTTGTATAAATAAGAAGGCTAAGATAGAACATAAAGTGATGGATGCCTAGTACAAAAGCTTTGTTGCATACAGAGCGATGTCATCCCCCATTCCACTGTTAGCATTATGGTGCATTTCCTTCCAGTCCATTTTTTCCTTATGCATTTTTACACAGTGATAGCATACTATACAGATATTGTTTTTACCCTGCCTTTTCCTCTTTACATTTTTGTCATAAACGCTTTCTGTACTGTTTCAGACTCTCCACAAATATCTTTAATAGCTGCATAATTTTCCATTGTGTGTGTTTAGCCATTTCTCATTTTTCCTTTCCATTTTAAAAGTGATCTCTGTTTGCCTGGGGAATCTTCCTCCAGTCTATGAGACAACGAAAATCATAACTACTGCCATGCCTGGTGCAGTGTGGTACATGGAGTGAGATCAATGCATGTGTTTGTGTATGGACCTGTGTGTGTAAGTGAGGGTGATGGGAAGCTGAGGTCCTTCCTGAGAAGTGGACCAGTCCCAGCCATCCCAGGGTAATTCAGGCAGAAGAGGCTGGCAGGTCCAGTTAATGGTTCCTTTTGAATATATGTCTCTTCTGTGAAATGATGAAAGCAGAGGGCACGGGACCATCCCACACTGGGACCCTAGAACCTAGGGTTGGAAACTAGCTCAGCACTGACTCTGTTCTGCTCTCTGGAAACACTTTTCACCAGCCTGAAAACTATTTTGCAGTCTGAGTACAGACAAGGGGATTTCTAGAGGCATGTTCCCTGGATGATGGTGTCCAGGCAGAGCCTTGTGATCTGGTCCCCAGAGAGGCTCCTTGTGGGTGGTTGGGGAGCAGCTGGATCCATCCCTCTTCTAGACCTTAGGTTTTCTGTTCTGAGAAGTGAAGCTGCCTGTAGCAGAAAAGAGAAAACCGAAAGGACACTTGAAGACAGGGTAAAGAGGAAACTGTTTACAGTGGTGAGGACTGGATGGTGGGAACCTGCAGCAGGTGGGGATGCACCTTGGGGTTAACAACTGCATGTTTGCAAACCATTGCTACCCTTGGGCTTGAAGGGGCGGGGGCAAGGAGTGTTAGGAACTCAGGCAGAGCTGAAGTCATAAGAGAGAGCTTGTGGAGCAGAATCTATGGCTCTAAGCTGTTTTGTAAACTGAAATTTTGTATAGATAGAGCTGGGGGAGTAAGTATAGTCTCTTTTCCCTCCAATTTCCCAGTCCCCTCCCACTGGCGAAACCAACCAAAAGCCAGAGGTGACAGGGGACCCTGGGTCACGTATTCCATCGGGGCCAGCCACCGAGGGCACAGAACAGGGTTCTACTCCTTTGTCAGGAAAAATACCTATGGTCCCAACTCCATGGAAACACAAAAGCCCATCAGCTGTTGGATCTTTGTAGGAGGAGATTCCCTGTAGCTCAGCTAATAAAGAACTTTGCCAATGCAGGAGACACCAGAGATGTGGGTTTGATTTTTGTGTTGGGAAGATTCCCTGGACAAGGAAATGGCAACCCACTCCAGTATTCTTGCCTGGGAAATTCCCTGGACAGAGGAGCCTGGCAAGTCTACGGGCCGCAAAGAGTCAGACACGACTGAGCACACACAAAGGAGGAGATCAATTCAGTTATACTCCCACCAGGAATCTAATTAAAATGCTAGCCTCTACTGGTGTGCATTAAAGATAGTGGGAAAAAATAAATAATTAATATAAAATATAGACGCTTCAGTCTGGTCTGCAGCTGGTCATAGGCATAAGTTGATAACCATAGCTTTTTTTTTTCTCTATCAGCACCTTGGCTGGTTGACGCATTTTCTTTAACTTGTGGTTAAAACTTTATGTGGGTGTATTGATCAAGTGCTGGGCTAACTGGGGAAAGAGGTGACGGTGACTGGCTACCCAAAGGTGGTCCTTTCATCTGTGTGATTACTAAGCCTTGGGCCACCAGTGCCCTCTGGTGAGGATGCCCATGGGACGTGGACGTCTTCACACATACTCTGGACTCACTCTAAGCTGTCCTTCCTTATACATGCCTGTGTCGCCAATATTTCCTTCTTGTTCTTGGTATGTTTCTGACAGTCTGTCTACCTGTTGGTGACTGACCAATCAGGGTAGGTTTAGTAGGCTCTTTCTCTCTGCACGTGATGGAAACAGCTCTGTGTATTTCCCAAGCGTCTGCCCATTGGGAGGGTTTCCCCTTACCATTGACTTTCAGGGTCAGCCTTGAGTGGGTTCACAATCTATTGTCTACTGACTTCTGACTCAGTTGAGCGTACTATGTGGGAAACCAGGCCATGCTTTTCCCTTCTCTCTTTCCTGGTTGTAGGGAGCTCCGTATGAGGCGGCTGTGTGGGTCGAGGCAGATGTGCTGAGGCTGTGGGAGTAAGTGCCGTGGAAGTATGAGCCATTTGCTGTACAATCTACTCTTCCTTCTGACCTGTGCATGCATGCTTGACCTCGTATATACCATTTCCATTTGACCATGGAATTCTGCTCTGTACTTCAAGTTTGATAGTTCAGCAGGTCATATAGCACTCAGTTTATGATGGGTGGTTTGTGTCACAAAGTCACTTGGTGTTCAGCCGTGGCCTGGAGTTCAGTCTTTCCCATGGCTTAGCAGGAATCTAGGAGCTGCTTTTAAAATAGAGCACTATTACTATTACTAGAATTCCTGCTCTAAAACCTTGGGATCTGTTCTGTAATTTTTATATTAGGGTTTGCCAGAGACTCTTTATAGCATCTCAGTCTGCCACAGATTTTTCTAGTACAATTGGATGCACTGGGTCATCACATAACAGAGCCATAAAGCAGCTTATATCCAGGAACTTCTGTAGAAATTTCTCTGGACTCAGGCCTCATGGAAAACAGGCAGACTTACCACTTACCTGGCAAGGAGTCAGAGCAAGATGCCCAAGTATGTTATGTGTTTCCTCCACGATCCAAAGAGGCCATATCATGCATTATGCTTTCCTTTGTGGTGAATAGTGGAAGGAAAGAAACATTTTTGTCCCTTTAGAAGAAATATACATACCTATCTGTTTTGGACTATTGCACACTTAGAAACTTCACTTATATGTCAGGCCCTTGAATTGTTGTAGGGTTTCTACCCCATTTTCTGGCATGCATATGTCTTGCTAAAATATGTAGGGTGCTTACTCATTCCTTCTCAACAGATCCAGCTAAACATAATTATTTCAGTGTAATAGGCTACTGTGATTTTCTATGGAATAGAAAGACAACAGTGCAGCAGAGAATAGACTATGTTGTGGCAGAATAGGAGAGTTGCCATAACTTTGGGATAAGAGAGTGAAGGCATACTGCTATCCCTGCCTTGTGAAAGCAAATGGTTTCTGATTATTTTTATTGACCAGGATTTGTCAGATCAGTAACTTCACATACAATTTTTCTGCAAGGGAAATCTGATTTCTTTGTATGTGGATGAGAATCCATTTCAACCAGCCAGGAAATTTCAGGAGGATTTAGAGGTTCAAAGTTCTCATCTACCTGAATGTTCCCATTCCATGTACAGGGTCTTATATCTTCCCAAACAGTGCCCTTACCTTAGCACAGTGTCTCTAAACCTTAGGACTACTGACATTTTGGGCTAAATAATTGTGTATGTGGCTATTCTGTGCCTCTCTTATACTTATAGCATCTCTAGTCTCTATCGACTAGTAGTCCCCGCCACAATTGTGGTAACCCACGATGTCCCCAGACGTTGCCAAATGTTCCCTGGGAGGCAAACTGTTTCTGGTTAAGAACCACTGCTTTAGCATGAGACACCTGGCAAAGATCCATATTCACGGCACGAGAACTCTGTAATGCTTATACTAAGGTTTTGTGCTTGGTCCTCAGCCACATCTGCCCTGCCATTCAAGAGGATGCAGAACTCCTTTAGAATCTGCCATGAAGACTTCCTGATATTCTCCAGGAATTCAAGTTCTTTTGTTTTGTCCTTTTCTGCCCTACAGCCGTCAGGGCAGCTGACCCATCCCAAGGTCTTTGGACTCACCATTGCCACTGTCGTGCCAGAGTGCCAGAGACACTTCGGCTCCCTACATTTTGTTTTCTGTTGGCTTCTTCATATACCGTCACCAGTGATTTGAATAGTAATATCCCTCCTTACAACAGAGTGTCACTATCCCATTTGCCCTTAAAAGAAGCTCTCATCAAATAGGCTGGTAACTCAATTCCCAAATCCCATTTTTAGACCCTATTTCTTGGTGCCACTTCCAGTACTGAGTATTGTTAAGGTCAAGAGAAAAGTGGTCCACTCAAAAGAGTAATTAAATAGAGGTTAGTGAAAGAACTATTTATAAAGGTGTGAGCAGGATGAAGGAATCCAAGTAGACCAAAGGATGGTGAAGCATCCAGTAATTAGTAAGAGCAGCAAGCCATTCCTTCCCTTGGACTGAAAGAGGAGAGGAAGGAGCTGTGGCTGGAACCCAGGGAAAGCTGTAGATGAGGGAGAGGAGTCTCTGAAGTTGAAGCCTTAGGTGGCAATGTAACTATTGTTAAGTGACAAGAGGACATAGGGGAATAAATACTGTAACCTTTTCCCCTTCCTAGCCTCTCATCTTATGATGCTTCCTTGTGGCTGAAATGAAAGCCAGGGGGAAAGGAAATCCATTTATGCCGTGTAGATAGGTCAGCCTCCTGGGAAACAGAGTAAGAGAGGAGAAGGCTGAAGGGGAATATGATGGATAAACCAGGAATAGTGACTGAGTTGGGGGTTTTGCTATGTTTTGTTATATGAACTTTTTGGCAGTGATTTAATCTCCCAGTCTCAAAAGAATCTTAAAGATCACTTAGTCATTTTTGAGTGGTATATCATGAAGGCATAATTTCATTTTTTTTAATGTGACTGTGTTCTAATAAAACTTTATTGACAAAAGCAGGAAAAAATAAATGGGCAGTAGACTGGACTTAGTCCACAGGCTATAGTTTGCTGATTCCTGAGCTGTAGTATAAAACAGTATAATATCTCTTAGATATAGCTTAATTTACTCAACCATTTTCTTATTGCTGGGCATTTAGATTATTCCCCCCAAATCCTTATTTTAATGAAAAAATTTACACACGTGTCTCTATGGTTATAACTCTGTCTACATTTCCAATATTTCCCTTAGAGATTCCTAGAAGTAGAATTTCTAGATCAAAAGGTGTAAATAATTTTTAGGCTTCCTATTCTCTTGCTACTAGTGGGGAATATAAATTTGTGTGTCATTTCTGAAAAGTAGTTTGGCAATGTCTAATTGATGCCTTCCTAAGTCTTTCTAGTTCTAAGTATGATCACTGTGAAGGAAAACAAGGAAAGTTGCATGGATTTTATGTTTGAAAACAAAAGATGTCTCAGTGTGTTTTTTGTGTGTGTGCAAATGATTACAGAAGTTCAACGTTTTGTGTATTTTCTTTTTTTAAAAAAAAATTAATTTTATTAGAATTGATTTACAGAAATTAACTTTTTTCCAAGTTTGTTATCCATTTTCACTTCCTCTATTTCAATTTTTGTTTATATCTTAGTTCATTTTCTTTTTATAATTTTGTCTTTTCCTCTCCAATTTTATCTCAATTATATGTATATTTAGGTGGAAAAAAAGTCTAAGATCATAGGTTCTAGAATCACACCACCCAGGTTCATGTTATGATTCTGCCACTTTCTTCCTTAAGCTTTTTATACTTCAACTTCTGTGTTTCTAGAATGAAATCAATGAGACATCATACTGTTGTTTTGAGAAATGTATGTAAGGCACTTTCCACACTGCCTAGCACATAGTAAATGTTCAAGAAGTACTATCTAGGACAATGATAATGGAGACACAATTCTTTTGCTACTTAAATGTTCATTATTTATCTGGTGATCAAATACATTTTTACCTCTATTCTTTTATCTTTATTAAGGTTTAATTAAAAAAAATTCCCTGAATGTTATTTGGTGTAAGGTATGAAAACAGACTTGAAATTAATTTGCTTTCCCCAATAACTGAATAAATATTCCAATATATTTTATTGAATAGTACATTCCTTTCTCATTAGTGTGTGCCATGACCTTTATCAAATATTTTGCTTTTATACATTTCAAGATCTACCTCTGGGAAATTTAGTGTTTTAAATTTATCTGTTTCATCATCACTGACATAATTATAATGCCTTTATAACACCCAATAATACAACTAACTTGAATTATCCTAATTTCTCATTTTTTTCTTAGATAGTCTCATAAATTTATTCTTCTCCCAGTAGCATTTTCTAGTCATGTCATCAATTTCCAGAAAGAATTGCTGTTATTTGAATTCAGATCAGAAATAAATGATACTTATAGAATAACCTGAGAATTGATATTTCTATAATAAGATTTCTTTCCATCCTGAAACATAATGTGTATCCTCATTTATTAAATTCTTTAATATTTTTCAGTGGAATTTTATCATTTCCCATATTATGTAAAAATAGACAATGCTATTGAAAATTAATGCTGTGCAGGGCTTTGTTCTAAATACTCTAAATTATGAATACATTTAACTCTTAAGACTATAAGAGAAATTTCTCCTATTTAACAGTGGTGAAACAGGTATATGAAGCATAGGTGATCTGTCTCTCATCATTGTAGGTCCAAAGTCAGAACCAGAGTCTGTCTCCAAAAGTCCATGCCCTTAATTTTTCTGATATGCTCATCAGGTACATTAAATGTTAAAAATTCTTAAATATATTATATCATTGAGGCTAAGTGAATGAGATAGTTTCCCTGACCCCAATATCCTTTTAATTGGTTACTGTTGACACAGAAAGGAAAAATGATGATCTATTATTGATGACGGAGAAGGCAATGGCACCCCACTCCAGTACTCTTGCCTGGAAAATCCATGGACAGAGGAGCCTGGTAGGCTGCAGTCCATGGGGTCGCTAAGAGTCGGACACGACTGAGCGACTTCACTTTCACTTTTCACTTTCATGCATTGGAGAAGGAAATGGCAACCCACTCCAGTATTCTTGCCTAGAGAATCCCAGGGACGGCGGAGCCTGGTGGGCTGCCGTCTATGGGGTCACACAGAGTCGGACACGACTGAAGTGACTTAGCATTAGCATTAGCATTATTGATGAACCCTTATGATTTGTAAGTAAAATCTACTTGGAGAGATTAAGAAGATATACATAAAATTGAGTACAGATTAGATCATGTTAATTTAAACATAATTTTAATTAAATTGAGATTAGTATTGTTAAAGTTTGTATTATCAAGTTTATTTCACAAATAGCATTTAATAATATTAATTAAATGTGAGAACAAATTAAACTTTTTCCCATTTAACAACTGATAATAATTTAATAATAAAAATAATGGCTAACATTTGTATTGTGTTTTCTCTATATTAGTTGCTATAGTGAGTGCTTTGCAGGCATTAGTTAATTTAATTTCTTTTTAATTAGTTGTGCAAGAAAAAGCATGCTTTGCCAACAAAATAAATGTGACATCTATCGTGTTTGTTGGGGACTGAGTATATACTAAAACATAGATTGAAATTTAATTATGTGATTCAACATCAGATAGACAAAAGCTGCTTTCATGACCTGGTATTTTGGATTCTTTCATTTTGCACTAAAAAACATAAATGGTTTATTTTGACTGTGTTTGACATGACAGGATGAGAGCGAAGGCCTCAGGCTGCTATTTGTAAGCATTTTGTCCCAAATAACATACTGTGTATATGGGCAGTCTCCATTCTCAACAAATGAAAAGCCAAATTGGATATAATTGTCACTATGTTTTCTTTTTATTTTATTTTTTATTTTTTTAATTTTATTTTATTTTTAAACTTTACAAAATTGTATTAGTTATGCCAAATATCATAATGAATCTGCCACAGGTATACATGTGTTCCCCATCCTGAACCCTCCTCCCTCCTCCCTCCCCATACCATCCCTCTGGGTTGTCCCAGTGCACTAGCCCCAAGCATCCAGTATCGTGCATCAAACCTGGACTGGCAACTCATTTCAAGGAGTAAAGATAGCTAGATATACCATAAATGATTTCTGATCAGATGACTGCAGCTTCCTTATCTGGCAAAAATCACCCTAGGGTGATTGTGTAGAATTACCATCATTTTTTATAGTCTTCATTAATTTATTGTATTTTAACATCAGTGTTCTTATGCTTCCTGACTTTAACCAATGGCCCATTATAAGTCTAAGTTAAATAATGTATAACAATAAGGCGTTTAAAAAGAACATAATGATCAAACCTGCTAACGCAGTTAGCGCTTGTTCAGCTAAGTTACAAATCAGTTAAGAAACTGATTTGTTAGCAGGTCTCCACTACCATTCTTGCTCTCTGAATGCACTTTAAGGAGTTCTTTAACTTTTAAAAAAAATTGAGGTATAGTGGAATTGATATACAGTATTATATGAGTATCATGTGTACAACATAGTGATTCACAGTTTTTAAAGGTTATACTCCATATATAGTTACTATAAAACATTGGCTATATTCCCTGTGCTGTGTAATATAAGCTATTTTATACATAGTAGTTTATACCTAGGTGTTCTTTAACTGTTAAAGGATTATTTTCTGTTATGATTTTTTTTTAATGGAAATGGAATTCCTTGCTTATGGACATGGACCCTTGCTGCTGTTGCTAACACTCCAGGTGGTTCATAGGCACTCTTTGGTCCCACTCTGGTTTTGTCGACAATGATGCTGTGGGATGCAGTGGCTTTGTAGGAGGCAGGGATGAGCAGGCCCAGTGGACTGGAGAATCCGCCCCCAGGAGGCCAGGTGTCCAGCAGGTCAGAGCTGGAAGAGGTAGAGCAGATGGCCCAGATTTCTTTTCATATTCTCTACCAGAGGAAACAATCCCGGAGATTCACCAGCCCTGATGAGGACTAGCATTATCTTTCCTCTCCTCACAAATGATTCAAGACAAGGTTTGCTGTTGAGCGCATCTCCTGCTCCCCTCCCCAGGGATCATGGATCAGTTCCTGTGACACACATCACGGCCTTTCTGTCAGCTGTCCCAAGTGGCCTGCTGAGGCTAGGGGGGGCGATGACAGAGATGGGCGTTTATCTCTGGAGTCAAGGAGTGACTTCCAATCCTGCCCTCTGCTGTGTACAGCAGAGTGCATTCGAGTGAATTTAGGTCCATGTGGTCCTGTTGTGGATTTAGAAAGCAAATACCCAAAGAGCCTTCCCTGAAACTGGGAGTTGCTGGTAAGGCTAGCAGGTGTAAGATGAGAAGTGCAGACTATGTCCTCTTTGGAGAAGCAGTGTGGCTTTCCACACAGCAATCTTTGTGACTCCCAGGACCTATCCAGAGACCCTCAAACACCTGATGTAAAATGTAGGAAACCATTGCTGTCTTTCTGGAGGTTGCGGTGCCTCCAGCAGTGGGGCTAACTTCCTTGCATCAAAATGTTTTTCAAAGCCTTTTGAATTGGAGCTTTATTCTCCTTCCCCTTTTTTTCCATAACAGAAGTCTCTCTGTTCTCTGAAGGAAGATTCAGGGTAATCTTTTCTGCTGGCTGGTGACTCTGTCTGCAGCCCTGCATGTTAAATAAGCCTGGATGGCAGTGGTCTTGGGGCAGGCGCAAGAGTGAACTTGACATAAAGACGAAACTCTCTACCAAGATGTGCCTGCAGCCACTGTAGGTCTAGCTTTGGTTCTGATGGTGTTCTCTCACAAAATGTAGGGAAAATTCCATCCGCATTCATTCAGGGAGGTCTCTGGTCTCCCTCTTGTGACCCCACCATGGGCTGAATGTGAGTGATGGGTGGCTGCTGTTTCACTGGTTACTTCAAGCTGTGGTTCTTGTCCTTTGAGGGTTCACAGAGCCCTTTGGAAATCACTGAACGCAATGGGCCATCTGCTCATAAAACACCCACTGCACAGGCACACTGAGTTCCACCAACACTTTCAGGTCGGTGTGCACAGTATATCTGGTTCAGGATGCTGAGGCTGACAACAACTGTGGTCGTGTGCAGAACAGAGTCAGACCCATCACAACGTCTACCAGCTTCCTCTGGAGAGATGGCTGCTGGATCCGGGCGTGGACCCTACAAGGGGGATTACCTTATGTCAGGAAGATTTAGCTGCTAAAAATCCTCTTCTTGGGTTTGCAAACCCTCATGGGTTTATAACTTCTTTCCTCCTCTTTTGCTGACTCATATTCCTGCTTCTCTTCCATCAGCACGAGTATTTTGTTGAAGTTCTGATCTGAGCCATTGTCTCTTCTCTCTAAATCCCTTCTGTGAAGAATCTTGACCTTCGCTTGACCTTTTTGCCATTGATTTCCCAACTGACTTTTCAGTCCTTCATTCTGTCTTGAGCTCCCGACTCCTTTCCAGTTGCCATGCAAGGAGTCTTAAACCCAGTACCCTTCCAGAGCCCCCACCCCTCCTGCAGCCCACCCACTCTCCTCTCTGCATGCCGCCTCTCCCTGCTGACGGCCTGCTGGAATCATGGACCCCATGACAGATGGCTTCCAGGCCATGCATGTGTGGGTTCCCTTCTCCTCATCCCTGCACCATGACCTGATTATAGCCCCGTTGTCACCTTCTGGAAGGTTATGGAATTTATCCATACAGCTTCCCAACTCACTTGTCCCTTGAATTAGATTCTAAAATGTAGCCATGCCACCTGCAGACTGAGAAGCCTCGTTGCTCCCCATTGCTTATACACCAGTAGGTCCCTTGAACAGAGGCACTCAGGCTCGCCACAAGCAGGGCCCACCACAGCAGGTGCTGATTGTGCCAAGCTTGCATCCCTTAGGTCCTACCACATCAGTGCCCTCCACCTGCCACCACCCTCCATGCCTCAGTGCGCTCTAGTGCACTGTGCTCCATCGCTCCAGTCCTGTCTGAGTCTTTGTGATCCCATGGGCTGTAGCCCACCAGGCTCCTCTGTCTGTGGGATTCTCCAGGCAAGAATACTGGAGTGGGTGGCCATGCCCTCCTCCAGGGGATCTTCTTGATTCAGGGATAGAACCCACGTCTCTTGCGTGTCTTGAACTGCAGGCAGATTCTTTACTGCTAAGTTACCAGGGAAGCCCAGTGTCCACAAGCATAATTGTATAAATATTAGGCCCTGTCCAGCAGAGCCCAGTCTGTCAGGGCATAGAATAGGCTAGGGGTGCCAGGGAATTAATGCTTCCCTCATCCTTGAGAGCGATCTTCAATAAATAAGTGACTGATGGGAGCTGATATATAAATACCCCAGCTTCCTTATCTCTTGGGTGAGGTAACTCTGAGGTACATTTTCTGCTTTATCTCCATCAGGACTGGGGTTTCCTTGGACCACCTCCCCAGATACACGGCTTACACTCAAGTCTTTGTTTCAGAGTCTGCTTCTAGGGGAACCCAATTAAGTCACCAACTGCCCTTTTCCAGTTCTTCCCCATCACCAGAGGCTCTGCCTTTTTCTGATCTTCTGGTTCCATCTGTCCTTATACCTTTGCTCAAGCCAGGTGCTCCCTCTAGGACGTGTTCCCATCTCTGCCTTTGGGACTTCTGCCATCTTTAGGTGAACCTGAAAGGTGGCCTTTTCCAGGAAGCCTTCCTTAGGACCTCGCCCCACCCTCCCCGCCCCGCCCCACATAGTCTTTCCAGCACACTTTTGCTGGCACCCCTCTCTACATTATATTGCTGTTCATTGGATTTGATGTCTGTCTAGCATATTGAAAAACAGAGACATTACTTTGTCAACAAAGGTCCATCTAGTCAAGACTATAGTTTTTCCAGTGGTCATGTATGGATGTGACAGTTGGACTATAAAGAAAGGTGAACGCTGAAGAATTGATGCTTTTGAACTGAGGTGTTGGAGAAGACTCTTGAGAGTCCCTTAGACTGCAAGGAGATCCAACCAGTCCATCCTAAAGGAAATCAGTCCTGGATATTCATTGGAAGGACTGATGCTGAAGCTAAAATTCCAGTACTTTGGCCACCTGATACGAAGAGCTGACTCATTTGAAAAGACCCTGATGCTGGGAAAGATTGGGGGCAGGAGGAGAAGGGGACGACAGAGGATGAGATGGCTGGATGGCATCACCGACTCAATGAACATCAGTTTTGGTGAACTCTGGCAGTTGGTGATGGACAGGGAGGCCAGGCATGCTGCAGTTCATGGGGTCGCAAAGAGTCGTACACAACTGAGCAACTGAACTGAACAGAACCTTTTGATAAGAATTAGGCCTTTCTGAGCCTATTATACAGAGTGAAGTAAGCCAGAAAGAAAAATACCAATACAGTATACTAACGCATATATATGGAATTTAGAAAGATGGTAACAATAACCCTGTGTACGAGACAGCAGAAGAGACACTGATGTATAGAACAGTCTTATGGACTCTGTGAGAGAGGGAGAGGGTGGGAAGATTTGGGAGAATGGCATTGAAACATGTAAAATATCATGTATGAAACGAGTTGCCAGTCCAGGTTCGATGCACGATACTGGATGCTTGGGGCTGGTGCACTGGGACGACCCAGAGGGATGGAATGGGGAGGGAGGGAGGGAGGAGGGTTCAGAATGGGGAACACATGTATACCTGTGGCGGATTCATTTTGATATTTGGCAAAACTAATACAATTATGTAAAGTTTAAAAATAAAATAAAATTAAAAAACAAAAAACAAAAAACAAAAAAACAAAAACAACAACAACAAAAAGAATTAGGCCTTTCTAAATGTTTCTGTCCCCTGTGGCACCTAACCCACTGGTTGGCACATGGACCTTCAACAAACTCTTATTGAATTAAACTCCCTTTAGCGTGCACTGCCCCCAGTTTTTGTGACCCTCTCCTTACATGTACTTTGCCAAGACACCCATCCTGAGGCTTAGTGGCCTAGTACCCTGCGTTCTTTCTTTGGAGGCAAGTTGAGTCTCCTCCTTTCAACTGTCCTCCAAACTAGAGGCCCAGGAAGGTTCTTAAAGTTTATCAGGCAACCAGTATGTTTGAATAGTGAACCATGTACTAGGTATAATGCCTATGGGGATGGAAATACAATAGTGAGTCTTCAATTCAGAATGCTTACGGTTAACCCAGTAATTCAAGGTTGGCAAACTTATTCTGTAAAGGGTCAGATAGTAAATGTGTGTGTGTGTGCTCACCAAGTCACTTCAGTCATGTCCATCTCTTTGCAACCCCATGGACTGCAGTCTGCCAGGTTCCTCTGTCCATGGGATTTTCCAGGCAAGAATACTGGAGTGGGTTGCAACCCCAACCCAGGGATCGAATCTGCATCTCTTATGTCTCCTGCACTGGCAGGTGGATTCTTTACCACTAGTACCATGTGGTAAGCCCAAAGTGTAGGTTTTCTGGGACACATATAGTTTCTGCCCCTCCTCTCCCTCTTCTCCCTCTTTCTCTTCCCCTCCTCTCCCTTCCCCTCCTTCTCCTCTTCCTTCTCCTTCACAACCCTTACAAATTTAAAAACCATCCTCAGGCAGCACAGTAAGAGGCTATGATCCGCCACTGCATTTGTTCAATGATTCATCCGAGCAGCATTTACTGAGTGCTTCCTCTGTGCCTGGCACCTCTTTGGCAAAGCTGCTCCTCCTAACAGGTCCCCTCCCAGGCTGGTACACCCTTGGCACGCATATTATGGAATATTTCCGAGAAGTTGCGCTGAGTTGACCATAGCGTCAACCATAGCCCTGGACTGAGGACCGGGGAGTTCCTCTCCTGTGCTCCTTTTCTGCTTGGCTGCTCTCTAACAACATGGCTCTCTTGACTTGACTGTAATTGTAATTTCAGCTGGAGGTCAGCTGGCCCTTCCTGATTGAATTTTCTGGATAACGGCATAATATCATCTCTGCTTTTACTTTGGAGATTGACTCCACATTAACCTCCTAACTGGCCCCCATCCTTTACCTCTCTCCCGCCACACTTCTACCTGCCTTCCTCTTGTCTGTCCTGCCTCCCTTCACCACTGTACTCTGCCTTTGGCTTTATCCAGTGGGGGTCCCTTCCTGACTGTCAGGGGCCTTCCCAAGAATCAGTGATGGCCTTTCTGTTTCTCATTTGTACAGTCTATTCCATCAATGGTCCCCAGGGCTCTGCAGTGGCCCCGGCCCCAGCATCAGCCTGAGGTCACAGCCAGTCACTGCCCAGTGAGGGGTCCCCTTACTGACTGCAACCCAGCTCTGTTTTGGATTCAGAGCTTCCTGAGTGTCAGAGCCCTGCCCTGCCCTGTTCACCATGGTGGTTGCCTCTGTGATGCATTAGATGCCTTGGCACCCTTTCTGTCTTCACCTTAAAGGAGCTAGTCATGCACTGGTTCTTTGCAATTGAGTATCAGGGGCTCAGTGGTAAAGAATCCACCTGCCAGTGCAGGAGATGTGGGTTCAATCCCTGGGTCGGGAAGATCCCCTGAAGCAGGAAATGGCAACCGACTCTAGATTCTTGCCTGGAGAATCTCATGAACAGAAGAGCCTGGCAGGCTACAAGGGTGTCGTAAAAGAGTCGGACACGACTGAGTGACTAAGCATACATGCATAAGAAAATAACATTTTCTATGAAAAACCCTTCTCGGAGGCATAAATACATGGTAAATAGAAACCTTATGCCTTAAACTGTCCCCCTTTCCCACTGGTGTTCTTTACTTGTAGTTACCCATTCTACAGAAATCCACTCTAATGAAGAGAAGAAATCCTTTGTATATTCCCAAGGTTTACAGAGTTCATTGCCAGCTTTTTATAACAGTGCATTTGAAGTGGTCTTCTTTGCAAATTTTGATTCAGGTATGACTTTTTGGGAGCATAGGGAGTGCATAAAGCTTGGCACATTCATATTCACCTGGACAAAACTGTTACCCTCTGCAAATGAGGAGAAGAGCATTAGCAAGTCTGATGTAGATGCTCTACCCCAAATCCCAGAGGGCAGGAAGTTCACATTCTAGAATGCAGATTTCCCCTACTCTTTTATCTTAAGAAGCTCACCTGTAAGAAATGGTCCTTGGGATGCAGGAAGGTCAAGATGTGAGGATTCGGGTTGAATGTGATTATGATCCATTGAGGGAATTCAGCAGATCACGGTGGTATTGGAACAGACTCCTAAGGGAGCACTACCCACCAAAGAGGGCCTTGTATCAGAGGTCTTGTTGCTCAGAGGCTCCTCCCCTGGTGTTCTCAGACCCCAAGGGGTTCATCTGTGGGCTTCTAGCCCTCTGAAAAGGCATGCAATTTTATGTGCCTGTGGTTCTATGTGTGCTTTTGAGCAGAGTCTGGGGCTTTGTTTGGATTTGAAAATGGTTTGGGACCCCCAAATCCTCACATGTGGCATGGTCTCAGAGTTGAGATGCCTCATGAGGTTGGAGCCTTTGGTTTGTTTTCAGCTGGGTCCCAGCTCCTGGAGCGGGGCTTGGTGCATAGTTGGTGCTCATTATATGGGAGTGTGCTAAGTCGCTTCAGTCGTGTCTGACTCTTTGTGACCCTATGGACCATAGCCCACCAGGCTCCTCTGTCTATAGGATTCTCCAGACAAGAATACTGGAGTGAGTTGCTGTGCCCTTCTCCAGGGGATCTTCCTGACCCAGGGATTGAACCTGTGTCTCTTACATCTCTTGCATCACAGGCAGATTCTTTACCACTAGTGCCACCTGGGAAGCCCCACTCGTTGTATGTGTATGGGTTGAATGATTCATTAAGTGAAGGAAAAACATGGCTGCACCAGGACTTGAACCCAGGCGGCTCAGACCCCAGTGCACTCTGCCCTGCAACCTCCTAAAGGAAAAAGGCTACTTGCTTTTCCAGGAAGGCTGGGCTGGAGGCCGGGCACAGAAGGGGAAGGAAAAGGCTAAATACACCGAAGACTCAACTTGTGAATCACAGGCCCAAATCACTGCAAAAGAAATCTCAAAGCAATAACCAAAGCAAAGACTGCCAGAGGAAAGACAAATTGGATTTTCCAAGGCGCTCTCTCTGGGCCGTTACCTCTGCGCCTGGGGAGAGTCTGAGCTCCAGCCAGCCCTGGATGCTGGTGGGCAGGGATGTAGAGCAAAGTGCTTCTGAGGTGACTGTGGCAGGAAGCAGCTGTCTCAGGCTTGCTCTGGCTCTGGCGAGCAGAACATGGGCCAGGCTGCCACCACGTCCGGTTTCAGAAGTACTGCCAGGGGCTGCTGTGGGCACTGGAGGAGGAGGTCCCCTGAAGGAACAGAAGCCCTGGACCGAGGGTCAGAGGGCCTGGGCTCTGGGCCTGACTCTGGCTCTTGGTCAGCCTTGGATCACCTGTGCCCCTTCTCGATTTCACGTCTCTCTCTCTCCCTCCCTCTCTCCCTTTCTGTAGAAGGGTTTGCAGTGTTTGTTTTTATTCTTCCCAGGGTTTGTTGGGGGAGGTGGTGAGGATTTGTGGCTGAGTTTTTACCAACTACAAAATACAGAAGCACTTGGGGAATCAGGGACCCAGCTAAATGAGCTGGGCAGGCATCCTCCTGC
The DNA here is from genome assembly GCF_029407905.1 of Bubalus kerabau. Lineage (NCBI taxonomy): Eukaryota > Metazoa > Chordata > Mammalia > Artiodactyla > Bovidae > Bubalus > Bubalus kerabau. The sequence continues at coordinate 214,256,514 of NC_073624.1, read as the reverse complement.
CTGGGGTCTGGGTCAGTGTGCTCATACTGTGTAGTCCGGCTGGCTGAGCAGATGCTCCTGCTGAACAAGGGCTCCTGCTGAATGCATGGAGTCAAAGTTGTCAGGAGCCTGGGAGTGCATGGAGGGGGCTCGGAGAGGATGTGGCACTGTTGTGGTAGACTCATCGACTACTTGGGTGAATGTGAGGAGAGCCATTGGTTAGGAAAATTGAGGGCGGAGGAGCTGGGACCCCATCTGTGTCCTAAGCTGATGATCTGGCCCTTTTCAGAGGATAAGAGTCACTTATTAGAACCACTTAATTCCAAGATACTGAGCTGGGCAGGACAGGCTCAGCCCACTCCCAGTGGCAGAGCAGATGCTGGCTCTTCTTGAGGGCAAACATGGCCAGTGGCTCCTCCCAGAGTTATGGGGGTGAGGGTGTGTTCCAGTTCATAGAAGGATTTGTGTTTAAAGTAGCTGCAGATTTCCTGATTAGAATCCTGGATGGGAGGTGGGTGATTCTCAGCATTTCCAGCACTCCTGTGGTTTGGTGTAGACTGAAGGACACTGAAAGTAGTGCTCCTGGACCCAAAGGCCATTTGCAAGGGGGCAGGTAACACTGACAGGAACAGGGTGAGACCCTCTTGGGTTGGACGTTTATTGCCACCCTGTTCAGAAGCAGAAGCAATGGACGTTGTGGTTGCCTTGTCAGTATCAACCCGTACTCTTCCTGGTCTAGCAGCCTCATGGTTTGAGTGGCCCTAATTGGTCCAAATCAGTCAGAGAAATCCCACTCCTTCCTTGCTGGAAAGATAGATGGAGAGGTGGTCCAATTAGAACAAAGTTCAGTGGTTTAAGAAATGTCAAGCACAGAATTCTGGTTGTTATTGGAATCCCTTTTGTGACCATGAGGGAAACTGATCTGAAGACAAAATTAGCACATGGAGGGGAGCTACATAAGAGCATCACAAAGAAATGGAGCCAGACTTTCTGGAGATGTGAGTCCATAAATCTTCTTTATCATTCAAATCAAGTTGAGTTGACTTTTCTGTCTTTTTTTTTTAATTGATTTATATTTTATTTACAGTGTTGTGATTGTTTCAGTTGTGAATCACAGCAAAGTGATTCAGTTGGCTTTTCTGATTCTTGCGTTGAGTGCTTTCCAACTGACTATTGGTTTCTCAGGTCCTCTCAAACCTAGAAGTTAATGAGTTGGTTTTATTTTTTATGTCTTGAGGCTAGATCACAGAGCAGGTAGAAATGAACATTTGGGGCTAATGTTCTCTTTAGACACCCAGACTTCGTGTTGGAGACTACAGTGCTGGAAGCTGATCTGAGCTGGTATCTCTTTGAGCAGGTCATCTAAGATCCCTTTACAATCATGGAGAGGCTCTCTGCATGGTTGGGACACTTAGGTCTAGAGAATTGTCTATGTTGTGATTGGTTTGTTGGTGGTTGAAGATGATCCAAATCTAGAAGAATCCAACCTGAAAATCGAGGTTTTTTTGTTTAAATGGTTTGTGCATAGGAAACTATTAGCGAATTGTGAAAAGATCTCTTCTAAGTTGTGTTCTTACCTCCCAAAGTCAATTATCTGTAAGTCTTAGAGCTCACTCTGGTACTTAAAATTGTACAGTTCCTAAGCCCATATGTCAGGGGAAGCCAAACAAACAAGCTTCCATTTTACAAATCCTCAGATGTTTGCACAAAAGCTCCCTTAACTGTCTCTGACAGCAAGAAAATTAATAGATGCAGCTGACAATGTGTAAAATGATCATGTGTGTCGAGGTCTCAGAGGATAACATAATGTCTTCACTAGAAACGATTGGTGTGACGTGACTAGTAGTGCAGGAGATGGATGGCTGTAAAGCCTGCCATGGGTTAAATGCCATCATTACTGGCTCTTTCATTCAGGAAATAGCGCTCAAGGACCTGCAGCCCCTGTAACACTGGGCTGGTACCCAGAATCCACACGCGCTAGAGGATGTTAAAGGTGGGGAAGAGCATCCCTTGACCTTGAGGGGCTGTCCTGTCAAACCAGGAAGAGAAGGCACTTACATCTACCAGCCAGGGTGCACTTTGCAGATATGTATGTTCTCAGAAGTCTGAAAGAAGGAAACAATGGTTGGTATCTGGGCTTTCTCAGGGGAAATGGGGCTTGAATTAGACTTCAAAGGAATTGAGCAAATTATTATTTGGCCTGGAATTATGTATTATCGAATGAACCTTGAAGCAGCCATTCATTGGCTAGGGCTTACCGATTTTATTTACCGAGAATGTTAGAAAAAATTTATTATAACAAGAATTGGCCTGCCCTGTATTTGTCCTATATTTAAAACATGTAATTTTTCAAAGTAACAGCAGAGAACATGAAATTTAAATGTAGGTTTCTTTATAGAGTCTTGGAAATGACTTTTCTTCCTGGATGGAATTGGACTATTGACTGTGTTAGGTTTGGTGGTGATTGAGCAAATAGTATTTTCTATTTGATCTTATTATATTTTAATCACATTGCAAGAAGTGTCAGAATAGTACAAAATGAGAAACTTCACAAGCTCATATTTCATTATGAAGTTGGTTTGTACAGAGCTTTGGAAAGGACCTCACTTGCATTGATTTGCTGCGGTGATCAATTATGGCTCAGCTCTAAGGGGCTGGAGCTGGTGAGCCAAGAGCTTCCGCCTTGCTAAGCCTGAAGGTCACTTCCCACACTCCTCTGCCTGGAGCTGGCTACTCTGTTCACTGTTCTGTGGCGTGACTTGAATCTGGAGGTCAGTGCATGAAGTGCCATTCACTGTGGCTCAGGTTCACTAGCACGTGAAGCCATCATGGCTGAACAAATATTGCCTGTGGGCTGAATCATGTTTTGAGATATTCATTTTTCCTGTCTACCCCTCACCCTCCTGCTTCCCATTCAAGCAGGTAGCAGGGTTGGGGTTTCATTGCCTTGGTGGAATTGCATGGCCAGGCTATAGGCAGAAGTTGCCTGCTTGACTTGTTGGCTTTTATTTTCTATAAGCTCAAGCCTGTGGTGTAGGATGGGATTTTAGGAAAAAGGCAGAATGTGTGGGAAGAGCAGGAGGCAGAGACTTCTGTCCATCTCTCTTAAGTGGAGATGCCCTGTCTGGGCACCTGAGCGTGGGTGACAAGTCCTGGACAGGATGCATCTCCAGAAATGGAGCTGCAGTCCCAGGGTCCCACAGCCCTGTGTGATGGTATGGAGACAATGGAGAGTTGCAATTCACCAGACAGAGGAGGCAATGAAATTCAGTGGCCAGTCAGCGATTCTAGAAAGTAGAATCTGCCCCTTTCTGAGACCTACATAATTCTTGTGGGTCAGGGAGAATAGGAGCTGCACAATGACCTCATGGACCCTTGATGTCCAGTGACTCTGTGATTACCACTCACCACTTGAAGGGGCCGGTGGCCAAAGGCTGACCATTGATGTCCTTGTTCCAACCTCTCTGGGGCTTTGGCAACTTCTCAGGAGGTAGCCATGACAAGCCTCTCTGCCTGCTTCTGCTGGCCCTCCACAGTCTCCAGGAACAGCCCCTCTCCCTTACTGCCCCCCTAGGCTTTCTGAGTGGAGAAGGCAATGGCACCCCACTCCAGTACTCTTGCCTGGAAAATCCCTTGGGCGGAGGAGCCTGGTAGGCTGCAGTCCATGGGGTCGCTAAGAGTTGACATGACTGAGCACTTCACCTTCTTCTTTCACTTTCATGCATTGGAGAAGGAAATGGCAACCCACTCCAGAGTTCTTGCTTGGAGAATCCCAGGGACGGGGGAGCCTGGTGGGCTGGCATTTATGGGGTCCCACAGAGTCAGACACGACTGAAGTGACTTAGCAGCAGCAGCAGCAGCAGCAGCCAGTACTCTTGCCTAGAAAATCCCATGGCCAGAGGAGACTGGTAGGCTGCAGTCCATGGGGTCGTGAAGAGTCGGACACGACTGAGTGACTTCACTTTCACTTTTCACTTTCACACATTGGAGAAGGAAATGGCAAGCCCTCCAGTGTTCTTGCCTGGCGAATCCCAGGGACAGGTGGGCTGCCGTCTATGGGGTCGCACAGAGTCCGACACGACTGAAGCGACTTAGTGGCAGCAGCAGCAGGCTTTCTGAGAGGCCCAGGGAGGCTGGGTTAGGGATGGAGGGGGAGTTGGAGAGAAAGTACTCAGTCTGTCTAGTTCTTCCATAGCAGCCAAGATCAAAACACATCTTGGCACTTAATGTTACTTTTTCTGCCATGCTTATTAAACAGAGAGACACAACGGAGAACACAAAAATCACCCCCTCTAGCCCATCTAAAGAAAAATGTAGAACAATCTAGTGTTGCAACTGTGAACCAGTTCCGCTAGTGATTCACGGAGCATCCAACAATGTTGAATATCACTGTGTTTCCCTCAAAAATTAAAAATACCCTGTGACTTCCTATGAGTTTGCTATAGTGCCTGGGGGTGTCTTGGTACCCAGTTTAAGAATCACACTGATAGGATTCCATTGTGTATAAATTTTATATATTGTTTGAAACCTTGACTAATTGCAGTGTACTATATGGGTATATGGGCTTCCCAAGTGTCTCAGTGGTAAAGAATCTACCCACCAATGCAGAAGCTATAGGAACCGCAGGAGTCATGGGTTCTATCCCTGAGTCCCCTGGAGAAAGAAATGACAACCCACTCCAGTATTCCTGCTGGGATAATCCCATGGACAGAGGAGCCTGGCGGCTATAGTCCACGGGGTCACAAAGAGTCAGACATGACTGAGCAACTGGGCACACACGCATATTGTATATACCTCATATTATTGGACCCTAATGTTGGACTTCAATAGAATTAATAAGTTATCTCTGTTATAAACATTGTTATCATAAAGAGCTGTGTAGGGTTAATCTTTGAGCACATTTCTGATTTTTTTGTGGGATAAATTCCTTGAGTGGAATGGCTTGGTCAAGGGTTGTGGCATGTTTAGGGCTGTTGGTGTGTGAATCACCACCTTTCTCTGAAAAGGTTGTACCAGTTTATACTCACTTATGTATGGACCCATTTTACATATCATCATTCTTTTAAATCCTTGATAGTCTGATGGCATCTGCTTGGTTAATTTGCATTTCTTTGGTTATTACCAAGTCTGAACTTTTTCATATGTATATTAGTCTTTTCTGAATTTCCTGATTATAACTTTTGCTCATTTTCCTCTTGGAGTGTGTGATGGTTTTAAAATATGCCTGCACATTCTTTGTCACTCTTTTTTCAAAAGATGGAGTCTAAATCTCAGCCACTTGAATGTGGGCTGGACGTAGTGATCCATCTCTAAAGGCTGGAATGTGGCAGAAGTGATGATGTCTGTCTTCCAAGGCTTGACATGAAAGGCCATTGTAGTTTTCACTCTCTGAAATGGTTTGCTCCAGGGGAAGTCAGTGGCTATGTTGTGAGGACACTCAAGCAGTCCATGTAGATATAGTAAAGCTGCGTGGAGAGGAACTCAGGTCTCTTATCAACAGGCAGCACCAACTTGCCAAGTGTGAATGAGTCACCTTGAAAGTGGATCTCCCAGCTCCAGCCATGTCTTTGGATGACTGCAGCCTTGGCTGACACTTAACTGCAATCTCATGGAAGAGGAGGTTAGCTAAGGCCCCAAAGGTGGAGAACAAAATCATCTGACAAGTATTTCACATTCTAAAGTGAAGGGTTAGATTTGTGCTGTCCCATATGGTAGCCCCCAGCTGTATGTGGCTATGGAGAACTGGACATGGCTAGTCCAAACTGATCAATTACCCATTGAAATGATAACATCTTAGCTGTGTTAAATAAAATAAATCCAACAATAAGTCTAGTAATAGGTGGTGTATATTAATATATATTTTTACTTGATTGTTGATGATAAGACTACCTTAAAAGTAACTAAAAGTTGATGAACTCAGTGATACATTGATTCTCAGCCTAATTGGGTTAAATTCTTTGAATCTCAACACCCTGTCTTGTAAAAATAGGAGTAATAATAGTACTTGCCTCAGCGGGTGGGTTATCAGGATGAAATCAGACAATCTAAGTGCAGGGTTCAGTGCAGTATTTGATACATGGTGTGTGTGTTAGTCGCTCAGTCGTGTCCAACTCTGCGACCCCATGGATTGTAGCCCGCCAGGCTCCTCTGTCCATGGAATTCTCCAGGCAAGAATACTGGAGTGGGTTGTCATTTCCTTCTCCAGGGTATCTTCCCAACCCAGGGATTGAACCTGGGTAATACATGGTGAGGAAGTCAAAAATATTAGTTGCATTAGCTGCTACTGTTTTCACTAATAATCAAAGGAGGAAATAACCAAAGCATTACCTCTTCTGACTTCCTTGACTCAGAGAAACCAAACCGTGTGTGGAGAGGATGTGCACATAATATACCCTGATGAATTGTTTTACCAGCTCTGACAGAGCCCCAGGCTGCCCTCAATCCATAGCGGTGAGGTTTGACTGCCTTTCAGACATGTCAAGCCTTTGGATTTGAAATCCCTTGTATGCTGTACAAATTAGTTAGCTTTATTTTACATTGTACACATGTGGAGTTACCACTTCTTGACTTCAACATTCAAATAGATGTCAAAATCATGCAAATGCTGCTTCTCTGAATCGACTAGAGCCTTGGGTGTCTGTCTGAGGTCTGCGCTGCCTCACACGCCAAGCTTGGCAAAGGCTGAGGCACCCCAACCCTCCTCCCCCAGGTTCTGAGCCCTCGCCAAGGCGGGACCCCTGGGCTCAGTAAACTGACGATGCTGAATTAGCTCAGTAACTGTACCTTTTCCTATTTTCTCTGAGTCTAGTGAAGGGCGCAGAGGTGGAGAACACAAATACCCACACTCTAAAGAGAGGCATTAGGCCTGCCCTGCACAGCAAGGTAGCCACCGGTCATATAGTTACTGAGCATGGATGTGGGGAGTCCAAACTGAGAGGCCCTCTAACACACTGGACTCCTGAGACTTGGTATGAAAAAAATGAGTGTAAATATCCCATTAATACATTTTTATATTGACTACACATTTAAATGATGATATTTTAGCCATACTGGTTTAAATAAAGTACACTATTAAATTTAGCATCATCTGTTTCTTTTTACTTTTTTAATGTGGCTACTAGAAAATTTAAAATCACACAGGAGGCTCACATTATACTTCTTGCAGACAGTGCCAGGTTAGACCATCTCTGCAGGTCTTGTCAAAGAGGGGGTTGTATGGGGTGGGGGCTAGAGATTCCAGAGTTCGTTGGGGTCTTTGCCCAGGATTCCTGTGGATTTCAAGAGCCAGGTGGGGCCCCCATCAGGAGAAGAGATCCAGACAGGGGTGGAAACCTGAGAAAGACCCCACCTAAGAGCACTGTGTGGGAGGCATGAGCTGAGCGCTCAACACGCAGGTAGACTTCCAGAAACTGCTTGCTGAGGCAGGTAGTGGCAGGGGGACGGGGGAAGGGGGAGGCCCATGGAAAAAGATGCAGCATTTAGGACTTGCTTCATCCAGAGAGGATGACTGACATATTATAACCCTATGTTTCTGGCCTCTAATGTACGCTCCCTTGCCTTGACCTCCATCCTGGAGGGCAAGATGCTCAGTGTTAGGGGGAAGGGAAAAGGAGATAGTGTACAGAGAAGGCCCTGGCAACCCTTCTTACATGGTGGCTGGAGCTAGGAGAAGGGAGACCTTGGCTGAATTGAGAGTTTGTTTATTACACTGTTTTTTTTTTGTTTTTTTTTTTTTTTTAAATAAACCCACCAAAAAGAGACCCACACTTATTACCCTGTGATATCTTTTTAACCTGGGAGCTGGAGTGAACCTATTAACATGTGGGTTCAATCAGGTCCCTCCTCGGCTCTGACTCCTCCAGGGCCTTTGCTCTCACTGGGATTAAAGGTCACAGTCCTATAACAGTCTACAGGGTTCTCCCTGAGCCACCTCCTCCCAACCCTTCTGTGCCACATCCCCCACTGCCATCCCTTCCCCCAACTCCTGCCACAAGGGACTTCCTGCTGCACTTAGAACCTTGCATCTTCTTCTCCTTCCGCCCCAAACACCCTGACCCCAGACCTCGCCCCTTCCTCCTCCATTTTTCTCAGCTGCCTGCTCCTTACTATCATGCTTAGTGTTTTACTGTGACTTGTGGCTCTATCCCCCAGAGCATAAACTCTCTGAGGGCAGTGAGGCTGTTTTTGTTGTGTTGTGTTTTGCTGCCTGTTCTTTTCATTGATATATTGATGCAGCGTGGATCCTGGCAGGTGTTCAACAATATTTGTGGGAGGAGTGAATTAAAGGGACCAAATAGCTGTGCGATTTGCCAGTGGTTTCCCCCAGGTCAGGAAAGGGGGACCCAACACAGAGATGATGAAAGGAAACAATTGTGAGAAAGAATAAGGTTGCTTTCTGCTTGTGCCCTACTGGGTGAGCTGCTCCTCCTGGGCCCACAGCACTGTGGAAAAGAGTCTCTGCTCTGAAGATGTTGGTGGCACAGTCAACGCATAAAGCACAAGTGCTGTGACCAGTGGGGAAGGCTGCTTTGGGCGGCGATGTGGAGAAGAAGCAAACTGAAGCCCATTAGGCAGAAAAAAGAAAGCACACAGTTTAGACAGGGATTTGAGGTGTGCTCAGATAGGGGTGGCGGTCTAGATTGTGTGAACCAGGGGAAGAGAGGGCCTGAGGATCTGAGGGGCAGATCCTCAGGAGGCAGGTAGTGGCAGGGGGACAGGGGCACCTACCCTCAAGGGGCACTCCTGTTCTGTCATTTTGAGTTCAGGGCCATTTCTGGGTCTAAAGGGCCGGTCGGGTACATAACAAGGGTGTCCAGGGTTTAGCAGGTGGAGAGACAAGTTCAGTGGCGCTGCTGTTGTCCCAGGACCAGCTCTTGGTCATTAGAATATTTAGAGGGAATAAGAATTATATTTACAGTTAACTGGGGCAGACAGCCTCCATCTTCAGTAGTAAAGACCTGCAATCACAGTTAAGCACTGAAGAGGGGTCCTACTGTGGGACATGGTGGGATGTTTTCACTCACTTGGTAGATGACTTGTGGCCTTGGTGCACCAGTGAGTCTGACTTTCGATAACCAAGGTCTGGTAGCCATCACCTCTTACTGGCCCAGGCTGTAGGTAATGGGCTCTTTATTGTATTCACATTCTTATTGGTGGCAGACATCCCCAAACCTTAGTAGCTTATTCATTGCATTTGCAAATTCCAATATACATGATGGCACATTCTCTATGTGGACCTATGGCCAAGGGAAGGTATGGGGAGAGTGGGGCTGTGTATTAGTTATTGTCATGAGAATGCTTTATAACAACCTCTCCCCAAACTGAGTGCTTGGCAATGACACGTGCACTCAGGCTCAGGAATCTTCCAGTTGAATGTGGTTAAGCACAAAGGCAGGACATGGTAGGGCAGTGGCTGGGGGCACCTGGGTATAGGTTGGATTCAGGTCTATTCCATGCATGTTCTTCCTGGGACCCAGGAACCAGGGGCACCAACCAGCTGGGCAGGCTCTTTTCCTAGTGGGTTACCAGAGCCCGTGAGCCCACCTGAACCACTTCTGCATATTTAAGGCCACTGTACCTCACTTCTGCTAACCTTCCACTGGGTAAAGCAAGTCACATTACCAAGCCCAACACCCATGGGGCAGCGCTGCATACTCTGCCCCTAGTGGAGGGGGTGGAAATGAGTAGCCAAATTTTCGCAGGCTGTAGCTCAGAGAAAAGTATCACAGAGTTTAGAGGCGGGGGTTTGGCCTCAGGCTTAGCAAATGTCTTTATCAGAGAATGTGGTAGGCTGAATATGGCCTCCCAAAGTGGCCTTGCCCCAATCCCTGGAACTTGTGAATATGCTACCTCACATGGCAAAGGGGAATTTGCAGATATGATTAGGGATCTTAAGACGGGGAGATAATATCCTGGATAAGCTGGGTGAGTTTGATATAATCACAAGGACTCCTACAAGAGGGAAGCAGGAGAAGCAGAAAAAAGAGGTTATATTACTCCAGAGAATAGTGAGAGAGAGAAGTAACCATGCCAATAACTTTGAAGGCAGAGGAGGGGGACGCTAGCCGAGAACTGCAGGCAGGCTCTAGAAGCTGGCAGGAAGACTTACTTTCCCCTGGAGCCTCCAGAAGCAACCAGTTCTGCTGATACCTTGATTTCAGCTCTGTAGGGTGCATTCTTCTTTTTGATCTCCAGAACTGTTAAGAGAATAAATTTGTGTAGCTTAAACCACCAAGTTTGTGGCAAATTTTTGTATTTCAGGAAATTTTAACAGACTCCAAGCCTTGAATATTATAAAAAAATTCCTGAAGGTGGAGCAATGGAGACAATTTGATATCATATTTGGGGATATGGGCTTCTCTGGTGGCTCAGATGGTCAAGAATCCACCTGCAATGCGGGAGACACTGGGTTCCAAAATCCCTTGGAGGAGGGCATAGAAACTCACTTCAGTATTCTTGCTTGGAGAAGAATCCCCATGGACAGAGGTGCCTGGCGGGTTACAGTCCATGGGGTCACAAAGAGTTGGACATGACTGAGTGACTAAGCACAGCACATTTGGAGATATATGAAGGGTGAGGGGCTTGGCATGTTCTCCCAAGTCACACCACCCAGGTGCACTGTCCTGCTCCTGTCTGCATCTTGCCCTCTCCTGCTACAGATGTGGAATATTGTAGTCTCTCAAGGATCATTGGCCAATCAGCTCTGCTCTGTTCATGATGAGTGATTAGCCATATTTTTCCTTCTCATTGTGACATGAGCTTAATACCTTATTAGCTTATGAATTCTACTAGCATTCCTATTCCAATACTTTAACATTACCTGGAGGTAATGTTGAATGCAATCAGTCTCATCTATGGGGGAGTGTGAGTAAAGCAAGGAGGACAATTTGGGCTTATGTCTCAAGAGGAGTGGTGTTCTACTTGACCATCTCCCAACCACATACACTAAGAAATTAGAAAATCCAAGACATTATGGGTTCTTCTAACTTCGTTCTTCTTCCTTCCTCGATGGAATGATGTAATCGTATCTGTCTTCTGAAAGCTGGTTAACTCATGACTGTGTGAAGGTTGAACTGGAGTAAGTCAAGTGGACCAAGAAGGAAGCTGGCGCATTAGTCTGAGAAGTGATGAGAACTTCATCATGGTGACAGTCAGGGACTATTTGGAAGTAGAATGGTCAGGACCAAATGAGTTTGGTTTTAAACCTTCTGAGTTTGAGGGATGTGGTGGACACTGCCCAGCTCCCTGTGTCAGGACTGAGGCCCTCATTCCCCCAGCTGGCCTGGGTACAGGTGGATAATGGATCATAGCTACATCCCTTCACGGAACTTTCCTTGGCCCAAAGGAGCTGCATTGCCCAGGAAGCCATGGAAACTTGGGAAGAAATGGTTATCTGGAGAGAGTGGTAGGCAGAGAAGGCAATGTTGAGAATTTCTGTTGGATTTGGCCACATAGAGGTCATTGGTGACTTCAGCACCAGAAGTATGAGAAAGGGCCAGGTACAGGTTGCAGTGGCATGAAGACTACCTGTGAGACAGTGAGGAGGAGCTGGACCTGGGTCCCGAAGGAAAGGTAGAATGTGGGGCATGGGAGTACCTGCACAAAGCGGGGCTGATATAAGTGAAGGGACCCATGCTGGAGAAGACATCTGGTTTGACTGGAGAGTGAGAAGATCAGAGGGGTGGTTGGAAAAGCAGATGGTGCCGGGGCATAGCTGTCTTAAATTGTAGGCTATGGAGAGCAGAATCAACCAGACTGTCTCTACATGTGTACGGGTTCCACTGGGTTCAGGATACTGCTCTCTAGTGGACACTGGGCATTATAGCCCCAGAGTGGGGACTTGGCCAATCCCACGACTGTTTTGAAGGTGTGTTCTATGAAGCAGATGTAATGATTCTCTGAACGTTAAGCCAGTTCAACCCCTTGCTCAGTTTCCTAGCCTGTCTAGCAAACTTGTTTCTAATACTTTTATTTTAATTTTACTAAAATTATATTCAAAAGATTTAATTTTGTTTTGTGTAAATTTTACCGGAGGAATTTAATACATTTATCAAATTGTATCCATTATAACTTCTGACATTATGAATTTCTTTTTGTGACCGTTGCTTCTATCAAATCCAATTTCCTGGACAAATATTTGCAGGCCTAAATTTTACCAAGACAATTTGAGATATATATATATATTCTAATAAATTGTACTGTGTGAAATTTTAACCACTCTCCATTCTATTTTGAGGAGATAATTTCTTATAATAAAATTCATTATGACTCAGATAAAAGATTGATAGTTTGTATTTATTTCTTTACCAATTTATCACAAAATTATGAGTAGACAGTAAGATGGTTCTGGTTTGCTCTCTGTCCAGGACTGGGTGATTGATTATGAATCTAATTCTTCTGTTCCTGATTACTTTGTGTGCTGTGTATGAATGGCCGCCTCAGTTGGCAGCACCTGGTGGGACTGGGGTATCCCCAAGGTCAGTGAAAGCAAGTGGTGGGATTTCCCTCTCACTGTGACGGCTCCCAACAAAGCACTCATTCTATGCTGCCTTTGTGCTAACACTTTATAGACATTATCTTATCTTATCAAATTATCCTTTCTTACCCCATTTTACGGAGGTGCAAACTTAAGCCTAGAGAAACTAAGGGGTAAAATTGGGACTAGAACCCATTTCCTTCTCCAATGCATGAAAGTGAAAAGTGAAAGTAAAGTTGCTCAGTTGTGTCCAACTTTTCACGACCCCGTGGACTGCAGCCTACCAAGCTCCTCCGTCCATGGGATTTTCCAAGTTTGTATGAATCCAAAGACCACAGCTAAAACCATTGGGTTATACTGCATTTCACTGTATTTGTGTGCTCAACAGACACCACTCACTGCCTGATGCTATTTAGGGTGGGGGAGAGGTTGGCCAGTTATGGTCATAGAATATGTGGTCCAGACCTTGCCCATTATTGCTGCTGCTGTTGCTGCTAAGTCGCTTCAGTCGTGTCCGACTCTGCGCGACCCCATAGATGGCAGCCCACCAGGCTCCGCTGTCCCTGGGATTCTCCAGGCAAGAACACTGGAGTGGGTTGCCATTTCCTTCTCCAATGCATGAAAGTGAAAAGTGAAAATGAAGTTGCTCAGTTGTGTCCGACTTTTCGAGACCCAGTGGACTGTGGCCTACCAAGCTCCTTCGTCCATGGGATTTTCCAGGCAAGAGTGGGTCGCCATTGCCTTCTCTGTGCCCATCATTACACATACACATACACACACATTACAAATGTGGAAGCAAAGGCCCCGAGGAGAGAATAAGCCCAGAGGTAAATAGTTACTGGGTAGCACAGCTGGCTAGAGTCCAGGTTTCCAGCCCCCGTGTCAACTTCCGGAGAGGGGGGTCACCCCTCGGCTTCCCTCAAGCTGCCTATACAAGTGTCTTCAGATCTTCCCCAACTCACTGGGCGGCCAGTTTGAAAGAGGAGCCAGGCAGTGTGAGTTGTCTGAGAGGGGACTTTTTGATCCCAATTTCCTTTATTTCAGAGAAGTTTGGAGAAAATGCCCCAGTGCTAGGGACTGTTAAGGCACTGTTAGAAATGGTCATGTCTGTGGGTGCCTCCATCCATTCTTGGTCTTTTGGTTCCTTGGCAGGGTCTAGTTCCCCTGTTAGAAGGTTCTGTATGGGACCTCAAGACCTCTGGCCCTATTTGTGGGGTACTGAGCAGGGAGCAGAGGGGAGGACTGCCTCTACAGTTTGTGGGACTCAGAACACAGGCACCATTTTTTGGCTCTATTGTGAATAATGCACTGAAGTGTTTCCAGTCCTGGAATGACTGAAAAGAAGGCTTTTTCTTTGTATTATGAGAACATATTTACTTTTTCTGATTTTATAAAGAATGCTGGCTCATTGTAGTGCAGTTTCCCTTTAAAGGGGTCATTTTATAATGACCATCATAGAATTATAATAATATGAGGATTAGAACAAGGTCTTTTTCCCCCTTCCTCTTTCTTGAAAGCCTGAATTCACACAAAGAAAGGAAGTGTAGGGCCCCGAGCATGAGAAAAAAGCTAGACACTTGACCTAGTTAGAAGCCGAGTGGCTGGTAGCAGGCTAGGGTGAAATTTGGGGGGTCTGTGCTGGCAGCACTGGCCCTCAAACCCCTCTGTCCCCACCATCCCTGCAGCGTGACAAACAGTCACAATTACACATGCACGGGAAGAGGACTTTCAGTTCTGCATCTCAGGTATTTCCCATTAATGCTGGGAACCAAAGTCTGTGAGGCAAGAAGGAATGTGGCGGGGAGGTTACTGGTGAAACTGGCCAGGGGCTTCTCTCCTTTCCTGCTCTCCTGTGGTCCCAGGAGTCTGACCAGGGGTTCACCATAAGGTGATGACTTTGCTCTTTGAAGCTGGAGACACTCCTACTTTTTCTAATATTCCACACCAATGAGGACAATATCCAAAGATCCTGTTCTGATAGAACATTTTTAGCTGTTAGGCAAACACAAACCCTTTGTCAGTCTGCCTTCTTTGTTATCTCCTCTGGGGCCACTGTGGACTTCTCCTTGGCTTAACATGTCAGCGGGCTGGTCTCAGGGGTGTGCCTGGGAGGGTGAGATGCTCAAGATGACTGCCAGTGTTGGGCACCCCTTGCCAGCCGGAGCCCCAGCCTCTGTTAGAGGCCGAGATGTGGGGCAAGTCCGACGTGGCTGACCCACCAGTGGATCTCTCTTTGTTTGACTCCATTAGCAACTCATCTATCAGACTTTGTGAGATAAAGATTCCAAGCCCCACCTGGGACTCCAAATAGCTTTCTGCAGAAACAGTTGGTCTGTGGCCCTCTCTCAGAGAGTTTTGGGCAGAGAAAGAAGAAATGGCCATGGCATTGCCCCAAAGCATTTGGTAGCAGGACTATTTATTCTAGGTACAATTTATTTTGCCCAGCACCTCTCAGACAGTCAATAATTCCAGTCTGTCAATGATTATCCTTGCTCCCTCCCCTTCCGTCTGCTACTGGAGTTGGTGGCTGTCCCGACAGCCGCCCCACAGAACGTGGGAGCATCTGTCTCTCTAATGACTGGCCGCGGCAACCTCAGCTGTTCAATATGGTGAGAGAAAGAAAACATTTAATTTCTACGATATGGGGCACTCCAAAGCCAGATTTGACAACTGTTCCACTGAACACTACTAGTATTTCACAATTTCCTTGGATAACAAGAAGAAGCAGTTCTAACTCCCAGAGGGATGTATTTACAAGATGGGAAGTTGATAACTAGACCTCTAGAATGACAAATGGTTTTGGAATACACTGTGTATTGACTCTGATGAACGTGTGCTGCCTTCTGGGACAGGGAATTCTTCCAAAGTGTCTTGTCCTTAGCCTGAAGGGCCTGGAGTAGTTGTAGAGAAAAGCTGGGGCCTGAGGTCTGCATCCTGGGGCTGTCTTGGAGTCTGAGAGAGTTCTTTGGGGTGAGCACCTCTGGGACAGATGTGAGTGGCAGGTGGGGTCTCCAAGGGAGGGGATCCCTGAAGGGTGGGGTGCACGTAGGTGGTGAAGGATGGGAGAGCCTTGGTAAATGGGGAATTGGGAGGGTGTAGACATCCAAATGGCACCCCACTCCAGTACTCTTGCCTGGAAAATCCCATGGGGGAGGAGCCTGGTGGGCTGCAGTCCATGGGGTTGCTAAGAGTCGGACACGATTGAGTGACTTCACTTTCTCTTTTCACCTTCATGCATTGGAGAAGGAAATGGCAACCCACTCCAGTGTTCTTGCCTGGAGAATCCCAGGGACGGGGGAGCCTGGTGGGCTGCCGTCTATGGGGTCGCACAGAGTCGAACACGACTGAAGCGACTTAGCAGCAGCAGCAGCAGCAGCAGCAGCAGACATCCAAATGGTTGCAGTGAAAGTGAAGCATGGTCAGTGGGGACCTGGTGGAGGGGCTGCTCTGTGGGTAGAGAAAGGACAGTGGGTGGATTCTCAGGACTGTGGCCTTTTGAGCTTGGCTGGGATACACAGGTCCACGGTCGTGTATGCAAGCAGGGCGGGATGTGCCTCCTGCCTTGGCCCTGTGGCTGTGGAGGGTGGGGTCTCAGAGACAAGGACTGACAGCAAGACGGCCATTATTGAGGTACACTGGGCCCAAGTCCTTGGGGCTGACTTAGCAGAAGGACCACAAAGGCCAGTTGGCATTCCAGGCGCCCGGGCCAGGGAGGCGGCCAGGATGCTCGAATCCTCCTAGACATGGAGTCCTTGCTCCTTTTCTAGATTCTTTCTGCCTCGTGCTGGTCCACTCTCATGGGTCATGACCTGGCTCCAGAGCAGCATGGCTGCCCTCGCCTGCCTGTGGTGCTCAGCTGAGGGAGCACATGGGGCTGGAATCGAATCTGCACTGGGATACTACCTGTGTGCTCCAGGGGATGTGTTCACCCCCGGCGGCACATTAGAGGTTCAGGCTGTGATTGGAGGGAGGGAACGCCCGAGTTAGGAAATCTTCCACTTCATGAAACTGCAGACATCCTCAGAGACTGGAGCAGCAACCACGGGCCCAGAAATTGTACAGTGATTCTCCAAGAAAGCACCGTCCATCAACATTTTGCTTTAATTCCTGCTGCTTTAGGCTTTTATGAATAATTAACTGGGGGAGCAAGCTCATGCCCTGGATTTTTTAGGTGATAAGTAGGTCAGACACCTACCAGAAAGGAGGACTTCTTGGGTCCCTCTGGGTCCTGTTGTCTTCCAAGTACTGTCCCCTCCTGGCACTGCTTTGTGAAAAGTGCACCAAGCTTCAACTTGCTTCTTGGTGCAAAATAGGGGTTTATCTCTACTCCCACCCCTACCCCTCCGCCCACCCCTCCCAATAATCTTCTTTCAGCTCACCCCATGGTGGAGTGAATCCCTGCAGATCTGGACTGGGAGCCCCCAGAGAGAAGAGGATTTTGTGACCTGTTCCCCTCTGCAGAACACATTTAACTTAAGAAGGAGGTGGATTAAATAAGCGTTGCTATGAGATTTTCACCATGTCTCTTGAGCTGTTATAATACCAGGCTTAAATATTTCTACCCTAAACCCTACTCAAGTCATTTCTAGGGTTCAGGATGACTTAGTGATGATGTGATGATTTTATTTTTGATACTTCTGCCTCGTGACTGAGCTTGGAAGGCTGGCAGGGATAGTGGGAGGGGAGAGCTGGGCTGGCAGATACACTCTGTAAGGGTGGTTCCCAGTGTCGTCCCCTCATCAGCTAAATAGGCTCATGACTCCTGCTTTATCCCTCCACAGGAGACGGGATAGGAGGCTTTGGAAAGGGCACAATGTGAGCATTAGGGGTCTGTATCATATGGGTGGGCCTTGCTTTCAGTCTGTGTGGCTGGTATTGCGCGTAGCAGCTGGACGCTTGAGCAGGCTGTGCACTGCTCAAAGGCGCTCAGCTGAGGGAGCACTTGGGGCTGGAATTGAATCTGCACTGGGACACCACCTGTGTGCCCCCGGGGCTGTGTTCACCCCCACAGGCACATATTGTCACTCACAGAAAAGAATAGGCTGGTGGTGGCAGTGGCTAGGAACCCTCAGGTTGGTTTCCGAGCAGGGCTTGGTCACTCAGACATCCACACCTTGTGAATCCCTCTAGGAAAGAGCACTTACACCTGACTCCGTGCCTTCTGGCTTCTCATTTGCCCCCACCTCCAGTGCCTCTGAATGTCAAGCATCATCGCATTCCTTGAGAGGCTTGGAGTCCAGCCTGTGGCTTCTGTCAGGCAGTGCCGACTGATGAAGATCAGTTCCCCTGACGCACTTTGGCTCATAAACACTGTGCCCCGAGGAGGGTCCTCCACCTCTGACCACCATCTTCTGTTGCCCTGAGGCCCAGCCCGGGCGTCTACTGTGCTATCCTCATGATGCCTGGGAGTCTGTTCCCACAGTTACATGTACCCACTCCTGACCATGGCCTCTGAGCTTGCACCTCCAGCTCTGACTTTGAAAACCTCTCGCCCATAGTCTCAGCTCTCTCCCTGCTTCCTTCTACCTGTTCCCAACATGATGCAGTAGGCAGGGCCAGCGGTTGCCGCCCCCACTTCAAAAGGCCCGGCTGGGTCGTGACCTTTGATCTGTCTATATTTAAGGAGAAACTCTTTGGCCTGACTCTGTTGCCTTCAGCCCAGAGCAAAGGCCCTTTCCATCTCACTGGTCTGTTTAACAACCCGAGTGGCTCATGGGGAGGGGTTGGCTCAATTAGTTATTATCCCCTCTTGTCTTCTATGCATAAACTACTCCCAGAGACTCCGCGAAGACAGGGGACAGAAGGCAGGGTTTGGAGGCTCAGAACTTTGTAGCTTAGCCATTTAACTGCCCTTGGGACTCCCTACTTGTTACCCACCAATTTGTCTAAAGCCATTCTTTGGCTTCAGTCTGCTAGCAGCCTCATCCCGGCTTCTCCAGACCCCATGCAAAGTCTGAGGTCAGGAAGAAGGGGGAGGACACAGTCAAGGACACACAGAAATTTCCCAGCAGCTCTTTAGGTGCTAATCAAAACAAAAAGAAAACGAACCCAGATTCATTCTCTAATTGCTTAGGTCTTATTAGAGCCTAATTACATAATCTATCTTGGTTTACATTCTATCTTAACCTGTTTTTTAATGGGTGATTATAGAGCTTGAGAGTCTCCTGTTGGACTCATACATCTGGCTGGGGTGGGTGGTGGAGGCAATTAAGGAGGCAAAATAAGCATAACTCTGGGAGACCCAGAGGTCTCTGCACAAATGAGAGATTGTTACTAACAGTGGCTGCTTTGTGTTGTGGGATTTGCAATCAGGACTGATCAGCATTGCAATAAATGGTCTCTAAATTGCCAGGTGCCACAGCTCTGGTAGAATCGTTGGGTTTGGGCTCTCTAGGGGTAATCCTTTAGCTTCCACTGGTCTGACAAAGCTAGCTAGAGAAATTTGGGAAGGGAAACTTTATGTGTTTATAGAATGAGGTGGGTGGCAAATTTATTTTGTCAAATGTATTGGTCTTACTCTGTGCCTCCAAGTTCTTGGCGGGCTTTCTATGCTCCCATTGCTGCAGATGTCAGGGGACCCAAGTCCCAACGGAGACCTCTGAGAGACGTCTACATTAGGCAATACAAACAACTGGTCAGGTATAACAGGGCGTAGCCATGGACTCCCAGCTATATGCCTTATGGTCAAAGAGAAGCTTCTTTTCTATCTTCACAGCGCCCCTAGTGGTCAGAAGAAGTTAACGGAGTATTCTTGCATGCTCCTCATGAAGCTTGGGGCAGAGGGATTTTTTATCTGCTCCTTATTCTCTTAGCTGGTCAAGGCAGTGCAGCAGCTGGCAATGGTCTGCCATTGTTATTTTCAGTTCCCCCATTTTATTCTTTTTTTTTCCTTGATGAAAAAAGAACGTAAATCTTTGCCTATCATCAATGTCATTTCGCAATACCATTTTTTCCTTTACGCTGGTTCTTGCTCATTTAGCTTGGAATTAGTGTTTCATTTGGTTACCACTAGCAGTTTGTCTGACTTTTGGGGCCAGAAATGATTTTTTTTCTGCCTGGGGAAAAATGTCACTATATTTGGAAAGCAATTTCCCCAGATTCAGAAGCCAAATTGATTTTATGATTCAGATATTAAATGCTTTTTTTTTTTTGCTTTGTAAGTTTCTAATTTTCCTTTAGAAGAAATATATTAATAGCTGTCTGCATATGCTAGTTTGAAAGGACAGAGCCTTGTAGGTTCGTGAACTTACATTTATAATCTCCAGTGGACTAAAAAGAGAAAGAATGGGATTCACACACATGCAAAAGGCCTGCTTGCTAACAGATATGCTCTTTAGAATGGTATATATACTGTGCAGTTTGGAATCCATGATTCGAAAGTCTCAAATCCTTTGAAACAAGGAGTGACAAGACAGGCCTCCAGTATACAACCTCACTGTGAGGATTTCAAGGATAATGGGGTTGTCTCAACCAAATGGAGTCCTTAATATTAATTTTCTTTGCTTTATTTTTTTGAGGTGTTAAAAAAAAAAAAAAACTTGTTTTGCCTAATATGTTAGCATTCATTTCTTGGCTTTGAAAACTAATCCTACTTTGAAAGGAGAGTTTTAAATGTGAAATATGAGGCCTGTATAGCAGTGCCTTGAAATCATTAACTGTCCCTTCAATATTAATTGCAGGTATATCCATCATGGAGAACTTTTTGTCACTAACATGAGGGGGATGCAAATGCCAAAGCTCCTGGAACCCCTCCAGGGGTAATGTTGTCACTCAAAACTTTGTTCTGGAATCGATCTGACCTCAGAAATGGGCTGTACCTATTGACAAAATGACAGTTGGTAGTTTTAACAAAGCTGACGAGTGGCAGTTTTTGCAAATGGAATGGGAGTTGGTTTGTAGATAAAGCCACCAAGCAGCGTTGGCTTTGAGCAAGGTTTTCATGGATGAGCCTGATGAGCCTGAGGGGTCAAAGGGCAGGCCACCTTGGAATTGCTGTTTAATTTCACATTTCTGCCAAGGATATGGCTTATTTGCAATGCAGCCCAGCTGCCACAGGCTTGGCCTGTTTGGCAGAGGTGACATTTATGTTTGTTTGGGTCTCTGGCTAGAGGAACATTAACCTGAGTATAATATACTAATATATACTAATATATTAATATACTCTACCTGGGTTACAAAATTTTGACCACTTTCCCACGTCCTCCCAAGAGCCTCCATGGCTTGTCTTCTTATGTGCTTATCGACTTGTATGTTATTGATTCCTTCTTGGGGCTGGTGACTTTTCACTTTTTGCTCTCATTCAGCAATTTTGCCTGTTAAATTCTAATCTGGGTATAAAACATTTTTCAATAAAGCCAAAGCTTGAGGATCATCCAGTTGGAAGGGAAGTTGGATCCATAGAGGGCCCTCAGAGTATTTCCACTGAAAGGGCTTTGCCTGTTTTGGGAAGCAAATTCTCTCACTCTACAAACTGTTCTGGTCACGGCAGAACAGGCTGGAAGTGAAGGTTGTCCTTTTTAGAACTGAGTTTCAGTTCTTACCTGAGCCACCCTGGTATCTTACAGAACACCATCTTCCTGGAACAGATGGGGAAGGAGACCAGAGCTGAGTCTCCATTCCAAAGAGCAAACAGCCTTGACCCCATCCGGTTGAATTTCCCTGCCTCCAACTCCCAGCTCATCTCTTTGCTGGACCAGGGACTTTTCTGTGGTGATGCAGTCTAGGTATGGGAACATCTGATTCACTTTACTCTTCAATAAATTCAATTTAACAAACACTCATTGAATGCCAGCTCTGTAAAATTACCATGGAAACCCAAGTGGAATCTTTAAAATCCTCTGGGGGAGTTGTTCAGAGTTCCCACATCCATTGACACTTAAGCGAGCAAGGAGGGTGATTCTTGGTCCAGTGCATGCCTGGTAGTATGCTTGCATTCAGCCCCAAACAGCAGAAAGGGGAGATAGATGGAGGACAATTTGTAAAGCTGATAATGGGGCTTTTTGTCCCTGGTCATGTTATGTTGGGCTCCCAGGGAAGAGAGGTGAGGAGCCAGGGCTTTGATTTCTGTTGGAGCAAAGAGCTGAGTTCAGTCATCGCCGCCTCTGCTCAATAGCATCATCGCCCCCGTGCTCAGCACTGGGGCAGTGCCTACAAAGGGATGTCTCTGTGGCTGGTGACAGCCTTGTCTGTGCACCTTGCAGAGCAGCAGAGGCTGCCGCTTCCTAAGATCAAAGCCTGGATGAAGTGAGGCACTCATCACACAGCAGGAGCAGGGCTTGTCCCTGACGCAGGGCTTGTCCCTGACACAGGGCTAGAAACCACAGCATCATTGTCCTACCGGGGGCTTAGAAGAATCAGGAGACCCCATGCTGTTTGTTCTTAAGAAGACAGTAGTTCCAACTGTGCTGAGAAAATTTCCAACTCAGGAAAGGGGAAGATGGGGCTTTGACATTTAAGGTCATTGTCATGATTATAAATCTTTGAGTTACAAGTGACCAAAATAGAAAGAAAGAAAGGAAAAGGTTAAACCTGCTTAAATTATGGAGGAAATATGCTGGTACAGTTAGCAGAAAAGTCCAGATGTAAGTTCAAGTGAGGATGAATCTGGGAACTCAGTGATGTCATCAAGGACACAGTTTCTTTCCATTTTCTGCTCTATCTTTTGACTGGTTTCCTAGATGGGCCCATGATGGCTACTAGCAGTTCCCAGGGCAGGCTTCTTCCTCCATGTCTGGCAGGAAGAATAAACTTCTTTGCCTTGACTTTCTGGGAAATATTGAGATTTTTCCCTGAGTGGGTTGTTTCCAACTTAGACAGCCCAGAACTCTCTGAGTCTGAACTGTGCTTGAAACTGTGCTCCTGGGAAAGAGGGATTTTCTTTTTTTCCTTTTGGTTTACTTCTTCTGCTTTCCAGGTGGCTCAGTGGTAAAGAATCCGCTTGCCAATGTAGGAGATGCAGGAGACGTGGGCTTAATCCCTGGGCTGGGAAGATTCCCTGGAGGAGTATATGGCAACCCACAGATTCTTGCCTGGAAAATCCCATGGACAGAGGAACCTGGAGGGCTACAGTCCATGGGGTCACAAAGAGTGAGGTATGGCTTAGCAATTGAACAACAATGTAGTTTAGCTGGTAGAGAATCCACTTGCAATGCAGAAACCCTGGTTCAATTCCTGGGTCGGGAAGATCTGCTGGAGAAGGGATAGGCTACTCACTCCAGTATTCTTGGGCTTCCCTGGTAGCTCAACTGGTAAAGAATCCACTTGCAATGCGGAAGACCTGGGTTGGGAAGATCCCCTGGAGAATGGAACAGCTACCCACTCCAGTATTCTGGCCTGGAGAATTCCATGGACTGTATAATCCATGGGGTCACAAAGAGTTGGACATGACTAAGCAGCTTTCACTTTCAACTTCTTTCTCAGGAAAGAGAATTCCTTTGATAGGCCTTTGTTTTCCCCTAAATGAAAGTAATAGTCAAATGGTTTCTTTGCTTATTTGGGGGCATCTGAAATCAGCAAACACATCACATCTAGGGCTGAATTTCCAGTGGGTGAGATGGTGCATCTGCCCGAGCTGTGTCCTTTCAGCTGGTGGAGCCTGATCGCCACTGTTTGCCCCAGCCCATCATCATTTAGACAGGCTCTCTGCCCCATGGTGCACAGTGCTCCCCCAGGGGCACGGCAGAGCCCACTGGACCTCCAAGTCACAGGGACCAACTGGAAGAGCCAACCCCCCTCCCACTTCTTCCATTCCCAGAGGAGGAAAATTTACTTTTCAGTTGCTAATTGTGCCTTTCGTCTGGCTTTACCATCATGATGTCCCTTCTACTCTCTGACTCCTTAGGGACCCCTCTGAGTGTTCAGGGGTTCTCATCATCCAAGCATAACAGGTGCCCCCATAGGTAGGTCTGTTTCTCTGCATGTAGCAACTTTGGATTACTGCTTAACACCTGCCCTCTAGCAGTCACATCTGAGATTTCACTGTGCTTCCATCTGTATAGGTATCTTTGTCATCAACCTTGACAATAGTTTTTGTTTCCTGATATGTCCCTTTTATTTGGGGGGCACTGAATTTTCTTCTCTTGTGCTGGTTGTGTTTGCGCTCAGCCACTGTGTGTGTGCCATCAAGCTCTGGCAGCAGGCGGTGGTGCTCTGATAGTGGCTGGGCATGCCCACTCCCAATATCTGCCTGCTCAGCACATTCCACAGGGCAGCCCTGCTTCTTCCTTGGCATCATGCGGGCCAAGCACCAACCAGGATGATCGACTGCACTTGTGTTCAAATTAATGAGCCACTTTGTCACCGTGTGGGCCTGCAGGAGGTAAGAGGGTGCAGGTGTCCGTGACACTGATGTAGTGACTCCCACGCGCAAAGGTTCTCTGGCAATGTGCCACGTTCATGTTACCCTTCTTCAGGATCCAGAATCAGAAGCTGATGCAGTGTGATCTGTCACGATGTGGAGCTGTTTGTCCTAGAGAGGCAATGCTCTGGGTGAAGGAGAGTGAGGGCGTTGTCCAAAGATGTCAGAAGCCAACTCTGAGATATGACGTGTGGCACTGGATGTCTTCTTAAAGACATAAGCATCTCCTAAACTCCATGTTGTTAGCCTCAGTCATGAGGGCTGGGAGGGAGGTCACATGGACTCTTTGTGCCATTCTCGGTTAGCTTTGTAAAGATTGGCCAGAGTGATGTGTGTGGGTGCCTGAGTTTCACTGTGACAGCCTGGGTCTCAGAATTCCCGCCTGGGGAGGGTGGCTCTGTGGTCTCTCTGGCTTTCCGGCTCTTGCGTGTGTTACAGGATGTGCCGGCTGCTATTGTCCCCTGATCTGGCTCCCTTTCTCCCAGTGCTCCCATTCTCTGGCTGCCGTGTGCTCCAACTTCTCTAGGAGTTTCCCTCTGGAGAATGGGAGCTACTTTGCCCAAGAAGTTTTGCCACCTCAGTCACCCCAGGGGTGAATGACTGACTGACAAGTACCAAAGGTCAGCCCACGCAGCTCAAGGTGGGACCAACTTCATGGGGGTGGTTGGTGGTTCTGAGCATGCACACTGTCTGGGTGAAGCCTGACTCCAGCTGCAGCCACACGCTTGCTTGCCCCTTTCTCTCCCTTGTCCTCAGTCCTCCTAATAATATTTGTTGAGTTCAATAAGTATTCCTGAGAATATTTGATCAGTAGATCATGTGGACCCAAATCCCTGCCTCAGTTCTTGCTTCTAGGCTATTTGGCCTCAGGTACATTGTCCCCAGTGGCCACTGTTGTGTCATCAGTATTGGGATAATTGTGTGTTCTCCATATATTCCAGCCCTTGAGGCCCATTCTCCTTCTTTGCTTCTTCCAATCTTTTTTCTCTTTTCTCTCCTTTGCTGATTCACATACCTGCATGCACTCAGCTACTCACATTTGTCCAACCATCCATTTATCCAGAAACTGACCTTCAAACTCTCCTATATGGTAATAAAAACCAGATTCAAGTTCTGCTCAGATAGAGACTGCTTGGGTCCACCTATCACTTCTAGGCTGGGCTTCATTTCTGTACCTGTAGAGAATGGGTAAGGCTGGGAAATAGAAGAGTGGGTTTCATTGCTTCCGGCCAAGAAGAACACCCCTCCAGACGTGGGAATTGGCCTGTAATGACACACATTTAGTATATTCTTTGCCATTTCATAGGGCTTGTTTTCACCACTTCACCCTGGGTCACTGCAGAGGTGGGAGGCGCAGTGTTTTTCACTTACAAATGGTGTAGGAAAAATAAAGGCGAATTATCTGGCTGCTGCATGAGTGCTTTATTGATTAAAAAGCGCCAATCAAATTAGCTGTCAGAAGAGAATGCAGATGGTACCATGTGGAATGGATTTTCTATATCCTCTAATTGCATTATTTCAATCAGCGGGTGAACATTGCATGGCCTGCGGTGGGATTTGGGGGGTTTAGGGAGGGGATGGATTGACACACACTGTCTGGGCCAGGCTGAAGATAGGGGTTCGGATGTCACGAGTATTTTCCTATCAAGGTTGAGGCATTAACAACATGGATCTGGATTGCTTGTGGATTAAAGCAGGTCAGGGCAGGACTTCGAGCATGTGCTTATAGAAGAAGATGTCTCCCTAACCCTTGCAGGTTGGAGATATGTCAGTCTCTAGTATGAGCAATTGAAACATTCTCTTCCACCTTTTGAAGGTGGTCTTAATCAGCACTTAGGAGCTAAAGTTCTGGTCCAAATCTCAGTTCTGTTCCTTACTAGTTGAGTGACTGTTGGCAGGCTACTCAACCTCTTTAAGCATCAGTTTCCTCATTAGTAAACTGGGGCTGATAACTGTACTGTCTTCATGGAGTTATTGTAAGAATCAGGGGGGATCATGTATGCAACGTGTTCAGCACAGTGCCTGTCACATGGATGGCGCTCAGTAAACATGGGCTCATTCTCCTGAAGCCATTTACCTTTCCTGAGCACTCTTGGAAATTTTTCTAAATTTTCCAGGCTGGCTTGTGGAATGGCTGTTTTCATGATGGAGAGAGACCTAAATGTATGATTTCTGCTCTCTTCAGAAGTTCTTTAAATTGATTTATTAAATTTATATTCTTTTGTGTATTTATTTATTTCTTAGTTCTTCTTTCGACTTGGCTCTTCCTCTGATTGGGCAAGAGAAACACATGAACTCTTCCCAAACTCTTCCCAGCTGGGTGAGAGGGTGAGTCTCTGCTGGTGGCGGCATGGTCCTGTAGGCGGTCTTCATCTACCACCCACTCCCCAGGGCCCGCTGGCAGGCTCACGGCCATGCCAATGCAAGATCCACTCAATCACACAACTGCTTGATGTTGAAAAACACATCAAAGCCTTCATTGGTTCCTCAGACTCCCTGTAGCCCAAATTTTTGGATTACTTGCAATTTGCGATAATTTGTAGTTCTTCCTCCAGGTTAGGGCATTCTATGTAACTGGGAGTTGAATCTAACTAGAATCTGGATTTGGTGCTCAGTGAAAAAATGCAGATGCTTTGTTGGCAGCACTGTAGGCATCCTCTTGCCTGGTAGCCGTGGTCTCCAAGGGGCATACCTGTCTCCATGCCATGGTGGGGGGTGGGGGGTGGGGTGTGTGCTGGCTGAAGGCAAGTGATCAGTGAGCTCCAACCCAGTAAGACACGTGGCGGCAGCTTCTCTTTGCACCTGGACTGCTGCAACTCCCCAGTGAGGACCCCCACAGTGGAACTAGCTGGGCAAGAGTGAGAGATGGGGAGTGGTGGGAGAGAGATGTGGGGGCCCAGCCTAGACTTCATTACCTCACTGCAGTTGTTGTTATTGTTGAGTTGCTAAGTTGAGTCCTACTCTTTGCAATCCTATGGACTGGAGTACGCCAGGCCTCCATGTCCCTCATTATCTCCCGGAGTTTGCTCAAACTCATGTCCATTGAGTCAATGATGCCATTCAACCATCTCATCCTCTGTCACCCCCTTCTCCTCCTGCCCTCAATCTTTCCCAGCAACAGGGTCTTTGAAGGAAAAGTCCAGTTATTTTTAGCTGGGGTGGCATCTGTGACTCATATACCATGCTTGCATCTCAGGAATATCTTTGACTGCCCATGTTGTGGTCATCTGTTCCCATCTTCAGAAATCCTTTTTCATCTCCCAGAGGAGAACTTTCTTGGGGAAGTGCATTACCTCCCTGAGAAGAAAGGAGTTTGTAGGTAAGAGACAGCTTTAAGATGGTGTCAGGGCCCACCTTCAAGTTGGAGAAACAAAAAAAGTTCTTTGGGTCAGAAGAGCAGCTACTCCTACCTCCACCATGATGACTGAGCAGAGTGGGATGGTACAAGCAGAGGAGGGAATTAGGAGCTTTTCAAACCTTCAAAGACTCATTCATGTGCTCTGTCCTTAGGCGTTGGGGTCACAAGCATGACTTTGTTCAGATCTGTCTAGGTCACAGGAGGAGACAGAAGAGGCTGAGACCACATTTTCATTCTACTTGCTTCACAGATGGAGACAAGGGTCTGCAATATGGAATATTCTTTGCTTTATAAGGAAACACACACAAGCAAGCAAACTCCAGCAAGTTCACAGTTGAGAGTACTAAAATCTTCCAAGAGAAAACGCCAAGAAAATGCAATTAGGCAGCCTTTAATCCAATAAGTCTCTGTGCTCTGGGACTGTGTATTGTGAAGGAGAGCAGGAGAGACTGGGAAGTAGAAGCCCAGTGGTTCTTTCCATCTCAGTTGGCAGGAGCCCTGGGTGAGGGCAGCCTAGGCAGGAGGCTGATGGAAAGCTTCTACTCAAAGAACCAGAGACAGGTTGAGTGTATTTTGATAGTGTCTGGTTACTTCAAGTTCCTTCCTTCCCTCTCCATGGGCACTCCCCAGGGTCATACACCCCTGGCATCTCTTGTCTTGATTGTGATGCTGTGGTTCATTCATTGTGCATCCAGGTGAGTAATGAGAAGGGTCATACGTAACAAATGGCTGATAATAACTAAAGCACTGATGTCTCAGAATAATTTACTTTATTCTAGATTGATGGAGTCAAGGTTGCTGTTTACATCTCCTTCTGCAGTTGCTCTGATGGACGATGAGAGATACCATTACAGAGTCTGGGGAGTTGATGAGACTGAGGGCCTCTCTTATTGACATCAGAGCCTGTGGTCTGGAAATGTCCACAGGCATGGGTGAGGCATGTCCACATTCCTCAAGTTAAAGTAATAATTGATACTTTGGACTTTACAACAACCTCCTAAGAGGTTTCTTGCCGTCAGTCTTTCCTCTTCCAATTCATCTTCTGTAGACAGAACGATCTTCCTAGAATGCAACTGAGATTGTCCTTCATGGTTTCTTTTTCCTAAAGAACAAAGTCCACACTCCCTGAAAGCCCCCTTGGTGTGGCCTACGAGATCCTGCATGATGGCTGCTAGTTCTCTAACCTCCAGCCACAGTCCTCAGATAGTATTAAGGCTAGGGGTGGTTGAGTGTGGGTTACACACAGTTCCCCCCACTGGTTATCTTTCTCTGCATTTCTAGCACCAGAGACTGAAGACCTGTCTTACAGAGTCAGAGAGTTGGTGGTACAGAAGTGGATGCTAGCTTTGATGATTCTGTCATGACTTGGTTTTGCTTCTCTCTCCTTCTTTCAGCTAAGGTGTAACACTAGGGCGTGTCTTCAGGAAATGCTTCCTTGATCCTTATAAACTGTTGTTGTTCAGTTGCTGTTTGGTTAGACTCTTTGCAAACCCATGGACTGCAGCATGCGAGCCTTCCCTGTCCTTCACTATCTCCCAGAGTTTGCTCAAACTCATGTCCACTGAGTCGGTGATGCCATCTAACTATCTTATACTCTGTCACCCCCTTCTTCTCCTGCCCTCAATCTTTCCTAGCCTCAGGGTCTTTTCCAATGAGTCAGCTCTTCACATAAAGTGGCCAAAGTATTGGAGCTTCAGTTTCAGCATCAGTCCTTCCAATTAATTTTCAGGGTTGATTTCTTTTAGGATTGACTGGTTTGATCTTGACAAACTGAGGGATAGGAAAAATAAAGTATGTACCATTATGAAGATGTGGGGCCTCTCTTCAGCTTATAGAGGCCCCAGTTTGCTTATGACAAAATAGACCTACAGTTGCAGGTTGGCAAATGTTTTTGTGTTGCTGTTATCGCAAAGAGATCTTCAGACCCTTGTTAATATACCATGGCTTAGAGGCAGGAAGGGAGCAGTAGAGATTAAAAATGGCAAAGGTTGTTTGAGAATGGACACATATTTTGTCAAAGGAAAAAACAAACAAACAAAAAAAAAAAGAAAGAAAAGAAAGCAAAGACAAAGAAATAAAGAAAGCCAGCATGGAATATGTTATGGTCTTTTCTTCCTAAACTCATGCTGATTTTAGAGAAGAGTTAGGCATGAGGTGTTTCTGGGGCCTTGCTAGGGGACTCACTTCTGATGGATGTTGGTGAAGGGGGATATTTCTTGGATGCTGAGAAGCCTGTCAGGAGGAGAGGAAGGTCATAAGGAGGCACTTCCTGTTAAGGTTCCTCCTCTGACAGCCCCACAGGGATGCCTTGCTCTTTGAGGTCCTCCACTACCCAGTCCCCTACTTACTCTCATATTCTCTCGCTGGTTTACTCAGGATGCTGATCAGCAGACATACAAGACGCCGTCTCTGAATGCAAAGGAGTCCAAAGAGGGAAAAGATGACAGACACAGAGAGCAGAGGGTGAATGCTAGGATAGCTGGGGCTCTTGGAGAAGAGAGCAGAGCAGATGAAATAGAAAGAATAAAGATGTCACAGAAGAAAATATTGAGCTGAGAGAAGATATGTATATGCAAATTGAAAGGGCTCTTGCCATGCTGTAGGTGAGATGTATGAGATCTGTATCTAGCTATTAGTCTGGTAGCATTAAAAACATTTTTTTATTATGAAAATTTCAAGCATAAAAATAGAGAGTATGGCAACGTCCCCCTGCCCTACCCTTGTACTTATCACCCAGATTTTAACAGTTGTCAGAGTGTTGCCATATTTTCTTCACTTTCCTCCATTCCTTTTCCTGTTTTTTCTTCTTTCTTTTTGCTTCTTGCCTTTTAAGTTTTGCTGAAGTAATTTGAAGCCAATCTCAGATATAATATCATCCTCTTTATATGTTTAGCTCATTGGAAAAGACTCTGATGCTGGGAGGGATTGGGGGCAAGAGGAGAAGGGGACGACGGAGGATGGGATGGCTGGATGGCATCACTGACTCGATGGACGTGAGCCTGAGGAACTCTGGGAGTTGGTGATGGACAGGGAGGCCTGGCGTGCTGCGATTCATGGGGTCACAAAGAGCCGGACACGACTGAGCGACTGATCTGATCTATCTCTTAAAATGTATGTGTTTTCTCTTGTAGCTATAACACTATTATCATACTTAATTAACGATAATCTTTGGCATTGTCTAGTATCTATCCACAAGAACAGTTCCCTGAATGTCTTTACAATTGGTTTGTCTTAATCATGATCCAAAGGTCACACATTGCATTTGTTTGCTATGGTGGTTTTAAGGTATGTCTTCACATTGTTTGACACTTTCCCCTTCAAAAGATGGAGACCAGTTCCCCTCCTCTTGAATGTGGGCTGGATTTAGTGGCTTGATTTGATAAGGTGTGTGGCAGAAGTAGCAGTGTGTGACTTCCAGATCTGGGTTGTAAAGACGTCATGCTCCACTGTGTGCTCCCTTGGAGGGTTCATTATGAGGGAAGCTGGTTGACATGTCATGGGGACATTCAACAGCCTGTGGAAAGGCCTGCATGGGGAGGCACTCAGGCCTCCTGCCAGCAGCGAGTGTAACTTACCAGCCATGTGAGTAAGCAAACTTGGAAGCACTTCCTCAGATCCAGGCAAACTTTCAGATGAGTCCAGAGCCCAGCTCACATCCTGACTTCAACCTTATGAGAGAGTCTGAGTACCACTACCCGGCTATTCCACTTTTGAATTCTTCATCCATAGAAATTATGAGATAATAAATATTTGTTTTTTAACACTTATTTTAATCCAGAGCACACTCCCTTTTATTTTTTCATACAATGGAAATGGAATCAGTTGTTTTATAGAATTCCCTATCATCTAGATTTGTCTATTAACTTCCTGATAGTGTCATTTAATTCATAGTTTTGTCTTCTTTGCTTCCTGAAAATGGAAGTCAGCTCCAGAACCTTGATTTTGGCTCAATATTTTTGGCAAGAATACTTTGTAGGTGGTGCTTTGTGCATGAAATGATGAGCATCAAGAGGTATCCAGTGTCTAGTTTCATCATGTTTAGTAGTGTTAAAACTGACCAGTGGGTTCAGGAGGTCTGGCTACATTTTTGAACTTCAAGGACAAAAGTAAAAATTCCTGTGTATTGGGTTGGTCAAAAGGTTCATTAAGATTTTTTTTGTAAGCAGCTACGGAAAAACCTGAACAAAGCAAAGTTTTTGCCCAAACCAACATAAGCACATAATTAGAGAAACTAGATTACCCACCATGAGACACAGTTGGAATCCAAAGATTTTATAACCAACCAAGCTGGTTTTTATTTGAGAGAAAAGACAATAGAATGACTGATTCTGACATACAAGAGTTCAGAGATATATACCAACTACATATACAATACTTCTTGGGGGAAATGTCTTTGAGAATGTCTGTTTTTTATTCATGCACTCATTTGTTAATTCAACAAATATTTAAGAATCTACCACTTCCCCAAAGTAGCAGCTTTTATGGAACTTGGACTATCCATTTCATTTCAATGAATGAAATTAAGCACAGGGAAGCCATGTGTGATGTGAAAGGCCTGAACTGCTGATGCACAATGAGAAGTCCAGGAAGTCAGGTCCAATCTAGTTGTAGACTATCCTGTCCAGGTTGGGCTGTTGTTCCAAGCCAGCTCAGGGGGCCCCTCCTAGGGGGATTTGATTGAAGATGGTAATGGAATGCTGGGGAACCCCTGGGTGGGGAATAGTCAGGCCTGGACTGAACTCCAGGCGTCTGAGGACCTGGACATGTGGAAAAGGAAAGAACCTCCTTGTGGGAAAACACAGGGCAAACAGCAAGGAGTGAGTGCCCGATTCAAAGCAAGGAGGGGAGCCCAGGAGGAAGGCTGTGCATGAGGAAGGGAGTGGTGACATGCAGATGGTTGGGCTTTCTAGAAGTTTCTAGCCCTGTTCCTGGGGCTGGGCTAGGGGTGTAAAGGGACATTAAGGGGGCTGTGGAGCAGATGGACCCCAGGGATATGGAGGGAGGAATCGAGATGGCATCCCATTGGCCCTCTGGTTCTGCCTGATGGTTCTTCTGTCAGGAGTTCTAGGATCGGTTGAGAGTGGAGGTACCATCTTTGCAGGGCTGTCTTCCTCAGGGTCCACAGTGCAGTCCCAGTGGTAGTCAGGGCACAGACCCTGGTGATAGTCTCTACCACAGTTTTCTCTCCTTCTCACAGTGGCAAACAGACCCGGGAGGGCCCCAGGTGGCCACAAACTGCCTGTCAGAGGGTTTTCTGCTCCTCTGGCAACTGGCTCTGGATTCAAGGCGTTCCATCCATGGGTCAGACCCATCAGCCCTAGGCACCCAGGGGGAGCAGGTGGGTTGGTTGTGCGTAAATCACTGGGTACCGCTTCTCAGCTTGGGGTGAGTGGTGCTTATCAGATAGACCCTGAGTAGGGTCTCCCCAGCCCTCTGGCAAAGAGGCTGGGAGATGCTTCAGAGAAGCTGAATCACAGAATGAGGGGGAAGTCGGAGCACTCATTTTAGAGCTAATTAGAAAGCTATTTTTTTCTTTCTCTGTGTAAAAACCTCTGAGCAGACTTAAGAGTGCTGGCACCTGGCAGGCAGTGCCTGTGTGCTTTCTCTCAGGTCCAGCATCTTCCTGCACCCTCGAGCGTGCTCTGCACCTCATTGGCCATCACACTGCCTGCCAGCACTCCCTTTGTACTGTTTTATCTCTTTTCCTTTCCTCTTTATTGCTACTCTCAAGAGGTAGTGTAAAAATAACTGTGACCCCATAACTCCCTTGGCCCCCTACCTTAACCAAGCTCCAAATACCCTGTATTTTTCCTCCTGTGGATGTGTAAATGCCCAGCCTTTCAGCTCTCTGCGAAACCTCCCTTCCACTTTCTAGATGCCCTGTACAAAGAGATCGCACCAGGTGTTAAGAGTGTTTCTGTTTTAGATTGCTGTGTGGCCTTGGGGATGTTGGCTGGCCTCTCTGGTTTCCTGTGACCTTTCCATCTTCAGTCTACTTTCCGCGCTGTGCGCAGCAGTGCCGATTGAAGCAGCGTTTTGACTCCTCTCAAGGATGTGGATGACTTCCTTTGTGTCCATTCCTGCCTTCAGGCCAGGGCTTGTCCAGTCCAGTCCAGCCCAGGCCAAAATGTGAATGCACTATTGTTGAAGGTCCATGGACACAGATAATTTGATCTCAACCTCCCTGCGAGAGTGCTCCAGTGTGGGCCTTTGGAAAGTATCAGGCAAGAAAAGCGTGTTCACCTTAAATTGTGCCTGTGGTTTCTTCAGCCCTTCTCTCTGCTGCTTATATAGAGGGAAACCAGGTCAGGTTTTTGTCCTCCCTTCTCACCACCCCAACTGCCTGAAAGTCCCAAAGCAGATCAGGGTCAGAGCAGCTCTCTGGCCACAAACTGTCCCAGTCAGGTCCAGTCTGCATGCCCACTCCCAGGGGCTACCTCCTATCTCTCCTTTGGGACACATCCGAGGCATTTAGCATTTCTTTCTTGGTCATATTGCCCACTCTTATTTGTTTGTGTTTCATTTTCTGCCTTTCAAGTTCTACTATGCTCTCTAATTGCTCCAGAAGTCAGACAGATGGACTGATTTCTTTAGCCAAAATGAAATTTAAAAATCATCTCAAAGTAAATGAGAAGCTCAGATGTTTCAGTTAACTTGCATGTCTCTCCTTGATGTCTAGTTTGCCATCACAAAAACTTCCTGCTTTTAATAAGCCATCTGGGCCTGGCCATACCTCCCTCCAGAAGGCATCTAACAGATTTGCTGGACTTGGCAAAGGATGCTGTTGACCAGAAATGACCAGCTGCATTGTGAGTTCCCACAACTTGTGTAGAATCGGGCCATGATTCAGGCTGAATAAGACATGCCAAATCATTCTGTCCTGCCTCCTTGTGTGGCTATGGGACCTGCAGTCTTGAAGGGCAGTGGTCCAGGATCACACAGCTGGGAGTAAAAGCTAGGTCTCTTTACTCCTGGTTTAGTTACCTTTCTTTCACATTATGGAGCCCATCACAGAGAAGGTGCTTATAAGATGTTGCTGAAAGAGTGAATGGGTGATTGTCTTAAGAGGAATATTGAGAGTCTTGGTGAGGTGGACATAGTTGAGAGACCTGAACTCTTACTCTCTCCACTTTGGAACTCTCCAGCCTTAGGATAAGAGATAAATAAGATTATATGTTTCCATACCACTTCAATATCTGGTCCCAGGACCTTTGTTTATGTAAAGAAAATTAGTTCCTTAAAAAACTGCTCTGGTCAGACTAACCTCATGTTAACTTCATATATGTATATACTATAAGTCAGTTTACTAGTTGCAAGTGGACAAAGGTCTACCAGATGACCAGGTGGTGATGTTGTTCTGCTAGAGACTGTTGGAGGCCTTGGAACAGCTCTGATTATCAAAAGGTTGTTGGTGAGCACAGAATAGGAGCCAGGAGTGTTAGATGTTCTTAGGAATGCTCCCACTGAGCTCAGCCCTCTGTTCCTGAAACTCCTTCTAATGCCCAGGGCCAGGTATTTTTAGAATCTGACATTCACCCCTCTGAGTTTGGGAGTGGGGTGGTACAAAGAACAGTATTCTCTCTATATCTCCTTGCTTGCTTTCTGAATCATATCATCTTGAAATTATCTTTTTCTTCTTCCTTTCTCCCATTGTTAGTAGAGTGTGTTGGTGGTGAGTAAATTTACAAGTTAGTCTGTGGGTGGTAGAATATTGAGTGGGAGAAGTGAACATTACCCAGAAATCCTGGCCTTGAAGTTGGATGCAGTAACTAGAAATGACTTTAGGCTGCTTCCTTTTGAGAAGGGATGAGATCGTAACACAGTATTAGATGGAGGAATTTTTTAAAAACTGTGTGTGAGGAAACCTCTACAGTGAACACCTCCTGTCTCTTACTGGCTGTCAGATGCTGTTCTAAAACTTCACAGGCATTATTTGTTTAATCCTACCAGCAAGCTTTCATAGGGATAGCACCCCTGTTTCACAAATAAGAAAATAGACATAGAAGGTTTAAGTAGCTCTCTC
Source organism: Bubalus kerabau (assembly GCF_029407905.1). Classification (NCBI taxonomy): domain Eukaryota; kingdom Metazoa; phylum Chordata; class Mammalia; order Artiodactyla; family Bovidae; genus Bubalus; species Bubalus kerabau. The sequence continues at coordinate 214,221,323 of NC_073624.1, read as the reverse complement.
AAAGTCAAGACAGAACTCCAACCTTGACAGTCTGGTTCTAAAGCCCTAAGTTATACTGCCTTCTGGACAGACATGTGTGTGTAAAATGTATGTGTGTGTATGGGCACACGTGTGTATGTTCATGAATCTAAATATGTAGGCAAGCGTGTGCCAAGCAGTCCAGAGTTTGTACATGATGGGCTTCTTTTATTTCAGCAACTTGGCTCCTCCCTTCCTTTTTTTTTCTCTTCCTTTTCTGGTAAGGCTCCTTCTTGTCTTTTGAGGACTTTCCTGTACCAGGTTGCAGGGACCATTGCTCACAGAGCTAGACCTGAGGCAGGCACGTGCCTGAGCTGGACCTTCCAGATACCCTCTCTTGGACTTTGAATCTGGAGTAGAGTTGTCCTGAGTTCTGTGCCCTGAGGAGGGTACATGACTCGTGTCACACAGGGCAGTTCATAGGGTGACTGACTTCCTGTCCTCCCTAAGACCTTTGATTCTCTGAGTGTCCCTTTAACCACCTGATAAATTCCTTTCTTTTTTATCTTTTCTTTTCCTGGGATCTTTCCTTTTTCTTTTTTTTCCTGTTCTTTCTTTTCTTTCCCCCTTCCCTCCCTCCTTCCCTTGTGTGCTTCCTTCTGATATGCATTGCTTACAACTAAAGAACTTTATCTGATACTCTCCCCACCTCCATTTTTTTTTCTCTGTCAGTAATTCAGTTTGTTGCAGACCATTCTGTCTCTAAGTCACTTCATACCATGTTGCAATTCCCAAAAGGACAGTTGTATGCATGCAGACTGAGTCTAGTCTCTTTAACAAAGGCGTTGTCCCTCAAGGACTTAGGAGTCATACTCTCTAAGCCCTACTGCCCCATGTCTGGAGGCATCTGGCTTAGGGAACATGGAATCCTGCTTCCAGTGATAAAGTTGGGGTAACTTATTTATGCCAGCACTACGTTTCCAGATCCTGTGGTCCATTCTGGGAGGTTTTCTAGGGTTGCTGTCCTGATGGAAGGTATGTAGGTTCCCAGGATTGTAGCTGCAGAAGCTCTGACATGGACAGCTGGGAGCTCTGAACCAGCACCTGGGAGACTTGTGTTTCCACAGCCTCTCATCCCCAGATCCCTGACCCAAGGGGGCCATTTGCGGCATTGTTTGTAGAATATTCATAATCTGCTAAATGCTAGGGAGGTATCCTGTTTTTACTCAATTTTCTATCTCAATTGGCCACTCCCAAGCTTGCGTGCTTAGTCATTTCAGTCATGTCCGACTCTTTGCGATCCCGTGGGCTGTAGCGCCCCAGGCTCCTCTGTCCGTGGGATTCTCCAGTCAAGAATACTGGAGTGGTTGTCATGCCCTCCTCCAGGTGATCTTCCTGATGCAGGAACCAAACCTACATCCCTAAGGTCTCCTGCATTGGCAGGTGGGTTCTTACCACTAGTGCCACCTGGGAAGCACCACTCCCAGGCTTGGAACAATGCAAATCTGTTGGTGGGTGTAAGGTGCAGCCCTTTCGGAAGGTTGGAATGCCATCTCTTCTGCAGGCCCTCGCCTTTATCTGGGTCAGGCTGTGGACAGAACATCCCAGAGCTGGGTGCTGCCCTCACCTTGACCCCTTCACCTTCCTGTTCTTTCTTTATGTACACAAAGGACCAAGGAAAGCTGTCTGTGAGATGTCAGTCCTTCTCTCTTCCTGTCCCTTCCCTGCCAGACCCATAGTTCCTGATGGGGTTTGAAGGGGTGGCCATGGGCTCCCCCAGGCAAGTGACTGCCCCTGTCCTCTCAGTCACCCTAATGCAGTCCTGGAATCCTCTGCGTTTTTCTGCTTCTGCCCGTTTCTGGCCTTCTCACTATGTAATGGTGTCAAGGGTTTATTTCAGTGGGATGGCCAGAACTGCCCTTTTAAAATTAGTGTAGAATGGTTCTAGAGTACCTTTGTGGAACGAGTTTATGTCTTGTTTTGTGATCTTCTTCCTGGCCTTGGAAGCTGAGATATTGGCTGCATCTTCACCTCTCTGTCCCTAACAAGACCTCCTTATCCTACTTCTGCCTTGCAGGGCAGCCTCCGCTGGTCCTGGGTTCTTGAAGAGAGTGTCTGGCAGATTGTCTTTTCCAAGCTAGCCTTATCCCACAGCCCTTGGTGACTGTTACCCATGCCAACTGGGTAAAACATTGATGCCTCCTGCAGACGGTGGGGGTACATTTACTGCACAGATATAACCCTGGCAAGGTGACCACTTCGGCAGTGGGAGAAGAGGTTGTGGTGGCTTTTTAAACAAAAAGTTGAAGCTAATGTTCTGATCTGTCTATTACAATTTCTGAGCTCCCCCAGGAAGTAGCCATCTCTATTTCAGCTTCTACGAGGGTCAAGCTAAATCTCCTTCTAGTCATTGAAATGCCTTTTGTTGTTGCCAGGTTTGCTGCCTATTGGGGCTTTTCCATTTCATTTTCTGTCCCACTACTTCTGAAAGTTGATGGCTCTCTGGGTCCCTGCATCTTCTCTTTGTCTGGGACATAGTTAGCTGTGGATGGAGGATGTGGTTTGTATAATGTGAAGACATGATTGAAAATAAAGTGATGGATCCCCACCTGCCACCCCGCTTTCAGAGTTTGCAGTTAGCACACTGACATGCCACTGGCTCCAATTTGCAGCTCGATAATAATTCCAACAGTAACATAGGAGGCTCCAGACTTTGAAAAAAAATGAGACTGCTTTTTGTGTGAAATGGTGTTTTATCTTGCATGTGGAGTGGTGATATGCCTTTCTTAATTTCATTCAGCAAAGGATGGGAATAAAGGAAAGAATTGTTCAAACTGACTTTATTTTCAATATTTGAAGACTGATTGGTTTTACAAATTGAATCCCTTCATAGTTTTTTTGAAGTTGAAGGTATATTATTCAACTGGGATCCTCTTTCTCTATTCACAGCCAACTGCCCTGCCTGTCTTAAATCTAGCCCTTTATTATTTTAAGTGCACACAATACTAAACTATGTTAAACCTCGTGACTATAAGAAATGCCCCTTGAGCCACAGAAAAACCTTTTGCTGCTTCCTTTGGCTCATCCATGGGGATAAAGGAAATTATTATAATTTCCATAGCAGCATTTCCTGGAGGAGAGCAAGAATGGCTATGATGTGGTGAAGTGAAGCACCCAGTAAAGAACATGGATGAAAAGCTGCCCTTCAGCTGCCCCATCCCCTTACCGATGGAGGACACACCAGCTTCAGGACCACCTTTCCTTTTTTTTTTTTTTTCTTTATTAAGCAAAAATCACAATACTAAAAGACTTACTACAGTTTCACCATCAATAGCCAGACAAAAACTAAAAGATCATTACAATTGCAAGCCATAATGGAAACATGATTAACCTAACAGTATAAAATGATTACATACAGTTTGGGGGGTTACGCAGAGTGATGTGGTAAGTGAAAGTGTGTACACCAACGTGTTTTTATCTGCTTAGTCTATGTCTTTTGGTTTGTGCATTTAGTCCATTTACATTTAAGGTAATTGTCTATATGTGTGAACCTCCTACCGTTTTCTTAATTGTTTTGGGTTTATTTTGTGTAGGTCTTTTCCTTCTCTTGTGTTTGCTGCTTAGAGAAGTTCCTTTAGCATTTGCTGTAAAGCTGGTTAGGTGAAGGACTCCCTTTTCTGAAAGGGTGTTTTCAGGCACTGTCAGCTGTGTTGTGCTCAGGGGTGGATGCCATCTCTCTCTCTCTTTTTTTTTTTTTTAATTAATTTTTATTGGAGTTTAGTTGCTTTACAATGTTGTGTTAGTTTCGACTGTACAGAAAAATGAATCATATATCCCCTCCCTTTTGGATTTCCTTCCCATTCAGGTCGCCACAGTATATTAAGTAGAGTTCTCAGTGCTATACAGTATGTTCTTATTAGTTATCTATTTTATACGCAGTATCAATAGTATGTATGTGTCAATCCCAATATCCCAATTTCTCCTCCCCACTCCCCACTTTTTCCCCTTGGTTTCCATATATTTGAACTTTACATCTGTGTCTCTATTTCTGCTTGGCTGATAAGATCATCTATACCATTTTTCTAGATTCTACATATATGCGTTAATATACAGTATTGTTTTTCTCTTTCTGACTTACTTCATACTGTATGATAATCTCTAGGTCTGTCTCTTGATAGCAAGTATCCCCATGGCTAGCAAGGCTGAGTACTGCAGGGTACTCAGTAATGTCTAGATGAATGGCATGGACAAGTTGGGTCGTGCAGTCTCTTTTTGGCCTGGCTTCTCTCTTGTAGGTATGAGTGAGGAGGGCTCAAGCCCAGGGGTCAGGCATAGGGATAAAGACTAGCTTCTGTGGGTATCAGTTCTGCATGGGGAAGATGACATTAGCCACCTGGACATCTCAGCATTTTGGAGAAGGTGAAAGTCAGAAGGCTGGTCTGATGATAATATTGTACTTAGCTGGCTTAATCTGGGCTCTGACCTCAGAACAGAGACCAAGGGAGAGAGAGGATGGGGAGGTGGTCATTGCCCTTTACACAGCCATTAAAAAGAATACATTTGAATCAGTTCTAATGAGGTGGATGAAACTGGAGCCTATTATACAGAGTGAAGTAAGCCAGAAAGAAAAACACCAATACAGTATACTAACGCATATATATGGAATTTAGAAAGATGGTAACGATAACCCTGTATGCGAGACAGCAAAAGAGACACAGATGTACAGAACAGTCTTTTGGACTCTGTGGGAGAGGGCGAGAGTGGGATGATTTGGGAGAATGGCATTGAAACATGTATATCATCATATGTGAGACGAATAGCTAGTCCAGGTTCCATGCATGATACAGGATGCTTGGGGCTTGTGCACTGGGATGACCCAGAGGGATGGGATGGGGAGGGAGATGGGAGGGGGGTTCAGGGTGGGGAGCACATATACACCCGTGGCAGACGCATGTCAATGTATGGCAAAACCAATACAATATTGTAAAATAATTAGCCTCCAATTAAAATAAATAAATTTATATAAAAAAAATAAAAAAAATAAAATTTTATCTCATGAATAACACAGATACTGGTGAAATTTCTGATCCAGACTGTTTCCTCTTCATTTTCCCACATGCATCTACCCTGTGTTCACAAATGGAGGTACAACTGATGCCCAGCAAAAGGGAAAAACTGCCCTTTTCATGTGATTGACTGTAACTGTGGAGTCATGAAGACAACCTCAGTCCCACATGCCCAGATACTCTCTTTCAAATATTAGGAAGGTCGCTATTAATAACAACCCCTTACTGAGGTGTAGAACTTCATCCTTTTCCAAATCTCCACAGTTCTCATAGTGCTTTATTACTACTCTTTGCACTCGTGTGGGTTCCAGTGTGTGATCCAGGCCAACTCACCCAGAGATGACAAGACTCCTACTAGTAACCCCTGGCTGTGAGCCAGGATTTGGTGAAAGGAAGGAGTGAGGCAGAGGCAGGACTTTGAAGGTTGATTGTCTCTATGATTAACAATGTAAAAGAATCACATGCATGTCTGAGAGACATTCATCTCCTAAACAAAACACATCACAGATCTGAGGAGTGAGTGGCTCATGGAGAGCACGTCTCCAATGGGCCAGTCATTTACAGACAGACCAACGCCATAACTCAGTCACAGACCATTTCCCCATCACTGCCCAGAACTAACCAACCTCCACATTGTGGAGGATCCATCTCTGGATCTAGTTTGAGCTTTTTTCTGGCAGGTCAATGCAGTGAAACATCATACTTTGAAATACCCTCTAAAGATGAAGTTCTAAATTTTATATGAAAATGGAAAGGACCTAGAATGGCTAAAACAATCTGAAAAGAGAATGCTGTTAGAGGACATACACCACCTGGTTGTAAGATCGTAAGACTATAGTCATCGAGGTGGTGTGATATTGGCGAAATGTAGACAGAGATCAATGAAACAGAATAGAGGCCAGAAACAGACCCAGGCAGATGTGGTCAATTGATTTTCAACAAAGATGCCAAATTAATTCGATGGACAAATGGTGCTGAAACAGCTGGATACTCATATGGAATAAAATGATCCTCAACTTTTACTTCAGGTTGTACACAAAAATTAACTCAAAATGGATCATAAACCTAAATGTAAATGCTAAAGCTATAAAACCTCCAGGATAAAAAAAAAGGAACTCTTCATGACTTTGGAATATGCAAAGATTTGTAATACACAAAAAGCATAAACCGGATAAAATGGATAAATTTGATTTCATCAAAACTAAAATAATTTGCTCTTTTAAAGACAGTTCTTTTTAAATTTTATATTGGAATGTATTTGATTTACAATGTTGTATTAGTTTCAGGTGTAGTGTACAGGAAAGTAATTTCCTGTATATATATATATTCATATACTTATTCTTTTTCAGATTCTTTTCCCATATAGCTTATTACAAAGTATTGACTGTACTCTGTAATAAGCTATATGGGAAAAGAATCTGTGCTATACAGTAGGTCCTTGTTGATTAGTTTATATATAATACTGGGCTTCCTTGATAGCTCAGTTGGTAAAGAATCTGCCTGCAATGCAGGAGATCCCAGTTTGATTCCTGGGTTGGGAAGATCTGCGGGAGAAGGGATAGGTTACCCACTCTAGTATTCTTGGGCTTCTCTTATAGTACAGCTGGTAAAGAATCAGCCTGCAATGCTGGAGACGTGGGTTCGATCCCTGGGTTGGGAAGATCCTCTAGAGAAGGGAAAGGCTACCCACTCCAGTATTCTGGCCTGGAGAATTCCAGGGCTGTACAGTCCATGAGGTTGCAAAGAGTCGGACACAACTGAGCAATTTTCACTTTCAATTGTGTATATATATTAATCCCTAGCTCCTAGTTTATCCCCCTACCCCACCTTTTCTCTTTGGTAACCTTAAGTTTGTTTTCTAAGTCTGAGTCTGGTTCTGTTTCATTAGTACAAATTTTTATCATTTTTTTAGATTTCACGTGTAAGTGATGTCATATGGTATTTGTCTTTCTCTGTCTGACTTCACTCAGTATAATAATCTCTAGGTCCATCCAAGTTGCTGCAAATAGCATTATCTCATTCTTTTTATGGCTGAGTAATGTTCCATTGTTTGTGTGCACCACATCTTCTTTATGCATTCATCTGTTGATGGACATTTAGGCTGTTCCCACATCTTGACTATTATGAATAGTGCTGCAATGAACATTGGGGTGCATGTATGTTTTCAAATTATGGTTTTCTTCAGATATATGCCCAGGAGTGGGATTGTTGCATCAAATGGTAGCTCTGTTTTTAGTTTTATAAGGAATCTCTATACTGTTCTCCATAGTGCTTGTACCAATTTACATTCCCACCAACAGCCTAGGAAGGCTCCCGTTTCTCCACACCCTTTTCAGCATGTATTGTTTGTAGACTTTTTGATGATGGCTATTCTGATGAATATGAGGTGATCTGATTATAGTTTTGATTTGCATTTCTCTAATAATTAGTGATGTTGTATATCTTTTTATGTGCTTTTTGGCCACCTGTGTGTTAAAGACACTGTTAATGAGATGAAAAGTCAAGCCACAGATTGAGAGAAAATACTTTCAGTATGTATTTCTTACAAGGATCTTTTATTCAGAAGGTATAAAGAACTCATACAAATCAATAATACAAAGACAAATTAGCTAATTTTTTAAACAGCAAAGGATTTGAAAAGATTCTTCATACATGCAAAAATATATGAGTGGCTAATAAAACTAATTCCACATTATTTGTCACTAGAAAAATGCAAATTAAAGCTGCAAGAAGCTACCACCACACATACATTAGAATGGCTACAATTAAAAGAATACCTTGTTAGAGAGGATATGGAGCAACTGGAATCTTTATACTTTGTTGGTGAGACCGTACAATGATACAACCACTTTGTAATACTTTGTCAGTTTCTTATAAAGTTAAAAGTATACTTCTTAATTGATAAGACCCATCAGTTCCACTCCTAAGTATTTACCCACATGAAATGAAAGCAAGTTCATGCTAAAACTTGTACATGGGTATTTATAGCAGCTTTATTCATAATAGTTAAATGCTGGAAACAATCCAAATGTACATCGACAGGTGTACATATTATGGTATATCCACACAATGGAGTACTACTCAGCAATTAAAAGGAATGGATTACGATACATGTAAAGACATGAATGATGCTCAGAAATGTTATGCTATGTGAAAGAAGTTAAGACACAGAAGAATAAATATTGTATGGTTTTAGCTGATTGAAGATCTAGAAAAGTCTAATCTTGAGCACAGAAAGCAAATCAGTGTTTGCCTGGGGTTGGTGGGCTTGACTGGGATGGGACACCAGGGAGCTTTTCACATTGATGGAAGCTTTCTATATTTTGATTGAGGTTGGTGGTTACATGAGTGCACAAGTTCGTCAGAATGCAGAAAACATGTTTAAAATGGGTACACTTTACCCCTGTGTTCATAGCAGCACTATTTACAATAGCCGAGATTTGGAAACCAGCTATATGTCTATTGCTAAATAAATGAATAAAGAAGGTGTAGTACATATATACAGTGGAATTTTACTGAGCCATAAAAAGAATGCCATTTGCAGTAACATGGATGGACCTAGAGATTATCCTACTAAGTGAAGTAAGTCAGAAAGAGCAAGACAAATATCATATAATATCCTGTATATATGGTGTCTAAAAGTTATCTATGAAACTGAAACAGGTACACTGACATAGAGAACTGACTTGTGGTTGCCAAGGGGGAGATGAAGTGGAAAAGGGAAGGACTGGGGGGTTGGAATTAGCAGATACAAACTATTATATAAAGGATGGATAAGCAGCAAGGTCCTACTATACAACAGAGGGAACTATATTCCATATCCTGTGATAAACCATAATGGAAAAGAACTGAATTTAACTGAATCATTTTGCTGTACAGCAGAAATCAACTATACTTCAATAAAATTGTTAAAAGTGGATACATTTTATAGTTGGTAAGTTGTACCTCAGTAAAGTTAATTTTTAAAAAACAATAAAGTTCAAAGGACATTTTGAAAAAAATTCAGCATGTTTCTTTCATTCTAATGAAATAAGAGTATTGTTTTGAAGAAAAAAGAAAGGTGTTTCTATCACATGCCTCTTTGGAACTTCTGAAGTTAGTGCCCTTTCACCAGTGTTATCTGTGATAATGAATTTCCAGGGGCTTACTCTCAAAATGGGAGCCAGAAAAAACAATTTATAGGCCAGAGAGTGGCTGCCTGTAGGGCCATTCTGGCTGATGACACTCTGACTTTCAGGGAATAGGTAGCAGACAAGCCAAAAACCCAATTGGCCTAGAGACAGGTACTTACACTCAAAGAACTGGGTTGGAAGATCTTATGCCAGTTCAGGAACTTAAGAAACACTCTGGGTTCATCCACCTCACTTCAATTGATTCCAATGCATTCATTTTTATGGCTAAGTCATGCTCCGTTGAGTATATGTACCACAACTTCTTTATCCGTTCATCTGTCAATGGACACCTAGGTTGCTCCCAGATTCTGGCTATTTTAAACAGTGCTGTGTTGAGCAGTGGGGTAGATGTGTCACTAGAGCCTGTTATACAGAGTGAAGTAAGTCAGAAGGAGAAAAACAAATATAGTATATTAACGCATATATGTGGAATCTAGAAAAATGGCACTGATGAACTTATTTGCAGGGCAGGAATAGAGACACAGATACGAATGGGCATGTGGGCCTGGGGGGAACGAAAGGGTGGGCTGAATCAAGAGAATAGCATCGACATATATACACTACCATGTGTAAAACAGATAGTTAGTGGGAAGCTGCTGTAAAACAGGGAGCTCAGCTCGGTGATGACCTAGAGGAGTGGGATGGGAATGCGGGAGGGAGGTTCAAGAGGGAGAGGATATATGTATACTTATGGCTTATTCATGTTGTTGTACAGCAGAAGCTAATACAACATTGTAAAGCAATTATCCTCCAATTAAAAATAAATAAAAAGAAACTAAAGCTTCCTTTTAAAAGAATGGAATTGAGCTTTGTGGTCCATAGACGTTTATATTGGGGATTGATTTCCGTTTGACAGTACCCATGAAGGAAGGGGCTCTGTTGTTCTTGCTTACTCATGTGTTCCCAGTGCTTAATGGAGTGCCCAGCACTCTCCTTGGACAAGTCCTTGGACAATTGTATGACTATATGATGTCAGGCTTTAGATAACGAATAAGTTTGTTCAATGTATTAGTCAAGATACAATAGACTATGCTGCGGTAACAAACACCCTCTAAAGCTCAGTGTGACTAAACAACGTTTATCTTTTGCATGGAACTAAGTATATGGTCCCGATTGATGGCAGTGGGGCTGGGAAACACAGTTTTACATGTTCCCAGAAAAGGAAGGAATGTGAAGTGAGATTTGGTCAACGTGTAGCATTGTTTCTGCCACATGAAGTCTTGAAAAGGTTTGTTACATTTTGAGGCAAGTCTTTACCCATAGCCACAGGTTTTTTGGAAAATTGAGCCTTGAGTGATGTTAATACAAGTCCTCCTGATGGTCTCTCTATCAGATGTCATTCTCACCTGTGCTTTTATTCTTCATGTTGTGCAGCCCCTTCCATCTGAGCATCGATTTTTAGATGCTCTAAGAGTTACTTCCTCCAGCGATCCATTCCTGGCCCATGGCCATGACTAATTGCAACTGCATTTACATGCTTACCTGCACTTGACCCAGTACTTGGTTACGTATAATCACGTGGTTTCTAACGATGCCACGCATCTAAGGATTGTCTCCTCAATTGGTCCATAAGCTCTTACAGAGATAACACACTGCTTTCTTTTGCTGCCTCTTCCAGTGAAGCACTAAGCACAGAGTGCATGCTCAGTAAATTTGTGTTTTTGCTAGACATTGGTTGGACAAACCAATGGGAAGCACCCACTCTGCGGATCTGAGTAGCCCAGATTTTGCAGATATGGGCTGTGCACAGGTCTCCTTGATAGTCTTCCTGAATGGTTGAGGCAGATTTCACAAGGCCTTCTATAATGTGTTTTGGGGAATGTATTGATTTATCCATCTCACATTGTCAAGTTCCCATTGAGCAAAACCAAACCAGGTGAGTGCTAAAAAATAGAGTCCTATAAGCTATGGCTGCTGGCCCTCTGAGAAATTTAAGAGCTCTGGTCCCAGGTCCCTTCATTACCAGCCTAAATGATGTTAATCTCCCCTTTCCCCTAAGTCTAGGCTGGAGCATAATGAACAAAAGGCTTTAATCACTTTGGTATCAAGATATTCCTTTCCATCTGTGCAAATGTTCTTGGGTGTGTAATGTGAACATGCTGCACTCATTTGGAGCCATTGTTCTGTCTAAATGAGAAAATGCAAATGAGGCACTCAGGGTACCACACCATAACTCGCTGCATAAAATTCTTGACATCAACATGAAGCTACTTAGCATAATTTTCCTGTTAATAAACTGCCAATTTAGTCATTTAGGTTTCAGCTTCTAAAGAATGCAACAGCATCAGGCTGGATGTTTTTCCCCCTCATATATGCCTGAGTTTATTATTTTGATGTTTATGTTAAAACATAGGAAATTGGAGTTTATGCGATTATTTGGAGATCTTCTACCCTAATTTGTTTACTTTCAGAATTTCAAGGAATCTTTGCTCATTTGAAAGGCAAAACATAATTTTTCAGGGCATTTTCTCCTATTCAGGACAACATTTCCATATTTAAAATGACTGAGGAACATTTTGAGGATCTGGATAAATAAAGTCTATCCTGAAGGCATTGAACATTGGGGACCATGCCTGCCCCAGCCCCATGTGGAGATCCAGAAGGAGACAGGAAACTCCAGGGCTTGATGGAAGGCTTGGAGGTGTCCAGGGCTCCCCGTCAGTATAGAAGTCTCATTTCTGAAGCCCCTCCCCATTCCCTACACTCTCTACATTCCTGGCCACTGTCCAGTCATACCAACCTCCTTGCTGGTCATTTACGTCTTCCTTCAAGGAATATTCACTGTGTGCCTACTATGTACCTGTCGTGGAGATGATGCTGAGGTAACACAGACCCTAATGGAGAGACAGATGTTACTCCGTGAATCATAAGTTCACAAGTTCAAATGCAAAGCAGGAGAGCATTGGGGCTCTGGGAGAGTAAGCCAAGGATCTCATTGAGGTTCTGCCTTCATGAGCTCACAGTCAGGATTTACTTACCTAATCATGGCTTGGAAGAAGTTTTATGAAGCTTAAATTATCTGCCAGGTTTATATATATATATATATTTTTTTTTTTTTTCCAGGTTGTTGTAAAGTATAGACACAGCCTGTGAAAGTCACTCAGTCATGTCCGACTCTTTGTGACCCCATAGACTATGCAGTCCATGGAATTCTCCAGACCAGAATACTGGAGTGGGTAGCCTTTCCCTTCCCCAGGAGATATTCCCAACCCAGGGATCGAACCCAGGTCTCTCTCATTGCAGGCAGATTCTTTATCAGCTGAGCCACAAGGGAAGCAAAGGCACAGCCTAACTAGATATTTTTTGAGCATCTATCCATGTCAGATTTTGTTTGAGGCAGCAGATAAGCAGAGTTCTTGCTCCCAGTGAAATTGCTGGAGGGCAGTCCGGTTGGTCTATTAAGAGTATGGGCTTCTGGGTTCGGCGGGCATGAGTTAGAGTCTGGTTGATACCACTTCTTGGGCATGTGTCTTGGCTCTCCCATTTGTAGAATGAGTAGCTGAGTTGTAGAGTTGTTGCAGGATTAAATGCGATGGTGGAGCACAGTACTTGGTGCACAGAGGGGGCTTGGTAAGTTATGGTTATTCTGTGCTCCGGAGAGGAGTGCCCATGTTGGATAAGAGCTGTGGCTGGCAGTTTTGTAGCTCTCCTGTGTCTGGACCAGGGCTGAGCTGGAGGGAGGTCCTTGTGGAGCTGCCACTGACCATATCTTCATTGTGTGATTCCAGCATGGAGCCCAGCCTCCGGTTGTTTCTGTCTTCTCACCTCTGGGTAAGTGGGCAGGGGCCTGGGAGAAGTCTGTAGAAGGAGACCTCCTGCAGAGTTCCTTGGTATGGAGAAACTGGCAGCCACTGTGTCTGGGGCTCCAGGGTTCTAGCTGGTAGAGCAGGTCGGTGTCCAGGTGCTGTCTGTGGGCTGGTGTGTGGGATGCCTGTAAACGTGCTCTGTCCAGCACAGTGGAAGAGCAGGGCTGAAATGGCTTCACCAATACTGCTTCCCTGGTTTCAGCATTGGAAAGAAATAGGCAGTCTCATCGCTCCCTGTTTGGTGGTTCATCTTGTCTGAAGTCCTCAGATCCGGCAGGAAGATCAAGGACTCCACACGCCCACTCTCTCCTGGCCCCCATCTAGGACCCAGCAGTTTGGTTTATACAGCCAGATGAAAGCTCTCTGGTGGGGGGCTGGCCTGGACCAAATGGGGAGAAGATGGAAGGATCCCCTAAAGCTGCCTGGTAGCCAGGTTGAGCTCACGGTTCCTTGATTCAGCGCATCTAGCCTACCTTCTGCGGGCTTTTGTTGTCTCTCTTTTCATCCGGGTTCTCAGTGTCCCCGTTCTGTGCTTGTTTCCTATGGTGCAGAGGCATCATCAGTCAGCTCTGGACCTGCAGGGAGTGCAGCCCGCAGGCTTAGGACAGCTGAAGCCAGGCAAGGGGGAAGCTGCTGGGCTTTCTCCTTTCCATCACACCGTGCATCCTGCTTTGCTTTTCTGTGGGTTTGTCCAGAGCAAAGGCTGGAATGATTCTGCCAACCCATCACTTACCTTTTGTTCATTCTAATAATTAGCAGACTTGCAATGATCATGTTTAAAAAGATAAGCTAAAAATAAACATATCTTTATCATTTATCATTTTAATTTTCAAGACAAAGTCTGAATAAGAGCTTTTCTTCACTTCTCGTTGTGAACTGAGTGGACTCACAGAGGCCTTTGTCTCTGTTACCGGTTATCTTTGGAGAGCAAAGACCTCCTCATAGATTTATTTTTAAAACACTGATCGAAATATCGATGTAAGGAATAGAACATAATTCCCGCCTTCCAGAGAGTTTCAGACCCAGCTTCTTATGTGCTCGTTTGTCTTCAGTCAGGGGCAGAGAAAGAGGTGGTGCGGCTGTGAGCGCTGAGTTTAACCCGGGGGGGTGGGGGGGTCCTCACGGGCGGTGTTGCCCTGTGGGCAGCTGTGCCTGCTGGGGCAGAAGCCTGGGTGTGCACTGCTGGTGGGGTCCAGCCTCCCACCCACCTTTCCAGATGCCTGCATGAACTCATGGGCATCAACCTTCAAAGGCCCTCTCGGGAATCCAGGCCCTCTTGCCAGCTGGACTTTGGTGTCGCACTCTGCCAGGAAGGCCTCCAGGACAAATTCAAACAAACTGCTCCTCTCTCTTAAATAGTCTATGCAGGCCTTTTGTATTTCTCAGAGTGAAGCTTTACTTCACAACGGTTCAAGGACTGTATGTATGATAATTCACTTAATTCCTATTTTACAGATCTTGAGACAGAGCCTCAGGGTGTGTCAGTAGCTTGGCAGGTCACAAAGATGATGAGATGGGAAGATGGGATTTGAACCCAGTGTGCTGGCTCTGGATCCGTGCTTCTGGCCCACTCTGCTGGAGCAGCTCCCAAGGGACGCGGCTGCCACCAGCAGCGGCATTGCGGCCAGGCCGTGGCAGGCAGGCCAACCTTCTTCCCAACCTGCCAGGCCTATTTATGAAGCGCCACAATTGCCATATCAATACTGGGGCAATGTCATCGATTTTAGTGGCGTTTAGATCACAAGAGCCTGTCTGGAGCTGCGCCCCGAGATTTATGCTCCCCACATCCATTAGAGCTAATGGGAGATGTCTGCATAAATCATGAGCGGCGACAAGAGTTACAACTCTTGGGTTGCCCTCGATGCATTTTAACTGCTGGCTCTGGATTGGAGTGCTCACTATCTCTAGTTGTCACATATCCCCTTGCATCTCCGTTGTTGCTTTTCCTGGGGAAGACTTGGTTTGGGGAGAGATGTCCAAAGGACTGGGATGGTTATTTTTGTAGCTGTGTGAGCTCTGGTAAGTTCCATCACCTCTCTGAGCTGCCCTCAGTTTTCTCACCTGTAAAATGAAGAGAAGACCTTGGTGGACTGTTTTGAGAAGAGTTAAAGCCCCAAGCCTTGCAAATGTCAGCAGTCCCTTCCTTTCCACCATCTCTCCTGTCAGCTCAGGGGATGGAGAGAGGCTGCACTGCCCTTTGGTAGCTAAACTTTCTGGCTGAGAGAACAGCCAGATATCATGCTACCTGGACTTGGAGAGGCTGCAGAACTCAGAAATGAGCGCGGCTCTGCCCACAGAATGCAGATAGAGGCCAAGGCTACTGCTTTTTACTTGCTTATTTGTAGCCATGTTTGGTTGTTCAGCCATTCACTTTGCAAGTTTATATATATATATGTTTTGTACAGTATTTATTTGAAGGTTGGGGACAAAGTGCCATAGTAGTATCCTGATGGTGTGAGAACTTGATGGTTCTCCACTCTCATCTTAACAAACTCACAGATGCTAAAACTGGTCCTTCATGCTTGGCTGCTTGTCTATTTGCTCATGCTTTAACCACTTTTTGTACAAGCTAGGTACCTAAGTCTGGGTCATGCTTTTTAACTGGTTTTGAGGCAGCTCTGTGTGGTCAGACTGGGGCTAAAGGCTGTGGAGTGGACAGTGGGTGAGGAGGGAGAGGCTGTGGCCAGCACCCCAGGAATGTGGGCTTGTGCCTCCTGTGCAGGGCACAAGTCTGTGATCATCTGATGGGGACCCCTGAGGGTCCAGGCTAAGGACAATGAGAGAAATTGTGCCTGTACAACTTATCATCCAAACGGGGACATTCAAATGACAGGAAGCACTAGTAATAATTATAACAGACAGGAGGTGCAAACCAGGACTGGCTCAGGCAGACTGGGGCATCTGGTCTCCTGTCACGTCAGGCTGGGAGGTGATGGAAGACTTGATGCAGAAGAGAGCCCGAGGGACAAAATGGCATTCAGATCACCCATCCCCCCCACCCAAGGAAGGGATGGTTTGGTCAAGTGCAAGCAACTGTCCTAAAAGTGGGTGCTTTGGGGGGTCTGCTTTTCCCTTTTTCTGTGGACTAGGCATCAGGGAGGGCTGATGGCTGACAGTGGCAGTGAGCACCACCTTCCTGAACATCTGGCTACAGCGTAGACCCCCATGTCTTGGGTGCAGCTTCCTGAGCCCCTCCACACAAGCCTCAGTTAGCCCAGATGCAGATCTTCCTGGAGCACAGAGCAGGGAAGGACACAGCTCAGGTGCTGCAGGCTTGTTTCCTAAACTCCGTGTCTTTCTGCTCCTTTTGCCAAGTGTGCGCCGGGGAGAGCACGTCGCTTCCACAGATTTGTGGAGGTATGTCAAAGCCCCTTTGTCTCCCAGACAGTAAAGATAAAATTGATGGCCTACATAAGTGACTGGCTAGCCAGGTGGCTCCGTGGGTAAAGAACCAGCCTGCCCGTGCAAGAGACATAAGAGCTGGGGGTTTGATCCCTAGGTTGGAAGATCCCCTGGAGGAGGGCATGGCAGCCCACTCCAGTTGTCTTGCCTGGAGAATCCCATGGACAGAAAATCCCACTTGTTTGGTAGGCTACCATCCATGGAGGTCTCAAAAGAGTCGGATACAACTGAGCAACTAAGAAACTAAACAAACTGTCCTCTTGGAGGGCTCCTTTTGGTGGGTGGGGTGTGAGCCTGCTGTGTCTGAGCCCTATTCACCATGGGTTTCTGGCCCTTCAAGTGGCTTGAGACAGGGTCTCAGGGCAGTGAGGGAGGGACAGAATGAAAGGACAGTAAGATCAGGGCAAGTCACCAGCCTAAGAAGGTGGACGTGGGAGCTTCAAGCTGCTCTGAAACGCTCCAGAGGGGCCCAGGCTGAGCCATGCCAAGTGTGTCTGACGGCCACATCACTATATTTCATGAGGGAAAATAAACATCTCCGAAAGTGCCCTTCCTGCTGCCGAGGAGGAAAAATATACCTAGGAAAATATACTGAAGGTGCCAGTGTTTTTAGAAAAAGTGAAGCCAGGCCTTGTCGAGCTCATATCTCAAGCAAAAGTGAATTGTGGAGCTGGTACATGAGGGAGAGAGTGTGGTTTATCTGACAAAACTGCCAGCTGGCGTTTCAAGATTGGAGCCGATTCTAGTGAATAAATGGGCTCTTACTTGGGGGAATGTTCAGTCCGATCACTGTAAAAACCCTCATTTTCTCCCCTGTCTTCTCAGCTCCTTCTAAAGTGGTCAAAATGGGTTTGACACCGGTGGTCTGTAATCTGGAAAGATTTCTTTCAGCCCGTTGGTAACAGCTGTGCTTCACGTTGAGCCTGGCCTCGTGTCTAAAGTGTTGCGCAGAAAATGATTTGTAAGTCAAATCCGTTTTTAATGCGCTGGGGAAATTTGTTATGGATTGATATTATCATCGGTAATGACAGGTAGTATTTACAGCCAGCCTACTGTGTGCCAGAGGCTGTGGGGGGCCAAAGCAGTGGGGGATGAGGCCAGCATGGCCCTTTTCTCGTGGAATGGGCATTCTAGTGGATGAGAGAGACTTCTCGTGCTTTCCTTCCCAGGGAAATGAAGGCTGGCTTTGGGTGTCCCCCAACACCATCTCAGGGAGACCTAGACCAAGGCAACCTCTCCCCTGCCCTGTGTTTGGGTCAGACTAACTGGTCAGTTCCCAGATTTTAGAAGGAGAGAGCATGATAATGTCAGGACACAGAGCCGCAACTCCCTGGGCTGTGTGTTTGGGGAGAACACGGCAGAGTCTCTGGGGTAAGAGTACCATGAGCTGGTGGTTGTGGGCAGCCTGTGGAGTGAGGTATGTTGCTGCCATGCAGCAGGGCAGTGCCCTGGCCTGGGAGAGACAGCAGTCAGGTCCATGGATTTGGTTCAGGTCTAGCAGTGAGGAGGGTGGTGGGTAACAGGACCACATATCAATGGATGAGGTCACCTGGGATGTGGCCCCACTGTGGTCCTACCCACTTCTAAAAAGAGCAGAGATTCACCCATGGGTGGGAGGAGATCAGAGCCGGGCACCCAGGAGGTAAAGGGGCATTGCCAGGAGACCTCCCTTGAGGGGTCTGCAGTCAGGGTCCAAATAAGTGCAAACCATCCAGGGATGAAGGCAACCCGGCATCACCCTTACATCTTTCCCCCTCCCTTCCTCCTCCCTCCCTCTCTCCACTTCCCTCTCTTCTTTCTGCTGCTGCTGCTAAGTCACTTCAGTCATGTCTGACTCTGTGTGACCTCACAGATGGCAGCCCACCAGGCTCTGCCGTCCCTGGGATTCTCCAGGCAAGAACACTGGGGTGGGTTGCCATTTCCTTCTCCAATGCATGAAAGTGAAAAGTGAAAGTGAAGTCGCTCAGTCGTGTCTGACTCTTAGCGACCCCATGGACTGCAGCCCACCAGGCTCCTCCATCCATTGGATTTTCCAGGCAAGAGTACTGGAGTAGGGTGCCATCGCTTTCTCCATCTCTTCTTTCTACCCCATAGCTATTTACTGACAATACCACACAGCCGGCTCTGTTCTAGGTCCTGGGAGGTTTACGAGCCCCTCAGGTGATGCTAATGCTTCTGATTAACAGATGCCCAGGTGAGAACCACTGGTCTGAGTTGGAAGGAAGGTCACATGAATGCAAGGGAAGAGGGAGGGAGGCCAGGGCTTCTGAAGAAACGAACGAGGTACGGAAAATGAGAGCCAGCCGCTGAGGAGGAGGCTGGGGACTGCTAGGTGAGGGGGCTGTGGATGGGGGGGCGGGGGTTACAATGGAAAGAGTCCTCGGGGTGCGGTAGGGTCAGGAGGGAGGGTGTGGTGGAAGGGAAGGAAGGGGAGGGTTGGCTGTGGCAGGAGGAAAGACACTGGAAGTCATAGTGAGCTGTGGCCAGACCCCAAAAGACAGTCAGAGGTGCTCAGATTGGTGTCAGGCCCACCTGCAGGAGCCCTTTGCCCCAGGTAAGCCCCCAACCTGATACAGCTCCCCAGGATGGCTGTGTGAGAAGTACAGGGCAGATTTCACGTCTCCTTAAGAAAGGAGGCCTGGTGGAGTTTCGAGTTCTGCGAAGCAAACAGCTGCCTTTCCCCTTCTCTGGACCCAGGGGACACAGAGCTGCCTGGCTTTTAGCCTCATGAAACTCAGAACTCCGTGGCTCCTCACTGTGGGTGAGGGGGTACCCCCCTTCCCCATCCCTATGAGCTGTGGCCTCCTGAGGGCTGTCTTCGGAGGCACCTCTGTGGAATTCCTTCCGGCCTCTTACGCTTTCTCTTCTGGAGAAACTACTGTTGAGTGCTTGGAGCACAGCATCCCTAAGCCAGCTCACTTCATCCTAGAGGCCTGAGTGGGGCAAGGGCTCCCTCAAGGCCAACAGCGGCGGCAGGATTCACACCCAGAGCTTGGGCCTCGGGGCGGGCTGCAGAGGTGTTTGCTAGGCCAACTGTAGTCTTTCTTCCGTGCGTGCATCATTCATTTTCCCCGAGTGTCTGGCGCTATTTGGTTTTATTGTTGCATTTAGGTCCTGGGAGATGATTACATTCCATGAAATAGTGTGATTGATTGACCTTTTGAAATGTCAGAAGCCGCTCCCCAGCTCTGGGGGATTCTGTGGGCTTCATCAGCCCTCGCCTCGTGGGCCATGTGAGCAAACCTCTTCTATAATTGGCAAGACAGCCATGAGGGGGGAGCTTCCCGTGGGCCAAGGAGCTTGGCAACAGCTCATGGGCTGGATCCCGGAGGAGCTGGGGCCCAAAATCGTCTCTGTTATTTAAATACACCAGGATCGGGTTAGGGAGCAGGAGAACGGCAGAAAAAAGGAGTGAGTCAGCTAGTCGCCCAGATCTGAGTGGGCACTAATTTAGTCCCCTGACACCCTCCTTCTTGTAGGAGAGGGGAGCTCACCTAAGCCCTGGAATTGTCATGGTTGCTTAGCTTCTGTGGAAAGAAGTGATATTATGCTTTTGAGTGAATGATGATGAAATATGAGCATGCCTTTCTGGGCTCAGCCACTGCCGGGCCTCCCTGCACCCTTCTCCCTGAGTCAGGGAACTCGGCCCACCTGGTGGGGATTGTAGCCTCTCCGGGGCCTAAGGTAGACCTGATGGCTATCAGAGGATCATGGAAGTTGTTTGGGTGGGGCCTCTCAGAACTGCTTGAAGGTTATCCCATGTCATCCTTTCTGAGTCATGTACCCATGGTTTCTAAACTTGAGAGCTCTGGCATACCAGGAGGGAGGGATGGGATTAAACTATCCATTTTTGCTGTGTTGGTTGGAGATAGAAGAGCTATGTGGAAGGGGCCTGGTTAGAGGTACATGCTCATGAGTATTTGTATATGGCAGGTCTATAAGATTGGGTGAAATCTCCTTCCAGCGATCAAAAAACCCTGTGAAATGGCATTTATGACATTTCCCAGCACAAAATGGTCAGGGTTCTCAGTGGTGACTAAAAAGCCTTAGGAGAGTCTTAAATATCTTTGGATTCATCAATTATTAAGTTGAAGTATATGCTATTTTCTTCCTTGCAAAAATTGGTAGTTTTAGTATGGCAGCTCTGGTAACTTTCTTTTAACCTAGATGGTTAATTAACCAGAACATTCTTTTCCTCACCAGTTAGGAAAGGAGCTTAGTAAAAGAGGTATTATTAAGTACTTTTCCATTATTGGAAGTTTCATGCCATATGAATGATTCCAATTGCTGAGAAGTACTGGAGCCACTGGGAGAAGGGAAAAGGGGAGGGGAGTGAGGGGAGGGAAGGAGGAAGAGAGACAGACACAGAAGTCCAGCTCTATGGAAGAGAGGCAACTTGTTTGGATCCTGAATAATGCAAGGAAGGTGGTGAGGAGATGGGTGAGGGCTCTGGCTAGAGGCCAGAGGACCCATAATAGGGGGAGAGAGAAAATTGAAGATGCTGTTCAGACAAATATTGGGTCTCTGTGGGTGCAACAACACATCCATGGCTTGCCCTTGATGAGCTCCCCAGCAGGGTCCCTGCAGGATCAGAGGAACACACAAGATTGGCCTAGATCCCATAGTGCTTGGCAGGGATCCTCTGAGAAGGACTCACAGTCCATCTGAGTCTGCCCCAGAGGCAGGAGCAGGGCAGACCTTCACAGAGGCCTGGGGAAGCCAGGGCTGCGGACAGACGGAGGAAGGGGGTCCCTATTTCAGCAGGTGTGTGGAGGCTGCAGGCAGAGTCTTTGTCCTTTCTACGACCATGGCTGATCTGTAAAACCCACAGTGCATTAACCTTCACCTTTCCTCACCTTCCCTCTGGCCCTTCAGCTGGTATCCGGATGCCTGTGCAACTTGTCCCCAAAGAAATGTATACATTGTCACCTGAAGTTTCAAGTCCCAGGAAGAAGGCGAATACCTTTTTGTGTCCCCAGATCGCAGTTGAGCCCTGATTCTGTCTGCCTGTCTTCTCGGGACAGCAGCGGATGTGCCGTCAGCATCCAGCATTGACCTGCCTGACCCCGTGTCGTTTGACACAGGGTGATTCTGGCACTGGTGACAGGGAGTGATCGTGCTGAGATGGGAGCTTTGTGGAGGAGGGTGTCCCTGAGCTCCTGTGAGTTTGATTAGGAGAGGCCCCTGGCTACATCTGAAGACTCCCTAGGTGCACTTGCTGTGTCAGAACGTGGGCATCCTTGCACCTTTGGCCCCTTTGATGGGCATCCCGGGTTTAGAACCGGCATTCTGCACCCCTTGTTCAACCTGAGCTAATGGTATGGGTCTGCCTCTTGCCTGGTGGCCTGGCTTTCAGCTGTAGGGAGACACAGGAGTCAGGAGTTTGGTCTCCTGGTTCTCTGCTTACCTGCTCTAGATCCTTCACGGGCTATGCCTATAGGATCCCAGAATTGCCAGTCAGTTTCATGAAGCTGTCAGTTATACCAATTTCCTGGAATTATTAGCCAAAAAAAAAAAAAAAAAAAAAAATCGGATGGGAAACATAAACAAAAATGAGCAAACAACCCTTCAAGCAAATCAGTTATGGGGTTGAACTTCCGGTTTCCCTGCCCATCATACAGATGGAACCTTTTCCTGAGCTCTCCTCCAATTCCCATTCAAAATCCTCACCTGCGGCCTCTGTGACACTCAGGTGGCATGCTTTTCTCCCTGTCAGTTTCCCTTCCTGCCAAATGGGGGTGGACCTGCAGCTCCTCCCCATGGCCCACCTCCTGCTCCAGCGTGGCGTGTCCTGAAGGGCATGTCTTCCTCCCTGGGCCAAGGGTTCCTCTCAGTGTGGGTGGAGGGCCTCTGCTGTGCACCCCCCAACCCGCCACACCTCACAAGCCTCCACTCCCAGGACAATCGGCCCACACGTGTGTTGTAAGTAGCAGCCAGTTACGAGTGTGTTGTTTTTCTCTTTCCAATTTTTAATTGGAGGATAATTGTTTTACAATATTGTGTTGGTTCTGCCATACATCAACATGAATCAGCCACAGGTATACGTATGTCTCCTCCCTCTGAATCTCCCTCCCACCCCTCTAGGTAAAATAGATCACCAGTAGAAATTTGCTGTACGATGCAGGAAGCTCACAACTGTTGCTCTGTACAAGTGAGTTTTGAATACAGTCATTTTCCTTGACTCTCTTTTCCTATATCGTTTTTTGATGGGGAAAAAAGGCACCTGGATTGAATGAGAAAACCTTGTTGGGGTGCTAGCTGTGTTTCCTGCAGAAGTTGGACCCCAGGTGGCTTCCCCTGTCCCGCCTTGCTTCCCCTCGTGTCCAGGGCCTTCCTCTCTGGAAGTCCACTGGGCTTGCCGTCCATTTGCCTACATCTGGGCCCTCAGTGAGCGTCCTGCTTTCTCTAACTGCCTGCAGTCCTACAGAGTTTCTATCTCATTTTCTGTGTTAGGCTGAGTCTGAGTCGAGGGGTTCCTGCTCTGAGATCTCCTTTCACAGTTGGCTCCTTCTCCTCTCTGGAAGCTTACCCAGGTACAGAGCCCTTTTCCATTCTCCTGGCCCCTCTCTTTGCCAAGGGCAGACTGTGGTCATTTACATAGTTTGTCTAGTGTCCTGCAGAAGCATCTGGTGAGGAACAGTCAGCTGATGGGAAATGGATGAACATATTGGTGCAAACGGTCCTGAAGTATAAATCCTGGCTCTTGCCTAAGTGACAGTCCACGAACAGAGGGACAGAGCCCTGGGCAACTGTGGCTGAGACTGCCCCTGGCTTTGTAAATGCCTTTTCCTCCGTGGTCCCTTAAAGTTGATGTCGACGCGGGAGCCCCTTTATAATGATCTAATTGGAGTGGTAACGGATGTAGCATTCTGCCACAGCTAACAGCAAGATTGGAATTTGAGGAGACGCAGAGACAAATTACCTCTGAATTTTCTTGCAGCCATAAAAGCTTTTACTGTAGAGTAATTTTCCATTTTTGCTGCAGGCATATTTGCATATTGCTTAACAATTTATCTCCTGTCATTTGTCAGATATTATCCATCTCCTGTTAATAAGCTAAGACAGGCCGTATTAAGATTTTGCAGGCCTCCTGTGCTCACCCTCAGCCCACTCTCCTGCCCACAGGGCCTCTCTGCTGTGGGAGCAGATGGGGCGTGATGGGGCTGTGGCCTGGCTCCATGTCAGGGCTCTGTCTACTGGCCCTCCTGCTCCTGCCCTGGTGTAGAGGCATGATGGAGGTGTGGCGTGGCCTAGCCCTGTTCTGGTCTTTGGAGGAAGCTCTGGTACCTCTGATCTCCTTAAACAGGAGCTGGACTTCTCATGTAAGTGGAAACAGCCCTGATCTGGGTTCTGCTCTTGGCTCTGACTCCCAGTCTCTCAAAGATTTTGCCTCTTTTCTCCCACTCAAGAATAACGATTCTAGGATACAGTTAATTAACTAGTTCTTCTTTGTCTTTTGCTTTTTTAAATATAAAAGCAGTAGCATCCTTTTTTCCAAACTCAGATTTCCATGGAACCTCAGCCTATAGAACAGGAAGTGTGAACTATATTGGGGAATGAGTGGAGAATGTGTCCTGTTTTCCTGCCTCTTTCCACTGACTTCTCGTGTGTCCCCACACAGAGAGGGCCCTGGGTACCTCCTGGCTTCCTGGGGTCCTGTGGAGTTTGGGACTAAGGTGCCTGGTGGGATAATCTTTGTCCTGTCTTCTGCCCTGACTCTCTCAGGCTCTGGGGTGACCAGTACCCATTGCTGGCCTGGCTCTGTGCCCGGGCTGAGGAGTGACACATTTTCCAAACTTAAGATACTGGGACTCCGCTTGCCTTGGGCCTCGAATTGGTAGTAGTAGGCTCAGCTGGCCAGTAGTAGACGGATTTTGAGAGGAAAGAAAAATGGCTTGATGCTGAATATATGATGAGATTTGCATAATTGAAGTGAAATAGAATTAAAGGGTCATATGTTTACACAGCGATGCCGAACATCAGATTGCAGTGATGTGTGCTCAGTACTAAAATGGGATCCTCGGGGACGTGTGGCTCTCTGCTTCCCAGAATCTCTGCAAGAGCTAGAGAGAAGTTTCTGAGGGGGTGGGAAATGGTTTGGGGGATGACTGTCGAGGGGCTGAGGGGTACTGATGACAATGGTAGCTTGCTGAGCACTTCCTGGTGCCAGGCCATGTGCTAACGGATTTGCATAGCTTTCCTTGTGGAAACATCCTATCTGTGATGTAGATACTACTACTGTTCCCCTTTAACAGATGAGAAAACTGAGTCTCAGGTGGTTAAACTATTAAAAGAGGGAGGCAGGGCTTGAACTCATGCAGCAGAGGTATAGAATTTGAGCTGTTGTCTGGAACTGAGTTGTTGGGCATCCTGTTGGGAAAACATGCAAGCGTGCTGCAGTGCACACTCATTGTGACTGACCTTATGCTTTTTGCTATCATATCTATTAAGAAGTTTGATCCCTGCTGTCATTTTGGTCTGAAAATACAATGCTCAAATGAGCATCAGAAGATGTGTGCAGGGAATGAATGATTGGTGATGAAGAGTAAGAGATGCCTGTGCAGTACTGAGCTGTGTCCTGCAGCCATGAGGGACCATGCTGCCCAGAGGTGTCACTGTGCCTTCGGGGAGCCCAGGTTGCCTCTTTAACTGTGTGTGTTTCTCTGACCAGGTCCTCACCTGGTTTGGCATGGAATATCCTCTCTAAGACAGTCAGCCTGGCCAAGGCTTGATGGTTGTCATAATTATGACTGAAATTGGAAACTGTTGGTTACTCAGCCATGCCCGATTCTTTGCAATTCCATGGACTGTAGCCTGCCAGGCTCCTCTGTCTGTGGAATTCTCCAGGCAAGAATACTGGAGTGGGTAACTATTTCCTCCTCCAGAGGATCTTCCCAAACCAGGGGTTGAACCTGGGTCTCCTGTATTGCAGGCAGATTCTTTACTGTCAGAGCCACTGGGGAGGTCCTAATTATGAATGAGACAGTGACATTTCGCATTCAAGTGGATGTGTTTCAGGATCAATCTGTGTCTGAACCGTATAGAGAGGTCCGTTATTCTCAAGGTTGCAGGGCATCTCTGCCTTTTTGCCATTCTCACCTCATCTCTGTCTGGAAGACAATTTCCAAATGAGGGCTGGGAGAGACTTTGTCCTAATCCACCCCTGGGTTTCTTGAAAGAGTCTTTACACAGCACCTCATTTGATCCTTAGAAAGCCCAACAATGTAGGTCATGCTGTACCGAGTGTGTGTAGGTGAGAAAACTGAGGCT
Organism: Bubalus kerabau; assembly: GCF_029407905.1. Classification (NCBI taxonomy): domain Eukaryota; kingdom Metazoa; phylum Chordata; class Mammalia; order Artiodactyla; family Bovidae; genus Bubalus; species Bubalus kerabau. The sequence goes on along the minus strand of NC_073624.1, from coordinate 214,195,649 downwards.
GAGAGAATGAAGTGACCTAACAGAGGTTGCACAGTAGCTGGGATCGCAGAGCAGTGAAAAGAAGAGGCTTTCTGGACTTAGCTCTTGGCTCTGCTACTTGGGAGCTGTGTGATGGTGGTAGGTTGGCATACTGTTGTGAGTCTGGACTCCATCCTGGAATATAACTAGGTATTTAGGTCCTTGGCATGGGAAGAGCACATGCTTGCCTGCACACATCATGGATGCTTGACTTGGCTGCGGGGACGTTAGTGGACGTGATGTAAGCAGAGGCTTTCAGTGTGCTTCTTTGGTTTGGCTTGCTCTCTCTCCTGTGCCACCTGATCTATCATTTGGGTGCTGCAGATCCTTCAGCATGGACCACAGAATGAAGACCCAGAGGCAGACATGAATCTGACATGAAGTCTGGAGTCAAGTCTGCTGCTGTGGCCAAGCCCAGACTAGATGAGCCAAATCATAGCTGATCAGCAGAACTGGCAAAAGATACGTGAAGAAGGCACAGAGATGTATAACCTTTTTGTTATGCAACAAAAACCCGACTAGCACAATGTCCTTGGGCAACTAACTCCCTCTTTGGAGCCTCCATTGCCTTATGAATAAAATAGAAACACCAGTGCCAGCCTAGAGCTGAGATGCGATAAGCACTGTTACTGGCACACAGTAAGTGCTCAGGGTTTTGTTTTGCTTTCTTAGGGTGGATTTTGATGCTAATGCAATTGTTGCAGAGGGAGAATCCTTGCCTTTGGGGTAGAGGCTGATTGCAGCAGGGTTTGTTCCTCTTGGTGTCCCAGTGGGCCTGACGGGCTGAAGCAATTAAAACATAGCATGGGTTCCTTAGGCCCCAGCTGGGACTCTGCTTAGCCTGAGTGACGACTGGAAAGGCTCACCATGGATACATTTTCATTCCTCTTAGTTGCTGTAAATGTCATGCCTTTCCCATTGGGGAGTTGAAGGCTGGCAAAGGGCCAGGGTTTGGGAGCTTGGATCCCAGTTGGTCCGAGACCTTCATGACCCTACCCCACTGGCTGCTGTTCCTTCTGGCTATATCAAGATTCTGTCCTATGAGGCACAGACCTTGTCACCATCATCCTGGGATGGAGAAGTCAGAGCAGCGATGCCTCGGTTTCAAGAACAAATCTCTCTCTGAAGAGAAGGCAGAGTTCTGTGTCTGCATGCTCTGGGTTACTTTCCTTTGAGGAGACAGCCAGATCTCAAACCCAGGCTCTCTAGGGCTTGTTCTACCTCTGGTCATTAGTCCTTCTAGCCCAGGAGGGAACTCTGGCTGTCACTACGAGTGGATCCAAAGCTCAGGCTTCTCCAGGAGCTTTTAAAACTTTTTATTTTCTGTTCAGTTCAGTTCAGTTGAGTCGCTCAGTCATGTCCAACTCTTTGCAACCCCATGAATCGCAGCACGCCAGGCCTCCCTGTCCATCACCAACTCCCGGAGTTCACTCAGACTCATGTCCATTGAGTCAGTGATGCCATCCAGCCATCTCATCCTCTGTCGTCTTCTCCTCCTGCCCCCAATCCCTCCCAGCATCAGAGTCTTTTCCAATGAGTCAACTCTTCACATGAGGTGGCCAAAGTACTGGAGTTTCAGCTTTAGCATCATTCCTTCCAAAGAAATCCCAGGGCTGATCTTCAGAATGGACTGGTTGGATCTCCTTGCAGTCCAAGGGACTCTCAAGAGTCTTCTCCAACACCACAGTTCAAAAGCATCAATTCTTCGGCGCTCAGCCTTCTTCACAGTCCAACTCTCACATCCATACATGACCACAGGAAAAACCATAGCCTTGACTAGATGAACCTTTGTTGGCAAAGTGATGTCTCTGCTTTTGAATATGCTATCTAGGTTGGTCATAACTTTCCTTCCAAGGAGTAAGCGTCTTTTAATTTCATGGCTGCAGTCACCATCTGCAGTGATTTTGGAGCCCCCCAAAATAAAGTCTGACACTGTTTCCCCATCTATTTCCCATGAAGTGATGGAACCAGATGCCATGATCTTCGTTTTCTGAATGTTGAGCTCTAAGCCAACTTTTTCACTCTCCTCTTTCACTTTCCTCAAGAGGCTTTTTAGTTCGTCTTCACTTTCTGCATAAGGGTGGTGTTATCTGCATATCTGAGGTTATTGATATTTTCTGTTAGAGAATAGCCAATGGCAACCCACTCCAGTACTCTTCCCTGGAGAATCCCATGGGCGGAGGAGCCTGGTAGGATGCAGTCCATGGGGTTGCTAAGAGTTGGACACAACTGAGCGACTTCGCTTTCACTTTTCACTTCCATGCATTGGAGAAGGAAATGGCAACCCACTCCAGTGTTCTTGCCTGGAGAATCTCAGGGACGGGGGAGCCTGGTGGCCTGCCATCTACGGGGTCACATGGAGTCAGACACGACTGAAGCAACTTAGCAGCAGCAGCAGCAGCAGAGTATAACCAGTTAACAAAGAATGTGGTGATAGTTTCAGGTGAACAGCAAAGGAACTCAGGCATACCTATACATGTATCCATTCTCCCTCCAAACTCCCCTCCCATCCAGTCTGCCACACAGCATCCAGCAGAGTTCCCTGTGCTGTACAGTAGGTCTTTGTTGGTTATTCATTTTAAATGTAGCAATGTGTACATGTCCATCCCAAACTCCCTGACTATCCCTTTTCCCCATTCTCCACCCCCTCCCCGCCCCCAACCTGGCAATGGTAAGTTTGTTCTTGAAGTCTGTGAGTCTGTTTCTGTTCTGTAAGTAAGTTTATTTGTATCATTTCTTGATGGTATTTATGAACATATTTGTAGGGCAGCAAGAGCAACGGGGAGACAGACATAGAGAACAGACTGTGGACACAGTGGGGGAAGGAGAGGGTGGGATGAATGGAGAGCGTAGCCTGGAAACATACACATTACCATATGCAAAATAGACAGCCAGTGGGGATTTGCTGTGCAACACAGGGAGCTCAACACTATGCCCTCGACAGCTTAGAGGGGTGGGACATGGAAGGGAGGGAACCTATGTATACCTGTGGCTGATTCATGTTGATGTATGGCAGAAACCAGCACAATATTGTAAAGCAATTATCCTCCAATAGAAAGATTAAAAAAAAGATTATACATATAAGGGATGTCATATAATATTTCTCCTTCTCTGTCTGACTTACTTCGCTCAGTATGACACTCTCTAGGTTCACCCATATTGCTGCAAAGGGCATAATTTCATTCCTTTTAATGGCTGAGTAATATTCCATTGTATAAATGTAGCACATCTTCTTTATCTGTTTTTGAGGAGCTTTTTAGGACAGACCTGGGACCGCCTCCCTGTCCTGGGAGTGGAAGCACTTCCTACGCCCGGTGCTGGCTCTGCAAGTGTTGTGCTGAGTGTGCTCTGTCCACACGTGCCTGGAATCCTCATAACTCTGTCACAGGGCACTATTTCTGTTGCTGTTTTATAGAAGAGGAAATGGAGACAAGGGAGGTGGAGAGCCCCACCCAAAGCCATCACTGTTGTTTAGTCACTAAGTTGTGTTTGACCCCGTGGGCTGTATCCTGCCAGGCTCCTCTGTCCATGGGATTTCCCAGGGAAGAATACTGGAGTAGGTAGCTTTTCCCTTCTCCAGGGGCTCTTCCTGACTCAGAGATTGAACCCAGGTCTCCTGCATTGGCAGGTGGATTCTTTACTGTCTGAGCCACCTAGGATCACTCCACTGACAAGTGGTGGAGCTGGTATATGGAGCCTGGTCTGTGACTTCACTCTGTGCTCATTTTTCTCACAATGATGGTCTCTGTCCTGCTGTGTCTATCCCTCTTTCTTTCCCTGGAATCTGGCAGTGAAGGTCCAGCCCTTCAGTATGGATGCTCTTCTCTGGAAGCTTCTGGAACATTGCTCCTTCTATTTCCCTGTGGACCCTCCTTGATGCTATCTGTATATATTCTGGGAGCCAGCAGGGTGTGAGTTTAAGGTTGTGAGGTTATTTTTTTTTCTGTGTGGCTTTGACTTTGACAGTCTGGACTCAGAGATTGTCCCCCCTGTTTGATTTCTTCCATGAATTTCTTTTCACAGGGTGGTTGTTTGATCAATCCCCATTGACTGAAGTCAAAAGGAAAGAAAAGAGACTGGCCTCAAGCAAGTTCTAGAACACTATTGGAAGTAAAACTGTTATATTGAGTGTTAGGCTTGGACAGGAGCCTCAACTATATGAGCTGTCTTTTTGTGAAAACTTCTCTTCCCCAGGTGACAGGGACAGAGGCTAAAGCAGGCGTTCGTGAGCAGGGAAGTAGCCGTCAGAAATCTCAGCGTGTCCTGGCACCTTGGTGGCTTTGCAAGCTCTGCTGGTGGGTGGTCTCACAGCCTGGTCAGAAGGCGGGGCCACGGGCAACTAGCCTTCACTTCCCCTATGTCTGAGGACCCAGCATGCTGGTGCTGTGGAGACAATCACTGTGTCATGCCAGACAGACCCATTTCAGACTGAGTTTTATAAATTCAGCCTCTTAAAGAGGAAGAGATGCAACAAGTGGGGCTTCAATTTTCACTCCTCATTAGCTGCTGATGTGCCTTGACTTTTCCTGGTAAATTCACATGAATGGGGGAGGTGGTGGTGGAGACTGTCTTTTTTCCATTGCTTTTGAGGGTGAAAGTGCATTTTAATGGGGGAGGAGGGGTGATGTCAGCACAGTCTGGGGCCAAGAGCTAGGCACTCACTGATTCTCCACTCTGGCTACTCAGCATGGCTGGTGGAGGCTGCCCTGGGCTGAATTGGGCTGTGGGTTTCACCTGGGGTGGCCTCGATGGACCTTGGCCAGGCTGCCTGGCCCTTCCTCCTGGTGGTGGATGGGCGAACATCCTGTGTGGTGCCTCCTGGCCCACAGCCCGCCAGTGGCGAGGGCCCAGTCCCCACAGTGAGTGCATTTGCTGCTTATGTAATGCCTCTGGTATTCACTGGCAGGGACAAAGAGCAGAGCCGCACAAAGGATGTGCTCGCAGTTGCCATGACAGTTTCCAAGCCCCTCCTCCACCCCCTGCTAATTCCACCTAATCTGTGTCCTGTGTTTCAGGGACTGCAGCTGAGGTGGCCATGCTGTCTGGCCTAGGATCTCACACTGGGTGTTAGAGTTTCTCTCCCACAGATGGCCTCTGAGGCAAGTGCAGGTCCAGTTAAGCTTCAGGGGCCCTGCACCATGGGTCACCCATGGGCTGCCTCTCAGCTTCACATCTTGGTAATTTCACACTAGAGTTCCAGAACCCCTATCTCCACATGCATGCATGTACATGCACACCACCTGCACCACCGCCCCCCCCCCCCCCCACAATGCAGAGACAGTAGGGTTGGGGAAGTACTTATCCCCAAGGGGGCTGCCAGCTGGGCCTTACCCCTCCCTCCCCACCACCCTTCTTGCCCTACCCAGAGACCCAAGAGGAATCTGTCCATTTGTCCATCTGCTTGCCCATCCATGTGTACAGGTATTCGATCAACAGACACCTTTTAGAGGGCTGGCCACATGCCCAGGTAGTGTACAACACAGAGCTGGTTAGAGTGGGCCCATTGACAGAGGAGGTGGACATGAGTAATTGAAACGAGGAATACACAGTCTAAAAGGGGAAAACAGACAGGGGACATGGGGCCCTAGAGGAGAGGGAGCCTCAGGCTTCTAAGATGCTTCAGAGGCACCCAGGTGGGCCAGGAAGTCAGCAGAGGGGTCAGCGTGAGCAGAGGCACGGTGTCAGGTTCTTGTACATTTGCTCAGTCCTGTCCTACTCTTTGCGACCCCAGAGACTGCAGCAGGCCAGGCTTCCCTGTCCTTCACCACCTCCCAGAGCTTGCTCAAACTCATGTTCATTGAGTCGGTGATGCCATCCAACCATCTCATCCTCTGCCGTCCCCTTCTCCTCGTCTTCAGTCTTTCCCAGCATCACGGTCTTTTCCAATGAGTCGGGTCTTCTCATCCGGTGGCCAAAGTATTGGAACTTCAGCATCAGTCTTTCCAATGAATATTCAGGACTGATTTCCTTTAGGATGGACTGGTTGGATCTCCTTACAGTCCAAGGGACTCTAAAGACTCTTCTCCAACACCACAGTTCAAAAGCATCAATTCTTTGGTGCTCAGTCTTCTTTATGGTCCAACTCTCACATCTCTACATGACTACTGGAAAAACCGTAGCTTTGACCTTTGGACCATATGGACCTTTGTCAGCAAAGTAATATCTCTGCTTTTTAATATGCTGTCTAGGTTGGTCATACCTTTTCTCCCAAGGAGCAAATGTCTTTTAATTTCATGGCTGCAGTCACCATCTGCAGTGATTTTGGAGCCCAAGAAAATAAAGTCTGTCACTGTTTCATCATTTCCCCATCTATTTGCCATGAAGTGATGAGACTAGATGCCATGATCTTCTGATCTCGTTTTCTGAATCTTGAGTTTTAAGCCAGCTTTTTCACTCTCCTCTTTCCCCTTCATCAAGAGGCTCTTTAGTTTTTCTTCATTTTATGCCATAAAGGTAGTGTCATCTGCATATCTGAGGTTATAGATATTTCTACTGGAAATCTTGATTCCATCTTGTGCTTCATCTAGCCTGGCATTTCACATGATATACTCTGCATATAAGTTAAATAAACAAGCCTTGATGTACTCCTTTTCCAAGTTTGAACCAGTCTGTTGTTCCACATTCAATTCTGTTTGCTTCTTGACCTGCATACAGGTTTCTCAGGAGGCAGGTCGGGTGATCTGGTATTCCCAACTCTTGAAGAATTTTCCACAGTTTTTTGTGATCCACACAATTAAGGCTTTAGCATAGTCAGTGAAGCAGAAGTAGATGTTTTTCTGGAAGTCTCTTGCTTTTTCTATGATCCACTAGATGTTGGCAATTTGATCTCTGGTTCCTCTGCTTTTTCTAAATCTAAGCTTGTACATCTGGAAGTTCTCAGTTCATACATTGCTGAAGCCTAGTTTGAAGGATTTTGGCATTACCTTGCTAGCAAGTGAAATGAGTGCAATTATATGGTAGTTTGAGCATTCTTTGGCATTGCCCTTATTTGGGATTGGAATGAAAACTGACATTTTCCAGTCCTATGGCCACTGCTGAGTTTTCCAAATTTGCTGACATATTGAGTGCAACACTTTCACAGCATCATCTTTCAGGATTTGAAATAACTCAGTGGAATTCCATCACCTCCACTAGCTTTGTTCGTAGTGATGTTTCCTAAGACCCACTTGACTTCGCATTCCAGGATGTCTGGCTCTAGGTAAGTGATCACACCATCCTGTGACGGGTGTTGGTGGTCTGGCTCTATTTAGGGCCCAGTGAAGGGTTCCGTTGTTGTTGTTCAGTCGTTAAGTCGTGTCTGACTCTCCGACTCCATGAACTGCACGTGTCAGGCTTCCCTGTCCTTCACTATCTCCTAGGGTTTGCTCAGATTCCTGTCCACCGTGTCTGTGATGCTATCTAATCATGTCATCCTTTGTCACCCCACTTCTCCTGCCCTTAACTTTTCCTGGCATCAGGATCGTTTCCAGTGAGTCAGTTCTCATCAGGTGGCCAAAGTTTTGGAGCTTCAGTTTCAACATCAGTCCTTTCATTTAATATTCTGGGTTGATTTCCTTCAGAATTGACAGGTTTGATCTCCTTGGTGTCCAAGGGACTCTCAAGAGTCTTCTCTAACACCACAGTTCAAAAGCATCAATTCTTCGGTGCTCAGCCTTCTTTATAGTCCTACTCTCACATCTGTACAGGACTACTGGAAAAACCATAGCTTTGACTATATAGATCTTTGTCTGCAAAGTGATGTCTCTGCTTTTTAAAATGCTGTCTAGGTTTGTGAAGGGTTCTGGGGGCTTGCAATGAGGCCAGTGTGTGGTGTAGACCCCCAGAAAGACAGCCATCAGAACGTCAGCAGGACTCTAAGGGGAAGCTGGGAGCCGGCACCAGTTCTGCCCTCAGCAGCCTCAGACAGAGTCAGGACAGCCAAAGGTCAAAGATGTCACTCCCCTGTCCCTCCTTGCCCCTGGCCTGCATCCCCAAACCCAGCAGTGAGCAGGAATGTGGGAAGGGCAGGAAGCACAGTGGGGAAGTCAGGGGCCTCTGGAAACAGATGGACCCAGGGACCGTTCCCCGTGAACTAGCTGGGCAATCAGGGCCTGCCTCATAGCTTCTGAATTCTGTATCCTCAGGATGAGGGCCATGTGTGAACAAAGATGAAGTTTGATAATATAGAGAGAGCTCAGGACATAGACTCTGCCACCATAATTAAATGGGGATGTGGTTTTCTTTCCTACAAGAAGAGATGGGAGAGAGAGGTGCTTCTGGCCTGAGTCATGCAAGGATCCTTCAGAAGCAAACACTGGGGTCTGGGCTTTATTTTGTGGGCAGGATAAGCCTACCCAAGGCTGAGCTTGGAGAAGGCTGCCCTGAGTCCTGACTCCCACCTTGTCTCTCCCCCACTGCCCCCATTCTCTGCTTCCTCCTGGTTTGCAGGCAGGAGACACCTTTGGTTTTGGGCTCTCCTGGCTCTGGCCAGGGTCTCTGAGTTCAGGACTGCTGTCTGGCTCTGAGCTGTGCCAGGCTCCTACCAATGTCAAGTTTAGAAGGTGTGGCTGAGGCAGGTGCAGGACTTGAGTTTGGTGGCCCCTAGCACTCTCCCTCTTCTGGCCACTGCCCTGTACATCCAGGGTCGTTGGCATGAGGCCTCTAGGTCTCTGGTGTCTTTGGTCTTAGGAGATAGGATTGCTTGGAGGGAGCTATGTTTATGTATAAGCCTCTGGAAAAAAGTAATGGCTTAAGGAAAAGTCCTGCCTGTTCTGCCTTGGGAAAGCCTGCCTTTTCCTCTGCCATAGGGCCTCCCTGTCCTCTGACCTTGCCGTACGGAGTGAGGGTGCTATGGGTTGTTCTGGGAGCCAGGGCCCCCGACCACCGCTATGAGCCCCAGCTTGCTCTGAACCATGGTGGAACAGTTTGGAACCAGAGGGGAAGATGAGAATATGCGAGCAGAGTGACTTTGCTGGTGGGTGCTCAGGAGCTGGTAGCCTCCAGAACATTAGCGGGGATCCTCATGAGGAAGAAGAGACAGAATATAGAGGGGTGCTGTCAAGTACAGTATCACGGCAGGCCTGGCAGGGCCACGTGTTCATCCCCATGGCTGACGGGATAAACCCGGGGGTCTGAGTTGTCATCTGGTGCCACAACATGGATGACTCAGAGACACCAGACAACGGCCCTGTGTGGGGCCTATGGCCATGTTTGTACTTGCAAGAACTCTGAGCAGTGCTTCTCACCCCTACTGGGCTCTGGGGACCAAGAGGGCAAGGACCAAGTTTAATTTTTCTCCCCATTGTGTCCCTGTACCTCACACAGTGCCTGCCCACAGTACATGCTCAGTTAATACCTGGTGAATGAATGTTGTTGAGTGAGTGGAGGCCAGGGAATTTCCATGGGGTGCAGAGAAAACTGTGGATCATCGAGGCAAGGGCAGCCCTAGGGGGACCTGGGCCCATGTAGCACTCACAGATGAGGCCTGCCCTGGGTCCGGGGAGAGTGATTCAGACGTGATACCTTTGGAGGGAGGGAGAGGCTCTGTGTGCTCTCCCAGGTTCTGCCCCATCACAGGCACATGATATAGCACTGGATGGTGTTCATGGCTTTGCCAGGGGTCAGAGGGCTCAGTAGTCTGTGTCTCCACACAGAACTGGCTAGTGCTTGTTGGCCTGGTGCAGGCAGTGTTTGTCTGTAGCAAGGTGGCCATCGGAACCCTTGGGAGGACAGAGCAAGGGCAACCGAGTCAATCAATTTATCAATAAAACAGGTTGCTGACACTGACCTGTCAGATCCCCCTCAAGCTCTCAAATCAGAACTCCTCCTTCCTTCTAGGTGCAAATAGAAGTGAAATTTTCCTCCAGAGATACGTAGGGTATTGCAATTTGGGAAGATGCAACCTATTTTTTGTAATTGTGTAATTTGTATATAATTTTTTGGTAATAAAGTGTGATAATGATATCTCTGTTCTCATAACAGGCTCCCTAATCTTCTAATTATGAAAGGATGTTTCCTGGGCTCCAGAAGGGTCCAACTTTAAAAAGTTTTATTTTTAATTTTTTTTTTTTAAATGAGAGTCAGTGTTGGCTATATGCTTTTCAGTGGGTCTAAATCTCCTGAACAGAACAGAGACAATGGCTCTGTCCAGTCCTTGGCCTCATCTTCCAGGAGGATGACCAGGAGGGAGAGACTTTTCTTGCAAATGGAGATCTTTCCATGTCTGCCGGAAATGTTATCACCTTTAACATTTAGCTACCTTTAACAAAGTATGTGGCTGACTTTCTGCCACATCCATTAAACAAACACTAACTGAGCACCTACTGTATGCCAGGCACTGTTGTAGGTCTACCGTTATGTAGGGTCTACCCACATATAGGTGGGAGAGACATGAGTCAAACAATCACTCTAAAGAACGTGACACTGCGGCTGTGACATGAGCTGTGATATGAGGTGCCCAGGGCAGCCACAGCAGACGATGGTGGGCCTGACCGAATCAGAGAGGCCAGAGAGGCCCCCGAGGAAGTGACTTTTGAGTTAGGACATGAAGGACAAGTGGGGGTTACCTGGATAAAGGGTGAGGGGAACACTCCAAACTAAGGAAGCAGCCTTAGGTGGGAGGGAGTCTGATCTGTTCTCACACTGGAAGGGACACCAGCTCTTCCCACCCCCCTCCTGTGGCCAGAGCAGTAAAGATCTCATCCTGGACCACCTGGAGCTCATGTCCCTGCTGGAGAGGCCAGAGCCTCTTCCCATCAATGGGAGTCAGCCTCTCTCATCAACGTCCTCCAGGAGGGTTTCTTTTTGGCAAGCGTGTCTACTTGGCACACAGTCACAGCTCTGGGGCCAGAATCCAGCTGTGCTTCACAAGTGCAGGCCACCGCCATCCCTTACCGCAGCCCACCTGGCTTGACAACAGCCTCCTCATCACCCCTCACAGCCAGAGGACAGAGCTGACCACATCACAGCCTGCTCAAACCCTTCAGCGAAGTCCTACCATCAGTGGACAGAATCTACACTCAAACTCTGGTCTGCACACTCCAGACACTCAACTTGTCTCAGGCTGGTGAGTGTACCTGGCTCTCCCTGTCTTCAACATCTTTGTTTTCTAATATTTATGTATTTATGTGGCTGCACCAGATCTTAGTTGCGACACGAGATCTTTCTTGGGGCATGCAGGGTCTTCGCTGTGGCGTGTGGGATCTTAGTTCACTGTCCAGGGCTTGAACTCAGGCCCCCACTGCGTTGGGAGTGCGGTCTTAACCACTGAACCATCAGGGGAGTCTCTCCTAGTGTCTTCGCACGTGCCATTTAATCTTCCAGCCCCAACCTGACCCTGCTGTTGTTCAATCACTAAGTTGTGTTCGACTCTTTGTGACCCCATGGACTGCAGCACACCAGGCTCCTGTGTCCTTCACTATCTCCCAGAGTTTGGTCAAACTCACATCCACTGAGTCAGTGATGTCATCCAACCGTCTCATCCTGTGTCGTTCCCTTCTCATTTGCCCTCAGTCTTTTCCCCCATCAGGGACTTTTCCAATGAGTTGGCTCTTCACATCAGATGGCCGAAGTGTTGGAGCTTCAGCATCAGTCCTTCCAATGAATATTCAGGGCTGATGTCCTATAGGATTGACTGGTTTGATCTCCTTGCCCTCCAAGGGACTCTTAAGTGTCTTCTCCCACTCTCATATCCATACATGACTCCTGGAAAAGCCATAGCTTTGGCTGTGTGGACCTTTGTTGCAAGGTGATGTCTCTGCTTTTAAGTACTCGTTTACCCTTATCTATTTGACAAATTCCTTCCCTTCCTTCTCTTCTGAGCTTAAAAGTCACCTCTTCTGGGAGGCCTCCCATGACTCCTGCTGCAGGCCCATTCCAGCTCCTGGATCTAGTCTTCCACCCCACTTTTCTCCAGATGCTTGTTTAGTATTGGTGTTCCCCTTCTGGAAGGTACATTTCCTGACACCGGGCACACGTCTGTCTGATTCACAGCGCGGCGTGTCTTCAGGGTCTCTACAGTACAGACACGCAGTGTGCACAGTCAGCAAGTGAATGAGCGCTGAGGTTGCAGCTCGGTGGCTGTGTCCTTCCTCTGCCCTCCCACTGGGATCTGCACCGCAGCCCCTTATCCCTTCACGGGCTCTGGCTTCCTGTTGATGTCGATTGTGGAGTGACCCTGGGTGCCATTTCTCAGCTTGTGGAGGGAGTCTGTCTAGGGGACAGACAGCCTTTCCTGTATTTGCCCCAGCCTTGAGAGTTCAACCACTCGGGGATGGATGTGAGCAGGTGTCAGTGGGAAAATTGGACCTACAGGGAGTTCAGTGGGAGCTCTGTGTCAAACCTTTTCTGGGGCAAAAGTGAGGAATTCAGGAATCTGTAGGGAAATGATGTGGGGAGTCCATTCCCTCAAGTGTTCAGCTCTGGGCAGCTCAATCAGAGCCACCTCCATGATCACAGCCAGATATCTCGGTGGCAAGACACGCCAGCTGGGCGGGCCATCCGTCTGGCAGGAGTTGGCCCTGTGTTGCTAGCAATGCGGGCCTCTGGGAGAAGACATTAGAGACACATTGTTTCCGGAGGCTGCAACACAGTATATGGCCTGCAATTATCTATTTCTGATCCATTAAAGAATGCTTTGACATAGGAAATACAGATTAGGAATGAAATTGTAATATAATCAAATTGCCTTTTTATGGAAAGTACTACATTTTTCCTCTAAATAAAATTCAGTAACAAAATTTTATTTGCTTTTCCCCCAAAATGCCTTTTCCAAATTGATTTTTTCAGAGAAATTGTGAAAACCAATGTGGTGAAGAGGAAGAAAGGTCTAAAGCAGAGGTCTTTGATCCTAAGCACAGCATGGCTATTATTGGTGAGCTCAGGATATCTGGGCTCAGGGCTTCTCTGATTCCCAGTGCACTCCTAGCTAGTCAGCTTGTCTTACACAGAACTCTCTGGGAGGTGGCATAAATCCTGAGATGGCCCTGTCAGGTAGAAGAAACGTGATAGCGAAGGATGGCTTGTTCTTTAGTCATCCCACGGTAATGGAGCAGCAGGCAGGTGTTCAGAGGAAAATTATTAGAAGGAACAGATATGAGGTGTAGAGTTTGGAAACTGCTGGAGAAGAGAACGTGCAAATTACTTTCTCTGTGGGCAAAGCTTTGCAAAAAGGATTTTAAGGTGTCCATGCCTGGCTCCAAAACATTTGTATGAAAAGTTAAAAATTCAGTTCATATAAAAAATAAAAAATTCAGGGTCAATGTTTGCCCTGTGTCTTTATATTTGGAAAATCTGGGTTATCATTGGAATTTGTTACCCACCCTCATGCTTGATATTCCTTGCATGGGGCCAGCTGTACACACATGAGCAGGAATTGAACGTGATGTGTTCTTTCTGTGATAACTATAATCAGCTGTCAGGTTTTTAATAACTGTAATCAATGATCAGATATTTATTGATCTCTTATACTAGGCAGATGCAGGGTAGGAGACACATGTCATATCCTTCATGTAAGGAAAGTGGCATCTTGTTTGAGAGACAGAATCAACAAACATGGCACATGTCACCCTTGATTCTCTCTTTTGTTCTAACCATGACGCGCTTCCTGCGTGTATGATAGGAACCAGAGAAGGTTGGGCAGCCAGGAAGGCTTCTTGGAGGAGGAGGACTAGATCCATTCTGACCTTATGCATGGAATTTAAGATAACGAGTGGGAGGAGGGTCCCTTTATGTTGTATGTTAGTTGCTCAGTCATGTCCGACTCTTTGTGACCCCATGGACTGTCCATGGAATTCTCCAGGCACGAATACTGGAGTGGGTAGCTCTTTCCTTCTTCATGGGATCTTCCCAACCCAGGGGTCAAACCCAGGTCTCCTGCACTGCAGGCAGATTTTTTTCTGTCTGAGACACCAAGGAAGCCCCTTTATGTTAGGGAAAGAAGATGGGCATGTTCACAGCAGGGCAGATGAGTGAAGGGGAGGATGAGTTGATGGAGGAAGGGGAGTGTGGATGGGTAGTTAGAGCACTGAGACCACTCACTTGCTTGAGACTGTGGGTTTGGGGGAACAAGCAACATTAAGCTTGACTAGGTGAGTGTGTGTGTGGGGACCAGTTGGCCAGGGCCCTGAACTCTGAGGGAAGAGTTTTCTCTTTACTCAGGGGCTGAGGTTTCCAGTGAGCCCAGCACAGCACTGTCTGTAGAAGGAATAAACAACTATTCTTACAAGGGTTCCTGCAACTGTATTTTATTACATTGAGGCTGGTATGAGAAGAATGCGATTTTATTGAAAAGATTGGCTGAATTTGAAGCAACTGCTTGGCGCTGTAGTTGTCTGGAGTAATGTTTTCCGAACTTAGATAACTACTCTCAGGTTTAGAAGTTCATCTTGCTGTTCGGAACCTCCTGCCTAAGAGACAAGATGCCACTGCCCCAGCTGGTTTGGACAGAGAGGGTGCTGGTCCAAGGCGGATTCTGAGGAGATGGTTCTGGAGCTGAGTCAAGGGCAGATTGGAGAGGTCAGAGAGAGGAGACCAGTTGGCCAGTGGGGATGCTAGGGAGAGAGTGGGGATGCTAGGGAGAGAATGGGGTGCAAGGGGCTTGGAAATGGGGTGTAGAGCAGGGGAAAACCCTGAGGACCGTGGGGAGGGGCAAGCGGCAAGGGTGCTGGTGCAGTGCCCTGCTCAGAGGGGCGGGCAAGGACACTGGCGTTGCTTCTATTCCCGAGTGGCGTCACCTCTGGTTAGGACCCCTATCACCCTGAGTCAGCGGCTGCTACCCACCCCAGGAGCTAGGGGACCAAGAAGTAAGAGGGGCCTACAGGGTTTTGTTTTCTAGGCTGTGAAATTTGATTCCCCCCAGCCACCTCAGACGGAGAAGGCAATGGCACCCCATTCCAGTACTTTTGCCTGGAAAATCCCATGGACAGAGGAGCCTGGTGGGCTATAGTCCATGGGGTCGCTAGAGTCGGACACAACTGAGCGACTTCATTTTCACTTTTCACTTTCATGCATTGGAGAAAGAAATGGCAACCCACTCCAGTGTTCTTGCCTGGAGAATCCCAGGGACAGGGAACCCTGGTGGGCTGCCGTCTATGGGGTTGCGCAGAGTCAGACATGACTGAAGCGACTTAGCAGCAGCCACCTCAGAAGAGTGCTGGGGTACCCCTTGCTTGGGGGTACAGCTGATGGCTTGAGAAGCCTCTTGGGGGACAAAACAGAAAGCCAAGGGAAGTCAGCAGCTAAGCACCTGACTTCTACCCTGCAGACTGTCAAAACCGTGGGCCCTTAATGTTTTCTATCAAAGTTACATATTTACCGAAGAAGTCTGAGTGATTGAATTCAGAAAAAACCGAATCCCAAGTCAGGCCCATTTATCCCCCTTGAAGGTTAAATCCAGGTGTCTGGCTCTTGTGTGAGCAGTATCTACAGAGTCTCTGTTCTGTCCCAAGAGTTGACTGGGACAAGAACAGTGGAGAGCAGCGGCGGTTTGGAGGCTGTCAGAAAGCATTTTCAAGCTACTGACAAAGCACGGAAATCTCTTTATTTTTTTCTTGTAGAGAGACAAGTTGGCTCCCAACATCCATTCTGTCTTCTCTAGAACCATCACTTTTCGGTTGGCCCATGACGGCACTTGCCCGCTCGCTCTGGCTGCTTCCTAAGTGCTGGCCTGTGGGAGGTGAGCGCAGCAGTGTGAGCCACTTCCCAGATGTGCCCTGAAACTGTGTGCCTTGCTTTTCCTCTTTTTTCCCTTCCCATTTTGTCTAGATGCAGACACAGTGAGGTGAGCTCCACTCCTGGGGTGGATGGAGTGATCAGATAGAAAGGGTCTGGACCCTAGGCACTGTGGGGTCCACGCCAGCCTGGACTGATGATGCTCAAATCATCATGCCTGAGAGAAATTGGTGTCTCCTGTATTGAGCCACTGTTCTTTTGCATCTCTCTTCATAGCAGTTCCATCTAGATCCTTATTTATAATTTTTTCACTTGAAAGTTGAATGCATACAGTTGGAAAATAAGGAATATGTATAAACAAACCCCTTTAAGGTTTTGGCAACTCAAAAATTGTTTGGCTCTGCTGTCTTGGGGCATTCCAAAAGACGTACCAGTTGGCAATGAACTTTGAAAATTTACCATCCTGGGAAGCTCCTTTGGTTATTCTCCAGTCTCATTCCAATTATCACCACCCTGGCTGCGAAGTTCATCATCTCATACTATATTGAAATGTAAACTCCAGGAGAACAGAGATTTTTGATTCACTGCTTATCCTAACACCACAAAATGTACCTTGAAGATAATAGATGCTCCATCCTTGCTGGCTGGATTAGTATATGTAGAACTCAAACTCTCCTGGCTTCTGGGCTCACGGCTCCCTTACCCTAGGGTAGTCTACACAATCATTTTCTTAATGTTGCTAACATATACTGCGGCTGCTGCTGCTGCTGCTAAGTCGCTTCTTCAGTTGTGTCCAACTCTGTGCAATCCCATAGACGGCAGCCCACCAGGCTCCCCCGTCCCTGGGATTCTCCAGGCAAGAACACTGGAGTGGGTTGCCATTTCCTTCTCCAATGCATGAAAGTGAAAAGTGAAAGTGAAGTCGCTCAGTCGTGTCCGACCCTCAGCGACCCCATGGACTGCAGCCTTCCAGGCTTCTCCATCCACGGGATTTTCCAGGCAAGAGTACTGGAGCGGGGTGCCGTTGCCTTCTCTGGCTAACATACACATCTTCTTTTAAAAAAAACCCGAATATTTATATTCATTTACACTGGGTCTTGGTTGCAGCACATGGGATCTTCAGTTGCGCCATGTTGTGGGAGGCTTTTAACTGCAGCCTGTGGGATCTAGTTCCCTGACTCGTGATTGAAACCGGGCCCCTGCATTGGGAGCACTGAGTCTCAGCCATTGGACCACCAGGGAAGTCCTGCTACCACACCCATCTTACCACTCAGTTCACCCCTCGCCCCAGCCTGCCATCAGATCCCTGCAGGATAGCATCTATACTCCTTGAATTACAACACACAGGGTCCCAGTTTCTCCTACATGTGCCCCTGGGCCACAGGCTCAGTCCTTGGTACATCTTCCAGCTCCCAGGTCAAGGTGCCGTTGCCTGCATCCATGCCATGCTGGTTTTGCCACCTCTACTTGCAATGTCATTCCCAGTCCTTCACCCGGTAAGCTTCTCATTCTCTAAGACCCAGCCCATACTGGTCGGCCTCTTCCTACCATTGTCCTGCAGAGCTGGTCTTTCCCACCCTGCTGCCCTATGACACAGTCACACTTCCCCTGCAAAATGTTCTTCCATTGATGTCAGTTCTCTGGAGTTTGCCCATCTGTCACCATGGCTTCCTGAAGGCAGAGCCCAGGTTACTTCCAGCTTAGTTCCTGGCTGCCAGATCAGAGTAGATATCTGAAAGTAATAAATGAATTAAGCGACTCTGATTTGCCCTGTCCTTATAACCCCCAATAAGTCATTTCTCTTATCCTTCTGGCCTCAGTCCCTTTGTGTGTAAAACAGGAGTAATAACAGTCCTTCTGCCCATCTCATCTGGCCTTTTTAAGTATTGAGGCAATATGCATAGAGAGGTGGGGCTTAGCTCAGACAGTAAAGAACCTGCCTGGAATGCAGGAGACCTGAGTTCGATCACTGGATTGGGAAGACCCCTGGAGAAGGGAATGGCTACCTCTGCCTGGCATGGATGTACACATCAGTCCTCCAAGGCATGATGTTGGAATGGCTTCTGAGCCACATCCAGCAAATTGGTCAACTCTGACCCTGAACCAGCAGAACTGCCCAGAGGATGGGGCTCACTTATTTGTACAAACACTTACAAAGCACTTACTCTGTGCCAGACACTGGTTATACAGCATCATCACATTTAATCCCAGCTGCCACTCCCTGAAATGGGTAGCTCTCTCATCCCCATTTCACAGATGGGAACTGAGAAACAGTTGAAAACACTGCTCGAGGGCAGAGGTAGAGAGTGGAGGAACTGAGGTCTGAAGGCAAGCAGTCAGGCTCTGCAGTCCAGTCTGTCCACCTTAGCACTGACCAGCTTTCCAAAGCCAGCAAGGGCCAGATGGGTTGGATGAGTTGGGAAGGGGAAGCTGAAATGGCCCAAAGAATAAAACTTCTGACAGTGGTCACCAGGAATCCAATATATGCTATGTATTCACAAAGGAAAAAAAAAAAAAAAACAAAAAACACAAAACCCAAAGTACAGAATGTGACAGATTAAACAAGGGATGTGCATGTACTCAGAAACAGTGAAATGCTGTGTTAATATCAGGGACAGTTACTCCTTGTTGCTGTGTCTATGTGACAGAGTTGTAACACTCCTGCTGCTTCCTGGTACTGCCATGAGCCCTGCCTAAGATGGTAAGTCTGTTATGCCAAATGTGTAGGGTGGTCATAATTGTGATTTTTATTTGGCATCAGAGGAGAAAATAGACTCCACCCCCACAAAGAGTCTGTCTGGTGGGCTCTGTTCAGACACAGGCCCGTGATTTCACAGCAATACATGCAGACCTCTTAATCAGGTGATCTGACAACTGCACCATTTGCCAGGGAAATGATGCCCCTCTAGAAGTGGTTGTGGGGACAATAAGAAAAACAAATGAGTCGGGAGTATGTCAGAGCTGATAAGCCTCAGGGATACGACTAAAACACAGCAAGGTCGGGCTTTTTAAAAGCACTGGCTGGCAGAGCCATTGGGCTGGGTTTCACATCCATCTGTCACTGGGGGATCGTGGCCAGCCTGCCTCTTGCCCGCGCTGGTGCTGAGCCCACATCCTCTGGCTCATACCTGGCTAGTGGTTCCAGACTTTCATTACTGTTATGACTGGCACAGAGTAGCTGCCTAATAGGATTCAGATAATCCCATGGAATCATCTGCGGGTGAAAGAGGGCGGAGGTAGTTCCATCTTAGGCAGGGCTTGTGGCAGCACCAGAAAGCAACACGAGCGTTACAACTTTGTCACAGATGCAGCCGCAAGGAGTAACTGTCCCTGATACTAACACAGCATCTCACCATTTCTGAATACATGTGCGTCCCTTGTTTAATCTGTCACATTCTGTACTTTGGGTTTTTTTTTCCCCCTTTGTGTGCTGTGCTTAGCCACTCAGTCGTGTCTGACTCTGCGATCCCATGGACTGTAGCCCGCCAGGCTCCTCTGTCCATGTGGATTCTCCAGGCAAGAATACTGGAGTGGGTTGCCATGCCCTTCTCCAGGGGATCTTCCCAACCCAGGGATCAAACCCGGGTCTCCCTCATTGCAGGCAGATTCTTTACTGTCTAAGCCACCAGGGAAGCCCTTTCTTTGTGTAGACAGAGCGTATACTGGACCTTGGGTGACTATTGTCAGAAATTTTATTTTTGGGGCCATTTCAGCTTCTTCTATCCAACTCAGCCACCCAAGGATCTTGCCCCAGTGTAACTGTGTTCTGTCTGAGGTGCCATATTGAAAACCCACAAACTTTGAATTGAATGGAGAGGAGATAGGGCTTGTCACCTTCAAACTGGATTTCTAGCAGAAGAAACAGTATAGTATCCTGGAGAGTGACGGCCCAATCTCAGAAGAGTTGCTGAGTCTTGGGGACAGGTTATTGACATCAGGAGAGCTGTTGCCCTGGCCCTTTGAAGATTAGGACTGTGTGTTTCTGTCACTACTGGTTGGTTGACCTTGCTAGGGCTGGACTGACCCTAGGCACTTGGTCAAGAGTTCAGTGCTGCCATTTAACAATTTGTTAGAGAAGAATTCACAGGAACTTAGGAACATGTCCTCTGGGTATAGACTAAAGCAACGTGACTGCCATATAAATCTTGTCACAAATATATCTCCATCCCTGGAGCTTCTCTTTGGGAAGAAGCAAGATGCCTGATAAAACAATGAATCATAATTTGGGGATGTTCATTATTTACAGCTGCCCCAGGTCATCTGTAAATTATGCAGCCCTCAGCTCCACTTGATTTCTTCTTTCCACTGGGCCGTCTCTCCAGACCGCCATCAGCGTGGGTGAGATCCATGCACCAGCTAATTGTACCAGGAGGGCAGTTTCCCATTTCTTGAAATGCTTCGAGTCCCCTGGGTGAATGCTCATGTTTCACAAACTCTGTGTCTCAGTGATGAGTCCCTGGATACTTGGAGGCAGAAAGACCTGGGATTAGGCTTGATAGAGAGAGAGTGAGCCTCTCTCTGCTGGGCATTAAAGGAAGGCTTCAAGGGTACTTGGGAAACAGCAGTTGCCTGGGGTGAAGGAGAGGGTCAATGCCAGTGGTTGCCTCTTTAAGGGGACCTCGGCTTCCCCTGGGGAAGCTCAAGGGGGCTGAGAAACAAGTGAGGGCATGGTGGTGGGTCACACCATCTCTCAGAGGAGCACAACCAGTGAGTAGAGTTGGGGTGCAACCCTCTGCTTCTGGTCGATGCTCTCCTTCTGTAACCATCCAGAGCTGACCAGGAGGGTGGGTGGGGAGGATAGAGGAGGTGGAGACGCAGGGCAGCGACTGGCCAGGCAAGGTGAGCATACCCCTCTGCCTTTTGCTTACCCGTCACTTTTGGCTCTGCACTTGGCATGTAACTGAAAACAAGACCTTTCCTTAACGCGGAGCTTAATGATCCTTTTAATGCCCAAGCCATAGCATCGCTTCTCTCGCGCGCCTGTTCCCTGTCAGCCATGGGGCATTAAACCGGTGATAAAAATGCCTTTTTCGTATGGTCCACAAACTCACCAAGAGGCTCCTGGTAGCAGTATAGCCATCTAGCATGAAATTAAGAGGCAATCACTGCGGATGAGGCGAGATGAGCTATGCGCAGGAGCAATTAGCGGAGCCCACATTCCGGGTCTCGTCCTTCACCATCTCCTTGTGTGGGCACCCACCGCCTCAGCCCCAGCAGGGAGGGCTCCCACCCACCCACCCACCCACCCACCCACCCACCCTGCAGTCCTGCAGCCCAAGTCCAGTTCTGCAGAAGGGGCTTTTCCTTTCCTGTCTGCTTTCAGAGCAGTAAAAGATGCTTCATCACATCTTTAATCCAATTGACTATAGCATTCCTGACCCAGCTGGCCCCTGGGAACAAATGTCCTTGGTTATGTTTTCAATACAGAATATATAAAACACAAAGGAGGAAAAAAGGAAAGAAGTGGCCAGTTATGAATATGCATTAACATGATGCTGCGTTTGGAGCTGGAAGCAGGAGTCATTTATTTTAAGCAAATCAGATCTTGATACATGGCCATGAACGTGCTGACTTCTCTATCATGCAAACACGCTGGGCGAGTTTGATTTATACAGTGTGGCTGGGAGGTTTTTTCCCCCCAATTAAAAACAAACTGAGAAAAATCATTAATTTAACTACTGTATATTAAATTTGCATTAAAACATCCGTTTGTCTATATTTATATGTGAGTTATCGAAAATGTGAGCTCATGAATTCTAATTTCTAAGATCACATGCCAAATATTGAAGATAAATTTTATTTATTTCTGCAATTAATTCTATGAGAACAAATAGCTCTAATTTAGGGAATGGCAGATGTAACTGTCCGTTGGTGCCCTCCTGCATAACAAACATAACATTCATCTTTTCTCATTAAGTTTTTCCTGTGCCTGGTCTCAAGACATGCAAGCCTGGGCTATCTTTCTGTACCTTGTGCTTCTAACCACCCTCTGCAGACTTGCCTAGAAAATACTTGGAAAAATATGGACCGTGTCAAATCTCTTTTCTCTGCTTCTCTATGATGTGCAAAGGCTTCAACCATATCTAAAAGGCTCAACAAACATTTCTTCAAAGGATATCTTGACGTTAGCCACTTGGGTGGAGGAGTTGGTGCCTTCAACATCAATACCTGGATCAAAGTGGGGAGGCTGCCTAGTCTCTTACCTGAGCACCAGGACCTCTGGTTACACTTAGGACTTTGCATCCCCCATTCTTTCTCTGCAGGAGGTCACCCCCAAGAGCCCACCTTTCTTCAGTTGGACTGCATGTGTTGAGGACTGCAGGCTGCAGGGTGGTCATGGCCCATGAAGACACACTACTTCTGAGGATGTACACAACTCAGGGCTTCAGTCACACGGCTGCAGTGACAAAATGGGGCTCCAAGTGTGCTGTACTCAGGAGCTCTACCCCAGGGCAGTCAGATGCTGTTTGTTATCACTAAGGTATGTAGAACAAACAGCAAATTTACTATAAAGGCCTTCTTTGGGTATACTCATTGTCAGCACTGGTGTTAATGTGTAAGTACTTTGTACCGAGTGGGTAGTACATGAGGTTTATACCATTTTTAGCCATTAGTCTGAATCAGTCCTGACCCTGAGGGAGCAAATTAGGCAGTGATGATGCAGTGTATTGGGTGCTACGGTTAGGGCCAGAGCAAGGGAGCTGAGAGTGAGAACTGGGAGGACTCCTGCCTCTACTTGGGAGGCTGCTGGCTGACTGGGTGGCTGAACTTACACTTCTGCCTCTGAGGAGTTTTCACTGCCTCAAGAGTCCTTTAGTTTCGCTCTGATGGTTGTCAGGTCTCTATAGGGACTGATGTGCCCAGATCCCTGGGTGGTGCTCTGGGCAGAGCCGTCTTGCTGTAAGGATGATGACTGGTCAGAAGGAACTGTGCCGCCTATGGGTGAGGTCCTTTTGCTGCACCACAAGATACAGAGAGTCTCAGTCTGTATCCTCCCTGAAAGCAGGGCTAAAGCCTTTCTTCCATTGGCTCATGCCACCATGAACCTGTTAGCAAGAGGGCACATTCTCCATGCTCGGAGTTCATTTCCTGAGCACGGCTTGCTGGTTTCGTCCTCTGGGTCTGATTACAGGGCAGGTGCAAGGGCAGTCTTTTCAGTGGCCTCTGCTGGGGCCAAGGGGCCACTCCCAACCATTTCTATAGGAGGCTGAGTGGGGAATGCTGTATCTTTCAGAGAGTGGGCCCACCCTGCTAGGGGTGAAACAGGAGCTTCCAGAAGCTGGAATTTCCTCTGGCCTTGCCCCTCCCCATCCCTTCATCTGATTAGCAGCATTTCTAAAAATCACAATTTGTAATAATCAGCTCTAGGAACATGCTAGTCAAGTATATCACATCATCAATGACAATAGTCATGTCAAGGTCTTTTTCTTTTCCGTCAGTAACAGGATGATCAGAGAGTCTCCCCTTTCAAAGAGTACATCACTCTTACATTTGGCTTCAGAATATCTTAACATTTCCAGGAAGGGATCACCGACTCGATGGGGCCACAGCTGAGTTCTTCTGGTAGCTATTTATGGGAAGCGTCTGACCCAGGGCTCTTGGAATCAGGAAGGGCCATAACAATCACCTTTTATTTCCCTGAGGTTGGAGAACATATGCCTGTGGGGTGGAGGTTTGCCCTGCTTCACTTACTACTCCTGGCACAAACCTCACATCGTTTTGCAGCTGCTCAGGAAAGCAGACAGTGGGGTGACCACTTGCCATGGTCTGTTTGCACAGTCACACAGCTGGAAACAAAGCCAGAGGGAGGCCAAGGTTGGGATGGTGCCAGCCCCCCCACCTGCTGTCTCTCCTCCCACATTAGCACCCCCTCCGAGTGGCTGGTGCTGTAGCAGAAAAAGCGGGACAGGAGAATTACTTGAAGGACAGAGCCCATCACTCCCACTTGGGCATGCCGTGTCATATTCTCCTCTGCCTGCACCACTACCCCTGCTTCATTCAGACATTCAGTCCTCCATAGAGAAGCCACAGCACCCAGTGGGAAGGACTCTGGCTCTAGACTCTCAAAGATCTGGGTTCAGTCCTGACTCTGCTGGTGACCGGCTGTATTACCTCAAGTTAGTCATTGCCCCGTTGAGCTTCAGTGTCCTCATCTGTAAAAGGGCGGTGATGAATAGTATCTATGTGAGAGTGACAGGAGCTCATGCATGTGATTTTATCAGCACAGAACCCAGAACGCTGTAAATCTTTGCAAATGGTGGCTGTTGGGGTATCAGTATTTAGTCTGCTATAACCAGATTACCACATCACTTTGTGTCCAAGCTTATTCTCCGCCAGAAGGTGGGATGTGAAGTGAGTTGCTCAGTCATGTCCAACTCTTCGCGAACCCATGGACTATACAGTCCGTGGAATTCTCCAGGCCAGAATACTGGAGTGGGTATCCTTTCCCTTCTTCGGGGGATCTTCCCAACCCAGGAATCTAACCGGGTTTTCCTGCATTGCAGGCAGATTTGTGATGGGGTGCCTGTAAAGAGGGGCTTTCTCCTGTGGGCTGGTGACAGGTTGTCATTGGACGGCTGTGTGCTGAGGACTTGCTGGTTGTCAAGCTTACCGGTAATCATGGGTTGTTTCTTGTCCTTAGTGACATCCTGGAGGAGAAGAGAACACTAGAGGGCGAAATTTGGTAGTTCTCGAAGAAGTGAGCCCCGTGCTAAGGAGTTTTGCTTTAGGTTGAGAGGAGCCCACAGAAGTCTGCCTGGAGGAGGTGGCATGAGGTGTGGCTGGAAGGGAGAGGGCCACCTCTTTAAGGAGGATCCTGTGTTTGGAGATATACTTATGACCCCCAAGCAAAGGTGTTGCACATCTGGTGGAAAGCTTCATTTCACAGGTTGCCTCTTCCCTCAGCTGCACGGTTCTTGGGGTAAGGTGGGGTGAGGAGAGGACGGTGTGCTGCTTGTGTATCTCCAGAGTCCAGCACAAGGCCTCATAGCAGGTCTCAGTAATGAAGAAATGAATGTGAGTGAGTGAGCGAATGAATGAGAAGGCATGAAAAATTGTGCCATTTTGTGGAATGCAATTTGGGATTTATTATATAGGCTTTAGGGCACCAGCAAAGGTTTTTGGAAATGATCAGACTTATGATTTATGAATCCAAATCAAAGAAGGCAGCTACCTGCCACTCTGACATCCCAGCTCATCTCATCATCTTGACTTTGCCGAGTTCTATTAGAGCCTTACCCCTGATTTTGCAGGTATCTTAACTACTGGGATCACCCTAGGGCAGACTGCTTCGGAGGGTGAAGACAGGAAACTGCCTGGCTGGAGGGAGAGGGAGGCTAGTGCCCAGGCTGTCGCCATAGTCCAGAGAAGTGAGAGCTAAGATCTGGGTGGGCTGGGGCCTATGGGTTTTAGTGAAACTAAGGGGCAGGTTGGGGGCTGTGAGCAGAGAGACCCTGCAAAGAAGGGCAGCTACCATCCACTGAGGACCAGAGCAACATCTGCTCTGTTGATGAGTGACTGATGTACCTTTTTGCGGGCGCTGTCAGGGAGTTTACTTTCAGGAAGTGAGGCCTGGAATTAATCCGTCCAGCTTTCTAGCTCTCTGAACCTGTGTCCAGCAGGTCACCTCTTGGCTGCCCAAGTGATAGTTTCATCTTCTGGGACTTTACAAGAGTTTGGGTACCCAGGTTGCTGAGAAACACCTCAAGACCAGCATCTAGCACTCAGATGCTACAGGGATTACAAAAACAGAAAGCATCCCAGGCATTGTGCCTGTCTGGTCTTACCTCCTGCAACCATCTGCTCGATAGCTCCAATTGTATACCAAATAGGCATCTTGAAATGAACATGTCCAAAACTGAACTCTCGATTTCCTCTTCTGGACACACACACTGGCCTGCCACATACTCATACACAGATCTACCCCTTCCCCAGGCTTCCCCATGCCAGTTACTTGTTTTGATACTTACGTGGTTGCTGATCAGATCTATGATATTGGGATTCTCTTTGCTTTCTTTGTTTTGTTATACTCCATCTCCAAACCCTCAGCAAAGGCTATCATCTTCACTTTCAAAATAAATCTAAAATATGACTAGTTCTTGATCTACTGCCAGCCCTCAAAGCTGTCATTATCTTTGATTGATTGGTTTTCTTCTTTTTAAAATGAAAGTCTAGTTGACTTACAACTTTATACTAGTTTCAGGTGTACAGCATAGTAATTTGATATATTTATAGATTATACCCCATATAAAGTTACTATAAAATAACTAACTGTATCCCTGTGGTATACACGACATCCTTGTAACTTATCTAACTATTTCATACCTAGTGGTCTCTGTCTCTTAATCTCCCTCACCTGTTTTGCCCCTCCCACACCCCTCTCCCACCAGTGTGTCCTATGTATCTCTGAATCTGTTTGGTTATATTCATTTAAAAATTTTTTTTAGATTCCACATATAAGTGATATCATACAATATTTGTCTTTCTCTGTGTACTATTTCACTTAGCCTAATACCCTCAAGGTCCATCCATGATACTGCAAAGGGCAAAAATTTATTCCTTTTTTGGCTGAGTAATATTCCATTATATGTGTGGAATAGATCACACACACATCTTCTTTATTTATCGCATCTTCTTTATCCATTCATCTGTCATTGTACATATAATTTGCTTCCATATCTTGGCCATTGTAAATAATGCTGCTATGAATATTGGGGTGCTATATCTTTTCAAAGAAGTGTCCTCATTTTCTTTGGATATATACTTAGGAGTGGAATTGCTAATCATATGATAGCTCTATTTTTAATTTTTTGAGAAACCTCCCTACTGTTCTCTTACATTGAGTTGTAACAGTGCTTTCTATATTTTGGATATTAACACCTTATTTGTCATGTGATTTGCAAATATCTTCCTCCATTCAGTAGGCTGTCTTTTCATTTCATCGATAGTTTCCTTCACTGTGCGTAAGCTTTTTAGTTTAATTTGGTCCAATTAGTTTAGTTTTGCTTTTGTATTCCTTCCCTGAGAAGACAGATCCAAAAAAGTATTGCTAAGACCAATGCCAAACAGCATATTGCCTTTTTTTTTTTTTTAAGGAGTTTTATGGCTTTAGGTCTTAAATTTATGACTTTAATCCATTTTGACTTTATTTTTGTATATGGTATGAGAAAATGTTTTGATTTAATTATTTTATATATACTTGCTCAGTTTTCCCAACACCACTTATTGAAGAGACTGTCTTTTTTCCATTGTATCTTCCCTCATTTGTCATAGAATAATTAACCATATACATGGGTTTATTTCTGAGGACTCGATTCTTTTCTATTGAGCTTTGTGTCTGTTTCTGTGCCAGTACCATACTATTTTGATTACTGTGACTTTGTAGTATAGTCTAAAGTCAGGGAGTGTGACATCCCCAGCTTTGTTCCTTCCCCCAAATTAATTAGGCTATTTAGGGTCTTTTTTTAGCTCTATACAAATTTTAAGATTTGTTCTAGTTCTTAAATCATGGGTATTTTGATAGGGATTGCAATAAATATATAGATTGCTTTGAGTGGTGTGGACATGTTAACAACATTAATTATTCCAGTCTATAAACACGGGATATCTTTCCTTTTATATGTGTCATCTTCAGTTTCCTTCTTCAGTGTCTTATAGTTTTCAGAGTACAAGTCTTTCATTTTTGTGACTACATTCATTGAGAATATTAGCCTGTAATTTTCTTTTTTTGGAGTGCCTTTGTCTAATATTGGCCTCATAGAATGAGTTTGGAAGTATTCCATTCTCTTCAAATTTTTGGAATAGTTTGAGAATAGGTATTAACTCCTCTTTAAATGTTTGGTAGAATTCCCCTGTATGTCATTCAGTCCTAGACTTCCGTTCATTGGGAATTTTTTTGATTGCTAATTCAGTTTCAATCCTAGTCATTTGTCTGCTCATGTTTTCTGTTTCTTCCTGATTCAGTCTTGAAAGATTCTATGTTTCTAGGAATTTATCCATTTCTTCTAAGTTGTCAAATTAGATGGCATATGTGTTTATAGCATTACCTTATGATTCTATTTCTGTGGTATTTCTCTTTCATTTATAATTTTGCTTATTAGGGCTCTGTTTGGATTATTTGTTAACACATCTTCTAACTTTGCCTGCCTTGAGTGTGTTTTCAACACGATAGCCAGGGTGATCCTTTTAAAAAGTATCTTCACAGCAATGATGCCACAACTCAACAGAATCTTTGTTCATTTGTTTATTTTATCTGTCTCCTTGTGTTAAAATATAAGCCTCATGAGAGTCACAAATTTATTGGTTTGTTCAATTCTGTCTCAGCATTTAGAATAGGCGCTTGGTTTTGGTGGTTATTTGTTGAAGAAATACATCAGTAAACACAACAACTTGTTTAATCCTCACAATAACCCTTTGTTTGAAGACATTAAAACTCAGAGCAATTAAGTAACTTGACTGAAGTCATGAAGCTATTAAGTAGGAGATTTGGGATTTGAATTCTCTTTCGAGTCCAAAGTTACACATCCAACACTCTGCTAGACTCTCCCATATTTGTGTCTACCTCCTAGGCTGCTCAGCCCTGAAGAGAATATTTTCCTAGGATCAGAAATGAAAGATCTAAATCTCTATTTATGAAACTACTTTATTCCCAAGCCTTCGGTCATTGTCTCTAGTGGATGTGATCCACTCTGTGTCTTAATTGAATCTCTCCACTCTAGAATTTCTGGTTTCTATGCGGTCCCCTCCCTCTGAAGTCATAATGCAGTAGAGACCCCAGATGTCATTATTGTACAGTCTTTGGGAAGTGAGGCTAAAAGGTATTCCTGATTTCAAACCCATCCATGCTCATACAGCGGACAAATCATAGATAAAGCTGCCCAGATTCCATGGAATTCTGCTAAATGACCTCCAGGACTCAGGACATGGGTCTCTAGATTTGCATGCTAGGAACAGAATCTTAGAAGAATTTTTATTCGAGGGGAAAGTAAATGTTTTATAGATTTATGCTGATGTATGTGAGAATGATTCTCTATTTGAGGATTTCAGCTTTTAAACAGAGGCACAATTTGTCAGTTTTGGTTTCAGTTTTACAAGCACTATCTTTTCTGAAGACTAAATTTGTGTGAGCACGAATATACTAATGAAACATGACATTTTCCTCTATTAAATGCACCTTCTCTGGGGAAGGGTTCTAAAAGAGTTCATAAAACTTCTCATGGCATTTGGGGAGGCACATTATTATATCTATAGATGTTTGAAAGCAGAGCTAAAGCCCTCGTGGTGGAAAAGTACTCAGAGTAATTTAAACTATTAACATCAAAGGACTAAACAGAATACAGAATTAGACGAGAGAAGTATAGGGGATACACACTTTTCTCCCTTCCACTTTCTGATAAGGGACTGGCTTGCAAATGTAAGAAATTTCCATTATGACAATATTCACAATTTAATTTTCAGGCTGACACAAACTTGACTCAATTTTATCCTTAGAAGCCCAGAAGAATAATCTATCTTTTAAACATCTGAGCCTGTAGATTTAGTCAAAATCAAAACCTCGTGGTGTTCATACATCTTCATGTGATAGAAAATTGGCAGTATTAACACTAATGTGTTTTGCTGTTTAGCTCCAAACTGGTTATTACCCAGCTCTTTCTAAGCCCGAGGAAAAGGCTTTTCTAAGCCAAAGAAAATGCATGAAGAACAGCTATATGTCAAAGCATTTCTGAAGAATTGGAATCTTGAAAGAAGAAACTAATTAATGAAAAGTCTAGTTAAAAGCAGAATTACTTTCAGAGAGCTAAGAATACATGGAATGTAAAGTGTTCTTAACAAAAGGTATTGTTACAAGTTGTTTTTTTTTTTTTTTTTTTCTGTCTGAAAGTAGTTGAAGAGCAACAAGAAAAATCCCAGGAATAGTGTTAGTCCATGGGGTTACAAGATAGCCTCCCTCCCCAAAGTAAACCTCATTTCTTCAAACTACTGTTAGTGTTACAATTTTTTTTTTAAGAGAAATCTTTGGGATAAGATATTTCTTAGAAAACGAATACGATGAGCAGATACCAGTCCCCTCACCAACTGTTCTATTTTGCTGTGGTCTCTATAACGCCTCTGTATCCTCTGCTGCTGGTAAGTCACTTCAGTCGTGTCCAACTCTGTGCGACCCCATAGACGGCAGCCCACCAGGCTCCCCCGTCCCTGGGATTCTCCAGGCAAGAACACTGGAGCGGGTTGCCATTTCCTTCTCCAGTGCATGAAAGTGAAAAGTGAAAGGGAAGTCACTCAGTCGTGTCCAACTCTTAGCGACCCCATGGACTACAGCCTACCAGGCTCCTCTGTCCATGGGATTTTCCAGGCAAGAGTACTGGAGTGGGGTGCCATTGCCTTCTCCACTGTATCCTCTAGCCCAGTATAAATTAAACATTCTTTTTCATCTATTTATACATTCAAGGGTCCCCCAGTCCCCTGGCACCTGGCCAAGGAGACTGGAGTGAAAAGAGGTTGTCCTGGTGGGGAACTTACCAAGGGCAGAGCTCAGGAGCATCCCTCTGGTCCCCGAGCCTGTTCCCCAGGGCTGACTGCAATCTTGGAGACAGTCCGGGCCTGGAGGTCAGACAACAGGGTTCCGCACAGCCGAGGCGGTCAGGAGTGAGGGCGGCTCCTGCTGCCCCTCACTGTGATGTTCCCAAAGATCCACACTGGTGAGGTAAGGGAGCTGTGCTCACTGACTCCCTGAATTTTTGTTGATTCCTCATTTTTGTGTATTCTCAGCCCCAGCCAGTTGAGGGTGCCAGTGATGGGCTTACTTTACAAACCAGCCCCTAAGGGTCAAATCACAGGTGCTGAGGACAGACCTCGCCAAGGACCTTTGCTCGGGCCATTCCAGTAGGTGTTTGCAACCCTCTCCTTTCTGCCAACAGACTGCACAGTGTGAGGCATTGACAACAAGCCCTGGTGTAAATATAGCAAATGGTCTCATCTGATTCTCAGAAACACTACTGTGGGTCAGTGGCCTTGGCCTTTTCAGTTGGAAACGGGCCTGAGTGGTGAGTGGCTTGCCTGAGGTTCACGGTGAGCAGGATGCCTGACTATCCCATACCTTTCCACCACCACCTAGGGTTGCCATGAATGGAGTGGTTTCAGAATTAGTGGTGTCTGTTCACGCCATCATGTTAAGATTGGTAGACAAATATCATTGGCAACAAGTACTACTATTTTTTTAAGTGTCAATTTTAAAACATCATTCCCACATTTTAAATTATCCCATGTTCCCATTTCCATTCCAAGCTCTTTCGCACATTAGGTTTCTTATGCAAGCTGTTCCTTCTGTACCCATGCTTTTCCTTTAGAAGTCACAGAAAGAAACTAGTGATTTTTCAGGTTTCTGCTTAAATGTCATTCCTCTGAGAGGCCTTCTTGGCCCCACCCACCCATGCCGGCCAGGCACTATCATATCACTGTTTGATTTTCTCCATAGGACAAAT
The DNA here is from genome assembly GCF_029407905.1 of Bubalus kerabau. NCBI lineage: Eukaryota > Metazoa > Chordata > Mammalia > Artiodactyla > Bovidae > Bubalus > Bubalus kerabau. The sequence goes on along the minus strand of NC_073624.1, from coordinate 214,164,504 downwards.
CACAGCCTGATTTTTCAGTTTGCAGCTTCACTGTCTGCATCATCACTAGACTGCAGTCACCAGAGGGGGAACTTGTTCCCTGCAGTGAGCCCAATACCTCGACGAGCGCCTGAAACATAGCATGAATTCAGTAAATGTGTAGTAAATAGATTTCTTAGCCAAATTAATGAATATGTGATTATAATGAGAAATCTGCCAGCTTATGTTGAGAAGAATATTTAATTTTTGACCCTGATACCTATGAACAGTTTCTCTTTTCTCTACCCACACAGCTCATGAGATTGCTCTATTGTATTTACTGAGTACCTACTGTGTGCCAGGCATGGCGTTCTAAGGCTCACCATCTGTGATCTTCCAGTAGCAGAACAGGAAAAGTCTCTGCTAATTCATATCTGGCTTCTATTAACTTACATCCGCACATGGTCAGAAGCCTCTTTGGTCTTTCCTGCTTCATTCTCTATGATTTGTCGAGGTTTCTTGTCTTAATGCAATCTGAATCAATAAGCTTGGCTTCCTTTTTTTTATTATTATTATAGTAGGCATATAACTTTTTCATCTTCTGGTTACTTTGTTCAAAGGATGGGTGACAAGTAGTATTATCAACAATAACACTCCAGCCGCCCAGTACCTGGAGGTCAGAATTGCAGTGACCTCCACCATTAAGAAGACAGCTGAAAGCTCTGAAGTGGTAAGGGAAAATACCTCGTGGAGGGGTGTGTTATTGTCATCTAGCTGATGCATTTTACTTAGTGGAAAGGCAAAACAACCCCACAACTTGTGTGTGGCAGAAGTGAGCAGAATAGGAACTGCGATTCACAGACATCAGTGTGTGAGTGCTTTGCTCACAGAGGGAGACAGCGGTCCCCTCAGATGACAGAGCCACCTGGAGCCTCTGGAGGCCACCACCCTTCCTACAGTGTGGACCTCTGTTGTTACTGCATCCCTGCCTTACACTATAATTATTGTTAGTGATTGTTGTTGCTGTCTAGCTGCTCAATTGTGTCCTATTCTTTGCAACCCCAGGGCTGTAGCCTGCCAGGCTTCTCTGTCCATGGGATTTCCCAGGCAAGAATACTGGAGTGGGTTGCCATTTCCTTCTCCAGGGGATTTTCCCGACCCAGGGATTGAACCTGCGTCTCCTGCATTGACAGGCGGATTCTTTGCCACTGAGCCACCAGGGAAGCCCGTTACAGTGATTGCAAATATTTAATCATGTTCCCAAGACTGCTCATTATTGAGGCAAAATCAATAAAATTGCCTTGTAGCAAATTATGATAAAAACACACAGACAAGTAAGTCCAGGCCCTGAGGGGAACTTGGAGGGCTTGAATCTCACCGACTCACCCTGTTTTCTGGTTGTCTTTGGCCCTCTAATGCAGCCCTTCTCAAATGTGGCCTTGAATTAAGGCCCTCTTTACTGACATCTGTCTCCCTTACTGGACTGTGAGCCCTCCAGGGAAAGAGGATGTTTTATTTCCTGGCCGTAGCTCTGTGCATACAATAGCCTCCAGATAAGCATTTGTTTATTTGCATAGAATTAAAGTTTGGTATTGGAAAAGTCACCTAAATTGGAGAGTTCAAAGTGGAAGCAGATGAGTTGAATTTGAATCCACAGTTGCTGGTGGGCAACAGGAGATGTCAGATTCAGGACGTGAGTTGATTAATCAGAAGATCTTGGTTAGTTTTTTTGAAGAGGTTTGGGTAAGAGGATGCAGAGAAGCCATCCTAATTTGAGGGGAAGAAAATCCAGCAGTGAGCAGCAACCAGGATGGTCAAGCCAGGAGGAGACACCCCAACCACAGGAGGGACCCTGGATGTCTCAGTCTGGGGTTCCCTGAGGCAGGATCACTTACAAGGTGATGCTGGGAAAAATTGAAGGCAGGAGGAGAAGAGGACGACAGAGGATGAGATGGTTGGACGGCATTACCGACTCAATGGACATGAGTTTGGGTAAACTCTGGGAGTTGATGATGGAGAGGGAGGCCTGGTGTGCTGCAGTCCATGGGGTCACAAAGAGTCGGACACGACTGAGTGACTGAACTGAACACAGAGAGAGAAGGACTGGAGTCGCCACCCATGCTCGTGGCTGCCCCATTGTGCCTGCTTTGCATCTATTCTTCAGAGACTTTCTGATGAAAAGAAGTAGCTGGCTCTCTCTTCAGCCCTGTGCACAGCTCTGAAGGGCTGTGGCAGGAGGGACCTCATTCCTATGCTCCCTAGATGCTTGCTTTGCCTTCTCTTTGACCTCTGGATGGAAAATGTGTTCCTCTGACCTCTGCTGTCTCGATTGCATTCATTTGTTGTCTTTCATCTTTTTTCTCCCATTTCAGTTAATGCTGTTGGTCTTGCTTGTCCTTTGGATAGAAATCATTTACTTACCCATTCATTTGTGAGTGAAAGTGTGGGTTTTGGAATGACACAGATATGAAGGTTAATCCTGGCCCAGCTGCTGTATCAATTAGGATGGGCTAGGCTGGGCTGCAGTGATAATCTCTACTCTCAAAGACTTACACTAAAAAGGGTTTATTTCACTATCATGTGTGATGTCCATCATGGGTTGGCTGGGGGCTGTCCTCCAGATCACATTCAGAGACGTGGACAGAAGGGACGGTCACCACATGGTGCATCTCTGTGTGTGGCAGCAAGAGGAAGGGAAGGTGGCAAATCATGCGTTTCTTTTAGAGTCCTTCTCCTGGAAGTGACACACATCGCTTTCACTTAAGCTTTTGTCCAAAACAAGTCCTGATACTCTGCTCCACATCAGCCTCACCAAGTGCCTGGGAGGAGAGCCAGAATATTGGTACATGGCTCTGATGACTACAAAGCCACTTGCTAGCTGTATGACCCTAGACAGTTGTGAGACTTGCTCTGAGCCTTAGGTCTGCCTAAAATAGGGATAATGTGTCCTGTCTCTCTGGCTGTTGTGTGAATTATAAGAGATGATGCATGTGTATCAGTTATCTACTGCTGTGTAACAAACTTCAGTGGCTTAAACAGCAAGCTCACAGTGTGCAGTTTGGCAATTTACGTGGGGCTCATCTGGACAGTTTTTCTGGTCTTAGCTGGGCTCCATCATGATATGTGATCAGCTATAAGTCATCCAGGAGGCTCTGCTTCTGGAGGCAGTCTGGTCATCAGCTGACTTTCATGAGTTCCTTCATCCTGCAGCAGGCTCACCCAGGCTTATTCTCAGAATGCAGGCAGGCAACCAAGGAAGAGAGCTGGAGAATAGAAGGAGCCTTGAAGCCTGGGCTTGGAACTAACACACCATCAATTTCTCTGCATCCTATCAGCTAAAGAATGTTCTCAAGTCAGCCCAAAGTCAGAGGGTCTGAAGAGAGATTCCACATCTTGATGGCTAGAGAGATGCCAAGCTATATTGGAGAGGCTGTGGACACAGAATTGGGCCATTTGTAAAATTGATCTGTTAACTCAAAATAGACATTGCAGGAGTCTGAAAATAGAAAAGAATTTATTTGAGGTCTTAGGAACTGCAATTTGGGAGATACAGATTCAGGTAACCCCAAAAGAGTGTTCCAAGGAAGAGAAAGCATTAGGAACTTGTAAAGACAAAAAGGTACGAGGTTGTTAAAAGTTACCTGGTGAGAATTGTGATGGACTTTGACACGAGTCAGAAAACATTTGTCCTTAAGGAATCACAAATTGTTTTAGGGCAGAGGTCCAATAAGTGTCTTGAGTTTCTGGCAGGTCAGTAGGTCAGATTCCATCCAGGCTGAGATGTGCATAAGTCACACTTCCTTAATGGCCTCCTGGCTCTATTTTATTATTATTATTTTTTAATTTATTTTGTTGATGTATAGTTGATTTACAATGTTGTGTTAATTTCTGCTGTACAGTAAAGTGATTCATTTATATGTGTGTGTGTGTGTATCCATATATATTTGTATGTATATATGCACATTCTTTTCCTATTCTTTTCCGTATGGTTTATTACAGGATATTGAATACAGTTCCCTCTGTTGTTTATCCATACTGTATATAATAGTTTGCATCTGCTAATCCCAAACTCTGAACCTCCCCCTGCCACCTTCCCATCAACCTCAAGTCTCTTATCTATGTCTGTGAACCTGTTTCTGTTTCATAGATGAGGTCATTTGTGTCATATTTTAGATTCCACATATAAGTGATATCTGAGGGTATATCTCTTGTTTCTTTCTGACTTACTTCACTTAGTTTGATAATCTCTAGGTCCATCCATGTTGCTGCAAACGGCATTATTTCATTCTTTTTATGGCTGAGTAATATTCCATTCTATATATGTACTGCATCTTCTTTATCTGTTCATCTGTCAGTGGACATGTACGTTGCTTCTATGTCTTGGCTATTGTAAATAGTGTTGCTACGAACATTGAGATGCAAGTATCTCTTTGAGTTATGGTTTTTTTCCCCCAGATATATGCCCAGGAGTGGGGTTGCAGGATTATACAATAGTTCTATTTTTAGTTTTTTTGAGAAACCTCCATACTCTTTTCTATAGTGGATGCACCAATTTACATTTCCATCAACAGTGTAGGAGAGTTCCTTTCTCTCCACACTCTCTCTAGCATTGGTACATGTTTTAATGATGGTCATTCTGACTGGTGTAGGTGGAACGTCATTGCAATTTTAATTTGAATTTCTCTAATAATTACCAATGTTGCTGGTTCCATTTTAGAGAGCTCTCTTAGTAATACCAACTTAATTTTGATTTTCCTTTCATAGATCTTCTTCAGTGTGTCCTCTGTCAGAATGATCCACTTTCTTTCCCCATGCAAAATGTACTCATCGTTTCTGAAGACTGTGGGATCTTGCCTTTAAGTTCCTAAAGCCCATTTGTATATCTGGGAAGTTCTACTTGGTTAATTCTTTTTAAAAAGTACCAGGCCTTAGTTGTAGTAGGAGTGATCTTTGGTTGCATCATGTATACTAGGATCTTTAGTCGCAGCATGCAAGCTGTTAGTTACAGCATGTGGGATCTAGCTCCCCAAACAGGGATCAAACCTGGGCCCCATGCGTTGGGAGCACAGAGTTGCTTAGCCCTAGACCACCAGGAAGTCCCTGGGTTAATTTTTTTACATGTCTTAACAAAATATCTTACAGCCACACACTGATTTGATTGATGGTCCTGGGTTTTATTATTTTTAACAGCATTATGGGAATAATTGACATACAATAAAATGCACATGTCTTAAATCCAAGTTTTGACATATGTGTATACTGGTGACACCATCACATATCCATCTGTCCAGAAACTTTTTGGGACCCTTTGTATTCCTTCCCTCCCACCTAGGCTAGCCCCGCCCCATCACTGCAAACGCTTTCTGCTCTCTGCCTCTGTGTGTTAGTTTGTATTGAACAAATGGAATATGGTCACATTTCCTAGAACTTGAGATAAATGAGAATGGCATAGTATGTATAATTTTTTTGTTTAGATCTATTTTTGATTAGCATATTTTGTTTAGATTTATTTATATTTTGCTTAGCGTATTTATTTTGAAATCATCCACATGGCTGATTTATCAATACTTCATTCCTCGTTTTTGGTGAACAGTATTTCATTATATGACTGTGGTAAAATTTGTTTACCCCTTCATCTCTTGATAAATATTTTGTTGGTTCTAGATTCTGGCTCTTACATGTAAAGCTGCAATGACTATCGAAGTTCAAGTCTATAAGTAGACACATGCTTTCATTTCTCCTGGTTAAATACCTAGGAGTGGAGTGACTGGGGCATATGATAGGAGTATATTGGTATATATTTTTTAAGAAATTGCCACATGGTTTCCCAAAATAGTTGTATAATTTTATAGCCCACAGGGTTGCAAAGAGTCAGACATGACTTAGCGACTGAACAACAGCTAAAACCAGTGGTTAAGAGTTTCAGTGGCTCTGCATCTTCACTCACATTTGGTATAAAAGAGTCTCTTTAAATTTAGCCATTTTATGACTGTGACGTGGTATCTCATTGTGATTTTGATTTGTATTTCCCCAATAACTAAAGATCTTGAATACTTTTTCAAGTGCTTAATTATCATCCATGTTTCTTGTTTCACATATGTCTGGTCAAATATTTTGACCATTTTAAGATTGAGTTGTTTGTTTGAGAGCTTGTATTAAGAATACTTTCTATATTGTGGATACAAGTCTTCTATCAGATACATGATTTCCAAATATTTTCTCCTAGTCTGTGGCTTGTCTTTCTATTCCTTTAACAATGATTTAGAAGAACAGAAGTTTCTTAATTTTGATGAAATTCACTTTTTCCTTTTAAAGATCATATATTCACCATTGTATTTAAGATTTTATTCCCCAGGATCCCTAAACATCTTACCACTACCACCTGATTTCAGGATGCCTGGTCAGTTTTAACCTGGATCCTCTCACTTCTTTAAACTGGCTCACCAACAATATGAATGAAACTCTCTCAGTCAGTTCAGTTGCTCAGTCATGTCCGACTCTTTGCAACCCCATGAATCACAGCACGCCAGGTCTCCCTGTCCATCACCAACTCCCAGAGTTCACTCAAACTCATGTCCATCAAGTCGGTGATGCCATCCAGCCCTCTCATCCTCTGTCGTCCCCTTCTCCTCCTGTCCCCAATCCCTCCCAGCATCAGGGTCTTTTCCAATGAGTCAACTCTTCACATGAGGTGGCCAAAGTATTGGAGTTTCAGCTTTAGCATCAGTCCTTCCAATGAACACCCAGGACTGATCTCCTTTAGAATGGACTGGTTGGATCTCCTTGCAGTCCAAGGGACTCTCAAGGTCTTCTCCAATACCACAGTTCAAAAGCATCAATTCTTCGGTGCTCAGCTTTCTTCACAGTCCAACTCTCACATCCATACATGACCACTGGAAAAACCATAGCCTTGACTAGATGGACCTTTGTTGGCAAAGTAATGTCTCTGCTTTTTAATATGCTATCTAGGTTGGTCAAAACTTTCCTTCCGAGGAGTAAGTATCTTTTAATTTCATGGCTGTAATCACCATCTGCAGTGATTTTGGAGCCCCCAAAAATAAAGTCAGCCACTGTTTCCCCATCTATTTGCCATGAAGTGATAGGACTGGATGCCATGATCTTCGTTTTCTGAATGTTGAGCTTTAAGCCAACTTTTTCACTCTCGTCTTTCACTTTCATCAAGAGGCTCTTTAGTTCCTCTTCACTTTCTGCCATAAGGGTGGTGTCATCTGCATATCTAAGGTTATTGATATTTCACCCAGCAATCTCGATTCCAGCTTGTGCTTCTTCTAGTCCAGCATTTCTCATGATGTACTCTGCATAGAAGTTCAATAAGCAGGATGACAATATACAGCCTTGACGTACTCCTTTTCCTATTTGGAACCAGTCTGTTGTTCCATGTCCAGTTCTAACTGTTGCTTCCTGACCTGCATATAGGTTTCTCAAGAGGCAGGTCAGGTGGTCTGGTATTCCCATCTCTTTCAGAATTTTCCACAGTTTATTGTAGTCCACACAGTCAAAGGCTTTGGCATAGTCAATAAAGCAAAATAGATGTTTTTCTGGAACTCTCTTGCTTTTTCGATGATCCAGTGGATGTTGGCAATTTGATCTCTGGTTCCTCTGCCTTTTCTAAAACCAGCTTGAACATCAGGAAGTTCACGATTCACATATTGTTGAAGCCTGGCTTGAAGAATTTTGAGCATTACTTTACTAGCGTGTGAGATGAGTGCAATTCTGTGGTAGTTTGAACATTCTTTGGCATTGCCTTTCTTTGGGATTGGAATGAAAACTGACTTTTTCCAGTCCTGTGGCCACTGCTGAGTTTTCCAAATAGCACTTTCACAGCATCATCTTTCAGGATTTGAAATAGCTCAACTGAAATTCCATCACCTCCACTAGCTTTGTTTGTAGTGATGCTTTCTAAGGCCCACTGGACTTCACATTCCAGGATGTCTGGCTCTTGGTGAGTGATCACACCATTGTGATTATCTGGGTCATGAAGATCTTTTTTGTACCGTTCTTCTGTGTATTTTTGCCACCTCTTCTTAATATCTTCTGCTTCTGTTAGGTCTATACCATTTCTGTCCTTCATCGAGCCCATCTTTGGATGAAATGTTCCTTTTGTATCTTTAATATTCTTGAAGAGATCTCTAGTCTTTCCCATTCTATTGTTTTCGTCTATTTCTTTGCATTGATCGCTGAGGAAGGCTTTCTTATCTCTCTTTGCTATTCTTTGGAACTCTGCATTCATATGCTTATATCTTTCCTTTTCTTCTATGCTTTTCACTTATCTTCTTTTCACAGCTATTTGTAAGGCCTCCCCAGACAGCCATTTTGCTTTTTTGCATTTCTTTTTCTTGGGGATGGTCTTGTTTCCTGTCTCCTGTACAATGTCACAAACCTCCGTCCATAGTTCATCAGGTACTCTGTCTATCAGATCTAGTCCTTTAAATATATTTCTCACTTCCACTGTATAATCATAAGGGATTTGATTTAGGTCATAGCTGAATGGTCTAGTGGTTTCTCCTACTTTCTTCAATTTAAGTCTGAATTTGGCAATAAGGAGTTCATGATCTGACCCACAGTCAGCTCCCGGTCTTGCTTTTGCTGACTGTATAGAGCTTCTCCATCTTTGGCTGCAAATAATATAATCAATCTGATTTCGGTGTTGACCATCTGGTGATGTCCATGTGTAGAGTCTTCTCTTGTGTTGTCAGAAGAGGGTGTTTGTTATGACCAGTGCATTCTCTTGGGAAAACTCTATTAGCCTTTGCCCTGCTTCATTCCGTATTCCAAGGCCAAATTAGCCTGTTACTCCAGGTGTTTCTTGACTTCCTACTTTTGCATTCCAGTCCCCTATAATGAAAAGGACATCTTTTTGGGTGCTAGTTCTAAAATGTCTTGTAGGTCTTCATAGAACTGTTCAACTTCAGCTTCTTCAGCGTTACTGGTTGGGGCATAGGCTTGGATTACTGTGATATTGAATGGTTTGCCTTGGAAACAAACAGAGAGTACTATACTAATAACCTCTTATAGTATAACACTGATGTGTCGTTACTTTTATTTATTTTTCTTTTTTTTAATTTATTTTAATTGGAGGCTAATTACTTTACAATGTTGTGGTTTTTGCCATACATTCACATGAATCAGCCATGGGTGTACATGTGTTCCCCATCCTGACTCTCCCTCCCACCTCCTTCCACATCCCATCCCTCAGTGTCATCCCAGTGCACCAGCCCTGAGCACCCTGTCTCATGCATCGAACCTGGACTGGCCATCTATTTCACACATAATATACATGTTTTCAATGCTATTCTCTCAAATCATCCCACCCTTGCCTTCTCCCACAGAGTCCAAAAGTCTGTTCTTTACATCTGTGTCTCTTTTTCTGTGTCGTATATAGGGTCATCGTTACCATCTTTCTAAATTCCATATATATATGCATTAATATACTCTATTGGTGTTTTTCTTTCTGACTTACCTCGCTCTGTATAATAGGCTCCAGTTTCATCCACCTCATTAGAACTGATTCAAATGCATTCTTTTTAACAGCGGAGTAATATTCCATTGTGTATATGTACCATGGCTTTCTTATCCATTCATCTGCCAATGGACATCTAGGTTGCTTCCATGTCCTGGCTATTGTAAACAGTGTTGTGATGAACATTGGGGTACACGTGTCTCTTTCAATTCTGGTTTCCTCGGTGTGTATGCCCAGCAGTGGGATTGCTGGGTCCTATGGCAGTTCTATTTCCAGTTTTTTAAGGAATCTCCACACTGTTCTCCATAGTGGCTGTACTAGTTTGCATTCCCACCAACAGTGTAAGAGGGTTCCTTTTTTCCGCACCCTCTCCAGCATTTATTGTTTGTAGACTTTTTGATAGCAGCCATTCATTACTTTTTAAAAAATCACAGAGAGAGGATGGGGAGAAATAGTGTACTGAGAGAAAGTCTTTCTTCCCACCTTCAAAATAGAACTAAGTTTCAGTCGTTTTAGGGAAATTGCTTAAATTCACAGGGTCATTTTTTTCTTTTAAGGATCATACATTTAACATTCTATCTAGGATCTTTGCCTATCTAAAGCCATGGAGATTTTCTGTTAGGTTTTCTTCTAGAAATTTTGTAGCTTTAGGTTTTACTTTAGGGTCTTTGAACCTTTTGGCTTATTTTCTTGTATGGTGCATGGTGTGGATCAAAGTTCCTTTCATTTTTATGTATTAATTGATTGCATATAAATATTTAATTGTTTCAGCCCATTTGTAGAAAGACTGTCCTTTACCCAGTGAATTGCCTTCACACCTTTGTAAAAAATCAGTCCACTGGCAAGAATACTTCTGGACTGGCAGAGTAAGGACCTCTGGAAGCCTGCTGCTGCTGCTAAGTCACGTCAGTCGTGTTGGACTCTGTGCGACCCCATAGATGGCAGCCCACCAGGCTCCCGTCCCTGGGATTCTCCAGGCAACAATACTGGAGTGTGTTGCCATTTTCTTCTCCAGTGCATGAAGGTGAAAAGTGAAAGTGAAGTCGCTCAGTCAAGTCCGACTCTTCGCGACCCCATGGACTGTAGCCTACCAGGCTCCTCCGTCCATGGGATTTCCCAGGCAAGAGTACTGGAGTGGGTTGCCATTGCCTTCTCTGGAAGCCTACTCCTTCATAAAAAGCCATGACAATACTGGTAAACACACAAACACACACAAACTATCAAGATTAACTTTTGCAGAACTTTGGAGATTAACCAGAGGCTCGCAACAATATGAGGAGTGCTTGTTAAGAAAAACAACTGAATCTCAGTAAAAATCAGATTTTCTTGCATTCTAACTTACTCTATCTTGCCCTCTTTTACCATCCCATCTTTCCAGAGCAGGACCAAGGCTGACCCTCGGGAGCATGAGTTGGAGCAGGCCTTGGTTGGCAGAGGCGAGCACACCAGGCCTCAGTGTATGGGCATCTTGGGAGCTGTGCTTGTAGCTGAATGCAGGGGTCATGCGGGAAGGTGGTGGGAGGAGGCCTGAGAATGGACAGCACCCAGATCTTGTGCAACTAGATATACTGGGCCAGTGCATGCATGCTAAGTCACTTCAGTTGTGTCCAACTCTGTGTGACCCTATGGACTGTAGCCTGCCAGGTTCCTCTGTCCATGAATTCTACAGGCAAGAATACTGGAGTGGGTTACCATTTCCTTCTCCAGGGGATCTTCCTAACCCAGGGATCGAACCTGGGTCTCTTATGTCTCTTGCATTGGCAGGTGGATTCTTTACCACTAATACTGGGCCAGGGTGTGGGCCTTTTTCTTGAGGCTGTGTGTATATGCTTAGTCACTCAGTCGTGTCTGATTCTTTGCGACCCTATGGACTGTAGCCCATCAGGCTCCTTTGTCCATGGGAATTCTCCAGGCAAGATTACTGGAGTGGGTTGCCATGCCCTCCTCCAGGGGACCTTGCGAACACAGGGTTACTGGGAAGTTTTTGATGACTTTTAAACTGAGAAAACAGCAGTTCAGCCTAGCACTTCAGAAGTCCCTCTAGTTGCTTGGGGGAAATGAGTGTGGACTTGGGAGCGGGTAGGGCCGAAGTCCAGGGAAGAAACTCACTTTCCGTGAGGGGTCACTGTTGAAAGCAGAGGCAGAGGCACTGGGAGCCTCAGCATGATTGTTTGATCTGGGGCCTGTCTGCTCTGGACTTGCCTTGTTTTCAAAGCATGAGCGTGGGTATCTATGCTCATGTCACAACAGGATCCTTTACTTGTTCCAGAGGCTCAGCAGGAACCTGGCTGAAGGCAGGCACGGGACCTAGTGGGTCCTCAGAGGTGCCCCGGCTGGTACTGTCAGTTGGAGCTGCTCTGAGTGCAGGGCGCACCCCTATTCGTGCTGACCCCAGACCATGGCAGAACTCTTCCCTGTCTGAAGGATGTCCCACTACACAGTTCCTGCCATTTCTCCTGTGACTTTGCAGAAAACATTTGCCTCTTGAGCAAAAAGTGCTCCCCTGAAGACAAAAGGTCTTCAGCATGAATGGGTCACTGTGAAGACGATTCAAGGAGGAGAAGCCTCCTGGGGTGCACAGTGGTCTCCAGGAGCCTCCCTTCCCATGCTCAGTCTTTCCTTCTGGGCTCTCATCTGCTCCACCCACTTGCGGGGAGGGCTAGGCCTGAGTGGCTGTCACTTCCCACCCTGAGACTGTGTATTTAGAAGAGGAACCCAGGAAGGGTCAGCTGTGTCCAGCCCTGGTGGGTGACTCAGGCTGTTGAAGAAGTGATTTAGGAAAAGGGATTTTTCTGATGTTCCTTAAATCCTATCAGTGAGGCAGCCAATTATGCCACCTATGTGAGGCTCTAATTATTAAAGTATCCTGAATTGTGATGCTAATAGCAAATTTGCTAAATGGAAATGAATTTTTAATATCATAATTCGCCTTTTCCTCTTCATCAAATTCATTTTCTTTCTAGATGTCACTTCATAAGAGCAAATGAGACTTGGAAACATTTCTTGCCCTTTCTGCTTGTGACATGTTTAGATCTCATCACATCTTAGAATTTCTCAGGATATGTTAAAAGCAGCTCACCCAGTGGACCCAGCTCATTTATATCAGTGACAACTGATCCTATCCCTAAGTATCACCTCTGGCTTGATGAGACTACAAGGCAGAGCATCCAGGACTTGGCAGAGCTGGTGATGTCACCCAAGTGGGGCCCAAGTTTCCCCAGGTCCAGCCAGTCCTTGGCTACTGATGAAGTCCTGTTAGCAGCATAATCCAAATATCAGAAGGTCTTCGGTGCCCCCAGCCGCTTGAGCCCTCAGTCCTTGCTGAATGTTTTGGAAGGACTCTGGGAGTATCTCTTGGCTCACAGCCCAGTTCATGCCTGTAGCTCACTGAGCTTGGAGGAGACAGAGCTGGGTAGTGTCTGTGGTAGAGGAGGGAAGTTGCTTCTCAATTGTTTGAACACCTGTCCACAGGTCTACTAGCACTTGGTGAAATCCAAATTTTTACTTACAACCCTCTCCTGACCAGAAAGGGGTTAGAAGCAGCCTGATTCACCCATATCCATATAGCTATCTTCAGAATCACTCCTGCCCTCTGACCCCTGCAGCTCTAGGGTGATCACAGTCTGGGGTCTGGGGGTATCACAGTCCCTGGTGTGGCAGATTTGTACACAACCTCACCTCATTCCATAAAGGTATCTGCAGTGACTGACCTGGTGCAGCCAGTCCAGCTCAGACATAAGATCCAGTGTGCAGCCTATGGGTACCTTCAGATGTTGCACATCACATCCTCAAGGTTTGATTATAAGCTTAGCCCCTGATGATCCGGCAACAAGGAGCCCCTTGGTCTGTCATAGGTTCAGGTATCACAAATATGCAAGTGAGAAGTGTTAGAAGACATGAAAGGTGGGAATCAGTCCCTAATTTGTCCAAATGCATTGAATCTTATTTATTCAACATTATTTGTTAAGTGTCTACTGTGTGCCAGGTATCATTCCTAAGTGAATAGACACAGCTGTGAACAAAACATAAAAATCTCTGTGCTTGTGGAGTTTATATACTAGAAGAAGGAAATGATAAAGTATAGTATAAAGTACGTTAGATGATAAGTATGAAGGAAGATGCAGTAGGGAAGGGAGGGCAGGATAGCAGTGAGGATGCTACATCTGTGGTCATCAGTTTGATGAAGGAGCAAGAATCTTGCAAATGTCTGGGGAAAAGCATCCTTGGCAAAGGAACCGTCAGTGCAAAGGTCCTGTGGTGGAAACACATCCGGTGAGTTTGAGAAACAAATGTCCTGAACTTGAACTGAGTGAATCAGAAGAGAAATGTAGGAAATGAGATCAAAGGGAGTTTTATGGGCCATTTTAATAGCATGTTGTTTTTAAAATTTTTTCTAGTTTATTCAAGTATTTATTCACAGCAAAGTGATTTAGTTATACATATCCACATATACATTCTTTTCATATTTTTTCCATTATGGTTTGCCACAGGATATTAACTATAGTTCCCCATGCTATACAGTAGGACCTTGTTGTCTATCCATTCTATATATACCAGTTCGCATTTGCTGATCCCAAACTCCCAGTCCATTCCACCCCCAGCCACTTCCCCCTTGGTAACCACAACTTTGTTCTATCCGTGAGTCTCTTTTGTAGATAAATTCATTCATGTCATATTTTAGAGTCACATATAAGTGATATCATATAGCATTTGTCTTTATCCTTCTGACTTACTCTACTCAGTATGATCATCTCTAGGTCCATCCATGTTGCTGCAAAAGGCATTTCATTCTTTTTTATGGCCGAGGAGTATTCCATTGTATATACGTACCTCATCTTCTTTATGCCTTCATCCATTGATGTGCCTTTAAGTTGTTTCCATGTCTTGGCTGCTGTGAATAATTATCCTATGAATCTTTCTGAATTACAGTTTTGTCTGGGTGTATGCCCAGGAGTGAAATTGTTGGATCATATGGCACCTCTGTTTTTAGTGTTTTGAGGAACCTGCATACTGTTCTCCATAGTGGCTGCACTAATTAACATTCCCACCAACAGTGTAGGAAGTTTCCTTTTTCTCCAAACCCTCTCCAACATTTATTATTTGTAGATTTTTAATTATGGCCAGTTTTTAAATTTTTTTTCTGATGTGGACCATTTTTAAAGACTTTGTTGAATTTGTTACAATATTGCTTCTATTTGATGTATTTTGGCCTCGAGGCATGTAGGATTTTAGTTCCCTGACCAGGGATTGAACCTGCACCCTTTGCACTGCAAGCTAAAGTCTTAACCTTTGGACACAGGAAAGTCTCCCTCATGGCCATTCTGACTGGTGTGAAGTGGTACCTCACTGTAGTTTTGATTTGCATTTCTCTAATAATTAGTGATGTTGAGCATATTTTCTTGTTCCTGATGGCCATCTGCATGAACAGGACTTTGCTTTGACACTGGGAGGTCATGGAGAGTTTAGAGCACTGAAGTAACATGACTCTCTCTATGTTTTCGAAAGATCATTCTAGCTAACTATGGTGCTCAAAGTAGCCTCTAGGAGGGCTAGGTCACAATTAGGGAGAAGACCAGTACAAAAAATGTAGGCAAACCATGATGGTGGCTTGGACCAGAGTAATGATCATGGAGTTGATAACACATAGTCACATTCTGGACAAATTTTGAGGATGGGGCCAATAGAACTTAGCTGATGGGTTGAAAGTGGACTGAGAGAAAAAGCAGAATGAAGGATAACTGCTGTGCTTTTGTCCTGAGAGACCTGAAGCACAGCACTGCCTGTTGTTTAGAGGGAGAAAGTGGGGGGGTGGGTAGATTTGCAGATCAAGGATTACGTTTTGAACATGCTCAGCTTAAAATACCTGTGAGATAACCAAGTGCAGATATTAAATAGGCATTCAGCTCTGTGAGCTGAGGATTCAGGGGTGGAGACAGAGAGAGGAATCATCAGCATTTTGTTGGTGTTTATGGCCAGGGAATTAGAGCAAAATATAGGCATCAAGGCAATCATGATACTTTAAACATACATATGTGGCAGTGTTTTCAGGACTTGAAGGATAATACTTAGGATACCCTTTCCAATATGATAGCAACTTTCTTGATTTCTATTTAGTTTCTCTGTCCAATTGTCTGTTTTGATTCTGAATAAAAGGGAAAAAAGTTTTCACTGTTAAAAAAAAGTTGATTAACATAGAATTGCCTCAAAATCAGAATCAAACTGTGATTCCCCACTTGAGGTCTTTCAGGGAAGAGAAGAGCCCAGGAAAAATGGCTTTGCATGTGCTTCTGTGCAGTTGTGAAAGGGGGTTAGAGCTACCAGGGTTCTGGAAATAGACTTTTTTATTTTAAACAGTGAACGGTTGAGAAAAACCTTTTAACATTTTAAATGTCCTTTAACCATGGATATTTATTTCTGTGAGCTGATTTACATATAATTAGAATACCTTCAGGTTCTGAGAGGAAAATGCATCCTTATTCTGAGATAGAAATACAACGTTGAAGGCTTTTCAGAGAATAGGGAACAATAAAATAAGAGAAAAGTATCAGAGTTCAATTTCTTTTATAATTTACCAATATTTTCAAGGTTTCCAAATAGATTTTTTAAAACTAGCTATAGGGAGGTACTTCTAGATTTTCCATCACTTTTCTAATTAAAACAGGAATTGGAAGAAAAAAAGATACTTTGTTCACTAAAATGATTCTTTACATTGAAGAGACTACAAAGTGAATTTCATAATAGTATAATATAATATCTGAACAGCATGGCTGGTTCACTTTCAGATAAGATGCTGCTACAACTTACAAGCTATTTCTTGAGTGATTATCTTTATTTTTTTTTTAATTGGCACAAGAGATATGATATTTAGGATACTCCGATGCCCAACTTTTCTATGGGGGACTTTGGCCAGTGTAAAGCCAGTGACGTCAGGGTCTAGAGAGAACACCACACCTGAGCAGCCACGGTCCCAAGTCGCCACTTGTGCAGTGCCCTTGGATTCTGTGGCAGTCTGACTGCTGGCTTTAAGTAGAGCTGCCTCCCTGGGCACTGGAAACAAAGAGCTGTGCAGAAGCATGGCTGTGCTCACTTGCTCTGCATTTCCTTGATGGTTGGGTGCTTTCAGATCTGAATATAGAGGAGGAGGGAGAAATTCTTGCAGTGTCCTCCGATGTGTGCCCCAAGTCAGCCAGATGTTCCTGGTGGTCTAGCATATCTAACTCCTGACTTTGGTTCCAAAGAGGTTTCTGGGCTCCAAGTCCCAGTGCTTTCTCAATCACAGAAGCGAGACTGCTTTTCCAGTCCAACTTGCACACCAGAATAAACCTGGATCCATGGCAAGAGATAAAGTTGGGATACAGTTGCTAAGAAAACCATTCCCAGGCATTTAAGCCCTGTAGCAGAGACCTTTGTTATTCCTCAGTACCCAGGCACTCCCTAGTGTTTCTCAGACCTGCTGTCAGGTTCCGGGCTATGTCTAGTTCTGGCCAGTGGGCTGTGAGTTAAAAGCAGTGAGTGTCACTCCAGGCCCAGGCATTTAAAAGTGGGCAAATGTCATCAGGAAATTAAGACTATATGCAGTGAGATACCTCCATACCTGTTAGAATGGCCAAAATTTAGAACATTGACAACACCAAATGCTGAGTTCTCTTTCACTGCTTGTAGGAACGCAAAATGGTACAGCCACTTTGGAAGATAGTTTGGCAGTTTCTTACAAGAATAAACATACGTACTCATACCATACAATCCAGCAATCACACTCCTTGGTACTTACCCAAAGGATTTGAAAACCTGTGTCTACACAGAAATCTGCATGCATGTGTTCATAGAAAGTTTATCCATAATTGCCAAAAGTTGGAAGAAACCAAGATGTCCTTCAGTAGGTGAAAGGATAACTGAACGGTGGTACATCCAGACAATAGAATATTAATCAGTGCTAAAAAGAAGTGAGGTGTCAAACGATGCATGAAAAGATCAGGAGGAACTTTAAATGCGTAGTACTAAAATCTGAAAAGGGTACATATTATATGGTCTCAGCTATATGACATTCTGGAAATGGCAAAACCATGGAGAAAAAATAATACCAGTGTTTGCCAGGGATTGGGGAGGAGAAATGAATAGGTAGAGTACATAGGATTTTTAGGGCAGTGAAAATACCATGTATGATACTATAACAGTGGATACATATCAATATACAATGGTCCAAACCCACAGGATAGTCAATATTGAGAGAATGTTAACTATAGACTTTGAGTAATTATGATGTATCAATATAGATTCATCAGTTGTATCAAAGATACCACTCTGGTGGTCTTCCTTGGTGGCTCAGATAGTAAAGAATCTGCCTACAATGCAGGAGATCTGGGTTCAGTCCCTGGGTCAAGAAGATCCCCCAGAGGAGGAAATGGCAACCCACTCCAGTATTCTTGCCTGGAAAATACCATGGACAGAGGAGCCTGGAGGGCTAGAGTCCACGGGGTCACTGAGAGACAGACATGACTGAAGTGACTAATACAGGCAGATGGTGGGCAATGTTAATAAGGGGGAGATTATGCATGTATATGGGGGAAGTATATGGGAAATCTCTGCACCTTCCAATTTTCCTGTGAACCTGAAACTTCTTTAAAAAAAAAAAAAATCTTAACATGAAAGAAAGGAAGGAGGGAAGGAAGGAAGGGAAGGGAAGGAAGTGGGTGGAGTTTTTTACTCCCTCTCCTCTTCGGGCTGCAACAAGATGAAAGAGGACAGGATCAGTTGCTGAGTCACCCTGTGGTACGGTGTGACCAAATCTCATTGGAAACCTGGTGAGAATGAGAAATAACCGTATGTTGGGTTAAGTAATGGAGATTTAAGGGTTTAGGTGTTACTGCATCATAGCAGAGCCTATGCTGGCTAATACAACTCCTTTCTCATAGCTATTCTCACACCAGTGTCTTCATCGTTGGTGTGATTTGGGCCCAGGAGGACTTATGTTTTGGAGAAGGAACTTCAAACTGCCTTTTTGGGGACTGTTATAACCCTGCATGTTGATGACAGATTTCCTGAGTGATGGTAACCAGATGGGTGTTGGAATCAGCTTCTTAGCTCTGGCCAGGTGACTAAACAGGTATGTTGATGTTATTCGCTTTTCATAATTTGCGTGAAACTAAATCGATCTCAATCATAATCAAGGAGACATGATCTTCAGCAGAAAGAACAACATCTCATATAAAATTGTGTGTCTTGGGTCATCTTTCATCTACCTTTGAAGTGATTTATGACTCTCTAAGCTAATAAAACACCTTGCTGAAATAAAACGATTTGTCCAAGCAAATAAAAACCCTGACAGAGTTACTGTATGGCATTTCCTAGGGAGCTATAACTATGATAGCTAGTTCATTGAGAACTAAGTAGAAAACCCTGATACTGACAAAGCTGCAACGGAGAAATGAATCACCATTGGAGGGAGTCTGTGCCAGGAAGCACTCTGAGGTCATAAAATATATGGACTCTCAGTGCGTGAGGACTTCAGCTGGAGCCCAGCTGGCTTCTTGCCTTGGACATGCCCAAGCTATCATTCACCTGGCTTCACACATTTACGGAGCTTCTCTTCTGCCCACCTTGTGCCAGGCTCAGTGGGGGAGGCAGGGGCAGGGCAGGCAGTGTCCCTCTTATCAGGAGGCCTGGAGATCGGATGGGGAGGTAAGATTCATTTTGGGACAGGATGAACCACCAAGGGGTTAATGGATTTAGGACTCATACTAATGGAGTTTGCAAAATTAAAAGGGAACAGTGGCACTGAATCTTACCTTCAGATCAGAGTGCCCTACCTCCAGTGTCTTTATTGTTGGTGTCATCTCCTTAGAATGGGATAGAGGCCCTTCATGGGGACCCCTTATATCATGCTCGACAGGTGGTCATTTGATCTATGTTCAAATATTTCCAGTGTCTGGGAACTTATTACCTGTCAAAGAAGGTCTCTTGGAAAGTTCTTTATATTGAATTGAAACCTGCTTTCATCTAGCTTCTCCCTGCAGATATAAGACCTGCCCTCAGAGTTAATATAGGGCAGATCTAATCTATCTCCCACACAACAGCCCTGTAGATATTTGCTTACAGCAGCCAGGCTGTACCTCCCCACATATAGACAAGGCTCACACCTCTCATCCGCCTGAGCATCCCAGCTTGATTCAGAAGTACAGCGTGGCTTCCAGACTCTCCTAGATGGCCTCCCTGGCTTGCTTCAGTTAAATACCCTAGTGAGAGCCTGACTGTCTGTGTTGGCCCTGGCTGCTGAGATGCCTCACGGTGTGACTCTCTAATATTCCCTCTAAGTCACATCCTTCCTCCAACCTTGGCAACCTCTAATCTGCTTTCTATCACTAAGATTTTGTCACTCTGAGAATACTGTATCAATGGAATTGCACAGTATGTAAATCTTTGGCATTGGCTTTTTCCACTCTGCATAATTCCCATGGATATCTTCTGCTTACATGTACTGTGTGTGTGTGTGTGTGTGTGTGTGTGTGTGTGTTTATATGTTTGTGCACCTGTGCTCAGTTGTGTCTGATTCTTTGCAATCCCCTGGACTGTAGCCCACCAGTCTGTCCATGGGATTTTCCAGGCAAGAATATTGTGGAGTGGGTTGCCATTTCCTACTCCGGGGAATCTTCTGGCAGGCAGATTCTTTACCACTGCGTCACCTGAGAAGCCCCTACACGTGTTTATGGTCCTAAATCATTACGTGGTTTTATATTTTTATTCTGGACAATGTGACAAGGTCTCCTCAATGTGTACAGTGGCTCATGCTGCCATGGCGGTACATGGAGCATTGGCTGTATGAGCTGGGTGACCCCAGAAGGCTCTGCTGGTGCAACACATCTTTGCAGAGTTCCCTGGGGCTCTGGAACTTTGAATGTGATACCTTCGAGTTTTTGCCTTCCTCTTCTATCTTTGTGCTATGAAACACCAACATTTTTCATTGCCTAAAGATTTCAGCACTTTCAAATAATGGGCTAAAAATCAAGAGTGATGAAATTTGTCAACCTTTAGTTGTTTTTTTTTTCCCAGGGAAGCATTTTAGCAGGGACTATGCTTAAAATTCTCCAAGCCAGGCTTCAGCAATATGTGAATGGTGAACTTCCAGATGTTCAAGCTGATTTTAGAAAAGGCAGAGGAACCAGAGATCAAATTGCCAACATCCGCTGGATCATCAAAAAAGCAAGAGAGTTCCAGAAAAGCATCTATTTCTGTTTTATTGACTACGCCAAAGCCTTTGACTGTGTGGATCACAATAAACTGTGGAAAATTCTGAAAGAGATGGGAATACCAGACCACCTGACCTGCCTCTTGAGAAACCTATATGCAGGTCAGGAAGCAACAGTTAGAACTGGACATGGAACAACAGACTGGTTCCAAATAGGAAAAGGAGTACATCAAGGCTGTATATTGTCACCCTGCTTATTTAACTTATATGCAGAATACATCATGAGAAACACTGGGCTGGAGGAAGCACAAGCTGGATTCAAGATTGCTGGGAGAAATATCAATAACCTCAGATATGCAGATGACACCACCCTTATGGCAGAAAGTGCAGAGGAACTAAAGAGCTTCTTGATGAAAGTGAAAGAGAGTGAAAAAGTTGGCTTAAAGCTCAACATTCAGAAAACCTAAGATCATGACAACCAGTCCTATCACTTCATGGCAAATAGATGGGGAAACAGTGGAAACAATGGCTGACTTTATTTTTCTGGGCTCCAAAATCACTGCAGATGGTGATTGCAGCCATGAAATCAAAAGATGCTTACTCCTTGGAAGGAAAGTTATGACCAACCTAGATAGCATATTCAAAAGCAGAGACATTACTTTGCCAACAAAGGTCCATCTAGTCAAGGCTATGGTTTTTCCTGTGGTCATGTATGGACGTGAGAGTTGGACTATAAAGAAAGCTGAGCACCGAAGAATTGATGCCTTTGAACTGTGGTGTTGGATAAGACTCTTGAGAGTCCCTTGGACTGCAAGGAGATCCAACCAGTCCATTCTAAAGGAGATCAGTCCTGGGTGTTCTTTGGAAGGACTGATGTTGAAGCTGAAACTCCAATACTTTGGCCACCTGATGCGAAGAGCTGACTCATTTGAAAAGACCCTGATGCTGGGAAAGATTGAGGGCAGGAGGAGAAGGGGACGACAGAGGATGAGATGGTTGGATGGCATCACTGACTCGAAGGACATGGGTTTGGGTGGTCTCTGGGAGTTGGTGATGGACAGGGAGGCCTGGCGTGCTGTGGTTCATGGGGTCGCAAATAGTCGGACACGACTGAGCAACTGAACTGAACTGATGGCTCTCATATTATTAACTCCCTTCATGGTATATGCCTTCAAAGGGTATGTGTACTCTATGATTGTCTGATCTGGAGGAAGGTTGTACGAATTCAGATTCCAATCTGACTTTGTTAAATTTGAAAGTGATCAGGCAAAGAGTGAAAATATCCACAGTGATTTGGCAAATAGTAATACTGTTGCTGAGTATGTCAACTGTAAATGAAAAAGCAAAGTGAATAAAAATTGAGGATTAGATGGAAAAGAGAGTTGCTCATGTTTTAGGAATGAAAATGATTATTTAGTGAGCTTATGTATGTATAGCATTGTACTAAACAAGAAATTTGGGTTTTTTCCCCACCTTTGAGAAATCTGGGAGGTTTAATGGAATGAAAAATTTCTAAAGCATTCTCAAGAAGTAAAAAATTATTTGATTTAGATTAGATAATTTGTTTCAGAGGTCAAGCAAAGTAAAACTCAAGAATTTGATGAATGTAATTAAACATGCAGAGTGTGTGTGTGTGTGTGTGTGTGTGTGCGCGCGCACATGTGTGCGTGCGTGTGCAAGTGTTCATGTGTATGGTTGGATGCTGGTAATACATTTCTTTTTTTTTAATTCAACAGACATTGGCTGGTGCCTACTTTGTGTAAATGCCTCTCCAATAGGCATCCAACAAATATTTGTTGACTAAATGATAAATGAATGAACAAGGACAATTTAATAAGGGTGTGACCAGATACCCTGAATCCTTAAATGAGCAAATAATGCAAACTTCAGGACAGAAGTTCATAAGGAAAATATTTGAATCCCTTTGCTTAATTATCAAGTTATTTTTATGAACTAGAGCTTTGTATTTTGCTTAAACCAATTTGAAACCACTTTCCATATTTTCTTGCCATAAAAAATAATGATACTATGTCCTTCAATAATTCTCCCAGTTCAGGCTGTAATGTAGTAATTCTCATGCTAATGAACAGTATGAAAAGGCAAAATGATAGGATACTGAAAGAGAAACTCCCCAGGTCAGTAGGAGATCAGATCTCCACTGATCTCCAGATGCTACTGGAGATCAGTGGAGAAATAACTCCAGAAAGAATGAGGGGATGGAGCCAAAGCAAAAAGAATACCCTGCTGTGGATGTGACTGGTGATAGAAGCAAGGTCCAATGCTGTAAAGAGCAATATTGCATAGGAACCTGGAATCAGGTCCATGAATCAAGGCAAATGGGAAGTGGTCAAACAAGAGATGGCAAGAGTGAATGTCGACATTCTAGGAAGCAGCGAACTGAAACGGACTCGAATGGGTGAATTTAACTCAGATGACCATTATATCTACTACTGCGGGCAGGAATCCCTCAGAAGAAATGGAGTGGCCATCATGGTCAACAAAAGAGTCCAAAATGCAGTACTTGGATGCAATCTCAAAAACGACAGAATGATCTCTGTTTGTTTCCAAGGCAAACCATTCAATATCACAGTAATCCAAGTCTATGCCCCAACCAGTAATGCTGAAGAAGCTGAAGTTGAACGGTTCTATGAAGACCTACGAGACCTTTTAGAACTAACACCCAAAAAAGATGTCCTTTTTATTATAGGGGACTGGAATGCAAAAGTAGGAAGTCAAGAAACACCTGGAGTAACAGGCTAATTTGGCCTTGGAATACGGAATGAAGCAGGGCAAAGACTAATAGAGTTTTGCCAAGAGAATGCACTGGTCATAACAAACACCCTCTTCCAACAACACAAGAGAAGACTCTACACATGGACATCACCAGATGGTCAACACCAAAATCAGATTGATTATATTCTTTGCAGCCAAAGATGGAGAAGCTCTATACAGTCAGCAAAAACAAGACCAGGAGCTGACTGTGGCTCAGACCATGAACTCCTTATTGCCAAATTCAGACTTAAATTGAAGAAAGTAGTGAAAACCACTAGACCATTCAGCTATGACCTAAATCAAATCCCTTATGATTATACAGTGGAAGTGAGAAATAGATTTAAGGGCCTAGATCTGATAGATAGAGTGCCTGATGAACTATGGAATGAGGTTCGTGACATTGTACAGGAGACAGGGATCAAGACCATTCCCATAGAAAAGAAATGCAAAAAAGCAAAATGGCTGTCTGGGGAGGCCTTACAAATAGCTGTGAAAAGAAGAGAAGCGAAAAGCAAAGGAGAAAAGGAAAGATATAAACATCTGAATGCAGAGTTCCAAAGAATAGCAAGAAGAGATAAGAAAGCCTTCTTCAGCGATCAATGCAAAGAAATAGAGGAAAACAACAGAATGGGAAAGACTAGGGATCTCTTCAAGAAAATCAGAGATACCAAGGGAACATTTCATGCAAAGATGGGCTCGATAAAGGACAGAAATGGTATAGACCTAACAAAAGCAGAAGATATTAAGAAGAGATGACAAGAATACACAGAAGAACTGTACAAAAAAGATCTTCACGACCCAGATAATCACGATGGTGTGATCACTGACCTAGAGCCAGACATCCTGGAATGTGAAGTCAAGTGGGCCTTAGAAAGCATCACTACAAAAAAAGCTAGTGGAGGTGATGGAATTCCAGTTGAGCTATTCCAAATCCTGAAAGATGATGCTGTGAAAGTGCTGCACTCAATATGCCAGCAAATTTGGAAAACTCAGCAGTGATCACAGGACTGGAAAAGGTCAGTTTTCATTCCAATCCCAAAGAAAGGCAATGCCAAAGAATGCTCAAACTACCGCACAATTGCACTCATCTCACACGCTAGTAAAGTAATGCTCAAAATTCTCCAAGCCAGTCTTCAGCAATATGTGAATGGTGAACTTCCAGATGTTCAAGCTGGTTTTAGAAAGTGTAGAGGAACCAGAGATCAAATTGCCAACATCCGCTGGATCATCGAAAAAGCAAGAGAGTTCCAGAAAAACATCTATTTCTACTTTATTGACTATGCCAAAGCCTTTGAATGTGTGGATCACAATAAACTGTGGGAAATTCTGAAAGAGATGGGAATACCAGACCACCTGACCTGCCTCTTGAGAAACCTGTATGCAGGTCAGGAAGCAACAGTTAGAACTGGACATGGAACAACAGACTGGTTCCAAATAGGAAAAGGAGTACGTCAAGGCTGTATATTGTCATCCTGCTTATTTAACTTATATGCAGAGTACATCATGAGAAACGCTGGACTGGAAGAAGCACAAGCTGGAATCAAGATTGCCAGCAGAAATATTAATAACCTCATATATGCAGATAACACCACCCTTATGGCAGAAAGTGAAGAGGAACTCAAGAGCCTCTTGATGAAAGTGAAAGAGGAGAGTGAAAAAGTTGGCTTAAAGCTCAACATTCAGAAAATGAAGATCATGGCATCCGGTCCCACCACTTCATGGGAAATAGATGGGGAAACAGTGTCAGACTTGATTTTTCTGGGCTCCAAAATCACTGCAGATGGTGACTGCAGCCATGAAATTAAAAGACGCTTACTCCTTGGAAGGAAAGTTATGACCAACCTAGATAGCATATTCAAAAGCAGAGACATTACTTTGCCAACAAAGGTTCGTCTAGTCAAGGCTATGGTTTTTCCAGTGGTCATGTATGGATGTGAGAGTTGGACTGTGAAGAAGGCTGAGTGCTGAAGAATTGATGCTTTTGAACTGTGGTGTTGGAGAAGACTCTTGAGAGTCCCTTGGACTGCAAGGAGATCCAACCAGTCCATTCTGAAGGAGATCAGCCCTGAGATTTCTTTGGAAGGAATGATGCTAAAGCTGAAACTCCAGTACTTTGGCCACCTCATGCGAAGAGTTGACTCATTGGAAAAGACTCTGATGCTGGGAGGGATTGGGGGCAGGAGGAGAAGGGGACGACAGAGGATGAGATGGCTGGATGGCATCACTGACTCGATGGACGTGAGTCTGAGTGAACTCTGGGAGTTGGTGATGGACAGGGAGGCCTGGCGTGCTGCGATTCATGGGGTCGCAGAGAGTCAGACACGACTGAGCGACTGATCTGATCTGATCTGATCTGAATGCTGATGATAACAGCAGTAGTAAGCAACTCCATTTTTGAGCTCTTCTTAAGTACCAGGCTCAGTGCTAAGTCACAAGCAGGTCCTGATTAATCTTCATTTGGCAAAACTAATACAATTATGTAAAGTTTAAAAATAAAATAAAATTAAAAAAAAATAAAAAAATAAAATCAGGGAAAAAAAAAATCTTCACCACCTTATGAAGCTATAACTAGTCTCTTTGCAAATAAGTAATCTGAGACTCAGAGCACTTCAGCCTTGTTCCCAAGGTCACAGTGGCAATAGTGGTAAAATCAGGGTTTGAACCTAGGTAATTGTTCCCAAAGTGGGAGCTCATAATCTCTTCTGCTCTTTTCCATGCTCTTTTCTCTTTCTATTCATGAAGGCCAATGTGGATGGCATTTGAAATGGGCCTCACTGAATTCATTTTAGCTCCTTAGAAGCAATAAAAGTTGCTCTTTTCCTTCAAATATTTCCTAACTCAGACTCCTTCCTTGATCCATCTAAATGAGTCTGATTGTGCATAAAAGAAAATTAAGGCATGGAGCAGATATGCAGGTAAGCTACACAGAGAAGGGTTTGGTCTCAGGAACCAGTGGTCACGTTGACACCAGTTTCTACTTACATACTGACACCCCCTAAGGAAATGGGACAGGGTAGGGGCCTTGTGAATTCTGAGCATATGTATTGAGAGGACCTGGGCTGTTTATACACACATGGCTTCATGGCAAGTGTAAGTACCATAGCCTTGGCCACATGGATATGTCCTCCTCACAGTCGCATGGGATGCAGAAGAGCAGTGGCCAGCAGCAGGGTGGCAGTTCAGGCCAGCTCTGCTTTTGACGGCCGCTGGTGGGGGAGTGATGGCCTCCAGCTTTACAGGTGTCACTTCATATGGGGGGGTTTTCCTGATCCCCACAGACCAGGCTGGTTTTCCCTTGCTGGATACTTCCAAGGTGACTGTACTCCTCCTATTCTGATGCAACTGCTTTTAGAAAGAAAATTTTTGAAGGACAGTTGATTTACAGTGTGTTAATTTCTGCTGTATAACAAAGTAATTCAGTTATACATATTATTTTACATATTATTTCCATTATGGTTCATTACAAGATACTGAATATAGTTCCCTGTGCTATACAGTAGGACCTTATTGTTTGTCCAACTTACATATAATAACTTGTATCTAATAATCTCAGACTTCCAGTCCTTCCCCTCCCCATCCCCCTCCTCCCCACCTTGGCATTTCCAAGTCTCTTCTCTGTATCTGTGAGTCTGTTACTGTTTTATAGATATGCTCATTTGTGTCATTTTTAGATTTCACATACAAGTGATATCAAAGGGTATTTATCTGTTTTTGACTTGCTTCTCTTAGTATGATAATCTCCAGGTCCACCCATATTGCTGCCAATGGCATTATTTCATTCTTTTTTAATGGCTGAGTAATAATTCCATTGTATAATATTGCTGTTGTTTTTCAGTCACCCAGTTGTGTCCAACTCTTTGTGACCCCATGGACTACAGAACACCAGGCCTCCCTGTCCCTCACCATCTCCTGGGGTTTGCCCAAGTTCATGCCTATACATGTGTGTGTGTGCATATATATATATATAAAAGTATATATCCCATCTTCTTCATCCATTCATCTGTCAATGGACATTTCGGTTCTTTCCTTGTCTTGGCTATTGTGAATAGTGCTGTTGTGACCATCGCGGTTCATGTATCTTTTTGAATTATAGTTCTGTCTGGGTATATGCCCAGGAATGGCATTACTGGATAATGAGGCAACTCTAGTTTTTTGAGGAATCTCCACACTGTTTTCCATAGTGGCTGCATTAATTTACATTCCCATCAACAATGTAAGAGGGTTCCCTTTTCCTCACACTCTCTTCAGTGTTTGCTATTTATAGACTTTTTAATGATGTCTTTTGTGACCAGGGAGAAGGAAATGGCACCCCACTCCAGTACTCTTGCCTGGAAAATCCCATGGACGGAGGAGCCTGGTAGGCTGCAGTCCATGGGGTCGCTAAGAGTCGGACACGACTGAGCGACTTCACTTTCACTTTTCACTTCCATGCATTGGAGAAGGAAATGGCAACCCACTCCAGTGTTCTTGCCTGGAGAATCCCAGGGACGGGGGAGCCTGGTGAGCTCCGTCTGGGAGCCGTCTATGGGGTCGCACAGAGTCGGACACGACTGAAATGACTTAGCGTAGCGTAGCGTAGCGTTTGTGACTAGTGTGAGACGGTACCTCCTTGTAGTTTTGATTTATATTTCTCTGATAGTTGTGAAGAGCATCTTTTCATTGTGCCTCTTGGCTATCTGGATTTCTTCTTTGGAGAAATGTCTATTTAGGTCTTCTGCTCGTTTTTGGATTGGTTGGTTGTTTTCTTTTTATTGAGTTATATAAACTGTTTGTATAGTTTGAAAATGAAGCTTTTGTTGGTCACATCATTTGCAAATATTTTCTCCCAGTCTGTAGGTTGTCTTTTGTTTTGTGTATGGTTTTCTTTGCTATACAAAAGCGTATAAGTTTGATCCATTTGTTTATTTTTGTTTAAATGTCTATTGCCTTGGGAGACTTACCTAAGAAAACATTAGTACAATTTATATCAGAGAATATTTTGCTTCTGTTCTCCTCTAGGAGTTTTACAGTGTCATGTCTTATATTTAAGTCTTGAAGCCATTTTGAGTTTATTTTCATGGTGGTGACAGGGTAGGTTCTAACTTCACTGATTTGTATCTGGTTGTCACAACACTACTTGCTGAAGAGACTGTCTTTTCACCATTGTATATTCTCATCTCCTTTGTCGAAGATTAATTGACCATAAGTGTATGGGCTTATTTCTAGGCCCTTTATTCTGTTTAACTGATTCATATGTCTGTTTTTATACCAATACCAGGCTGTTTTGATTACTGTAGATTTGTAGTATTGTCTGAAGTCTGAGAGGGCTATGCTTCCTGCTTTGATGTCTTTCTTCAGGGTAGCTTTGGCAATTCTGTGTCTTTTATTGTTTCATATAAATTTTAGGATTATTTGTTCTAGCTCTATAAAAAATGTCATGGGTAATTTGATAGGGATTGCATTAAATCTGTATATTGTTTGGGTAGTATGGTCATTTTAACAATAGTAATTCTTCCTGTAATTGTTTTTAAAAAAGATTTACTTTGACTATGAGTCCTGGGAAGGCAAGGAGAGGGTCTACTAGTTCACTGCTTTGTCCCCAGGCTGGACGGAGGACCTGGAACACAGCGGCTACTTAGTAAATATTTATGAAATATTTTGTAATGCTTTTCCAAGAAAGGGAAGAAAGAAATGATCTGAAGGTATTACATGACAGGGATGAATGAAGCCTAGTTTCTTTCTCACTCTTGGAATTTTGATCATGCTGGATGTGCAAGGCTCCTTGCTGTATTCCCTCATACTCCAACTCTTTTTGTTGATTTATGTTTTTTTTTTCCCTTTTTCTCTCTTCTTTGTTGACCTTTTGCTCCCTAATTTACTTTCTTTGTTCTACCTTTTCTGTGTTACTTTGCTTGGTTTTGTCTATTTCTCCAAAATTCTTTTTCTGAAGGAAAAAATTACATACTGATAGCTTAAGACAGTAATAGGGGGAAAAAGTGGTGTTCTTAATAACTTAGGGACAGTTACTTGAAAAATAAAAATAGACTGCATAACTTTTACACCAGGAGAAGAAAATTCCATTTACTCAACAGAATAGGAAAAGAAGAAAAGGGTTAAAAATAAGGCATGGACAATTTGAAACATAAGAAAGGCAGAAATAAATATTGATATGAGAAATTATGATAAATGTAAATAGTTAAAACTCTTCAAAGTGTAAAGACTCTCTAATAGAATTAAATATAAAATCAAGCTATATATTGCCTATAAGATACCTATTAAAAACAAAAAGGTATGTAAAAGATAGGAAAAGGTTTATCAAAATAAGTCAGGTTAGAAATTGTAATATGAAGAAATATTAATTTAAGGCATAAAATATATATATTTAAAATTAATTTATTTTTTATTGAAGGATAATTGCTTTACAGAATTTTGTTGTTTTCTGTCAAACTTCAACATGAATCAGCCATAGGTATGCGTATATCCCCTCCCTTTTGAACCTCCCTTTTGAACCTCCCTCCCATTTCCCTCCCATCCCACCCCTCTAGGTTGATACAGAGCCCCTGTTTGAGTTTCCTGAGCCCTACAGCAAATTCCCATTGGCTATCTATTTTACATATGCTAATATGTTTCCATGTTACTTTTTCCATACAGCTTCCTCTTTTCCCCTTTCCCCATGTCCATAAGTCTACTTTCTATGTCTGTTTCTCCATTGTTGCCCTGTAAATAAATTCTCTAGTACCATTTTTCTAGATTCTGTATATATGCATTAGAATGCAATATTTATCTTTCTCTTTCTTACTTCACTTTGTATAATAGGTTCTAGGTTCATTCATCCACTTCATTAGAACTGACTCAAATGGCTGAGTAATATTCCATTGTATGTATGTATCGCAATTTCTTTATCCATTCATCTGTCGATGGACATCTAGGTTGCTTCCATGTTCTCGTTATTGTAAATAGTGCTGCAATGAACAATGGGATATATGTATCTTTTTCAATTTTTGTTTCCTCAGGGTATAAGCCTAGGAGTGGGATTGCTGGGTCATATAGTGGTTTTATTCCTGATTTTTTAAGGAATCTTCATACCATCTTCCATAGTGGCTGTATCGATTTACATTCCCACCAACAGTGCAAGAGCATTCCCTTCTCTTCACACCCTCTCCAGCACTTATTGTTTGTAGACTTTTTGATGATGGCCATTCTGACTGGTGTGAGGTGATATCTTATTGTAGTTTTGATTTGCATTTCTCTAATAATGAGCGATGTTGAGCATCTTTTCATGTGTTTGTTAGCCATCTGTATTTCTTCTTTGGAGAAATTCTATTTAGGTCTTTTTCCCATTTTTTGATTGGGTTGTCTGTTTTTCTGGTATTGAATTGTATGAGCTGCTTGTATATTTTGGAAATTATTTGTCAGTTGTTTCATTTGCTATTATTTTCTCCCATTCTGAGGGCTGTCTTTTCACCTTGCTTATAGTTTCCTTTGCTGTGCAAAAGCTTTTAAATTTAATCAGGTCCCACTTGTTTACTTTTGTTTTTATTTCTGTTACTGTAGGAGGTGGGTCATAGAGGATCTTGCTTTGATTTATATCATCAAGTGTTCTGCCTATGTTTCCTCTAAGAGTTTTAGTTTTTGGTCTTAAATGTAGGTCTTTAATCCATTTTGAGTTTATCTCTTTGTGTGTGGTGTTAGGAAGTGTTCTAATTTCATTCTTTTGCATGTAGCTGTCCACTTTTCCCAGCACTATTTATTGAAGAGGCTGTCTTTGCCCCATTATATATTCTTGCCTCCTTTGTCAAAAATAAAGTACCCAAAGGTGCATGGGTTTATTTCTGGGCTTTCTATCTTGTTCCATTGATCTATATTTCTGTTTTTGTGCCAGTACCATACTGTCTTGATGACTGTAGCT
Organism: Bubalus kerabau; assembly: GCF_029407905.1. Classification (NCBI taxonomy): domain Eukaryota; kingdom Metazoa; phylum Chordata; class Mammalia; order Artiodactyla; family Bovidae; genus Bubalus; species Bubalus kerabau. The sequence continues at coordinate 214,133,223 of NC_073624.1, read as the reverse complement.
TTGTAATATAATCTGAAGTCAGGAAGGTTGATTCTTCCAGCTCCATTCTTCTTTCTTAAGACTGCTTTGGCTCTTTGGGGTCTTTTGTGTTTCCATATGAATTGTGAAATTTTTTGTTCTAGTTCTGTGAAAGATGCCATTGGTAATTTGACAGGATTGCATTGAATCTGTAGATTGCATTTGGTAGTATAGTCATTTTCACAATATTGATTCTTCCTACCCAGGAACATGGAATATCTCACCATCTGTTTATGTCATCTTTGATTTCTTTCATCAGTGTCTTATAATTTTTCTGTGTATAGTTCTTTTGTATCCATACATAGGTTTATTCCTAGATATTCTTTTTGTTGCAATGGTGAATGGGATTGATTCCTTAATTTCGCTTTCTGATTTTTCATTGTTAGTATACAGAAATGCAAGTGATTTCTGTGTATTGATTTTGTATCCTGAAACTTTGCTAAATTCACTGATTAGCTCTAGTAATATTCTGATAATATCTTTAGGGTTTTCTATGTACAGGATCATGTCATCTGCAAACAGTGAGAGCTTTACTTCTTCTTTTCTGATTTGGATTCCTTTTATTTCTTTTCCTTCTCTGATTGCTGTAGCTAGGACTTTGAGAACTATGTGGAGTAATAGTGGTGAAAGTGGAGACCCTGGTGTTGTTCCTGATCTTAAGGGGAATGCTTTCAGTTTTTCACCATTGAGAATAATGTTTGCTGTAGGCTTATCATTTATGGCCTTTACTATGTTGAGGTAGGTTCCTTCAATGCCCATTTTTGGAAGAGTTTTTATCATAAATGTGTGCTGAATTTTGTCAAAGGCTTTTTCTGCATCTATTGAGATTATCTTATGGTTTTTATCTTTCAATTTGTTAATATGGTGTATCACATTGATTAATTTGCATATATTGAAGAATCCTTGCATCCCTGGAATAAACCCAACTTGATCATGGTGTATGAGCTTTTGATGTGTTGCTGAATTCTGTTTGCTAAAATTTTGTTGAGGATTTTTGCATCTATCTTCATCAATGATATTGGCCTGTAGTTTTCTTTTTTTGTGTTGTCTTTGTCTGGTTTTGGTATCAGGGTGTTGGTGGCCTCATAGAATGAGTTTGGAAGTGTTCCTTCCTGTGCAGTTTTTTGAAAGAGTTTTAGAGGGATAGGCATTAGCTCTTCTCTAAATGTTTGATAGAATTCTCCTGTGAAGCTATCTGATCCTGGGCTTTTGTTTTTTGGGAGATTTTTGATCACAGCTTCAATTTCAGTGCTTGTGATTGGGTTGTTCATAGTTTCTATTTCTTCCTGATTCAGTCTTGGAAGATTAAACTTTTCTAAAAAATCTGTCCATTTCTTCCAGGTTATCTATTTTATTGCCATATAGTTGTTCATAATAGTCTCTTATAATCCTTTGTATTTCTGCATTATCTGTTGTAACCTCTCCTTTTTTATTTCTAATTTTGTTGATGTGATACTTTTCTCTTTTTTCCTTGATAAGTCTGGCTAAAGGTTTGTCCATTTTGTTTAGCTTCTCAAAGAACCAGCTTTTAGTTTTATTAATCTTTACTATTGTTCTTTCATTTCTTTTTCATTTGTTTCTGCTCAGATCTTTATGATTTCTTTCCTTCTACTAATTTTGAGGGTTTTTTGTTCTTCTTTTTCCAGTTGTTTTAGGTGTAAAGTTAAGTTGTCTATTTGATATTTATTTTGTTTCTTGAGGTAGGATTGTATTACTCTAAACTTCCCTCTTAGACCTGCTTTTGCTGCATCCCATAGGTTTTGAGTTGTCATGTTTTCATTGTCATTTGTTTCTAGAAATTTTTTATTTCTATTTTGATTTCTTCAGTAACCTGTTGGTTATTTAGAAATGTGTTTAATCTCCATGTGTTTGTGTTTCTTACAGTTTTTTTTTTTTTTTACACTGTAATTGATACCTCGTCTCATAGCATTATGGTCAGAGAAGATGCTTGATATGATTTCAGTTTTCTTAAATTTACTGAGGCTTGGCTTGTGACCCAAAATGTGGTCTATCCTGGAGAATATTCCATGTGCACTTGAGAAGGTGTATTCTGCATTTGGATGGAATGTCCTGACGATATCAATGAGATCCATCTCATCTAAAGTATCATTTAAGACTTGTGTTTTCTTGTTAATTTTCTGTTTTTATGACGGTCCATTGATGTGAGTGAGGAGTTAAAGTCTCCTACTATTATTGTGTTACTGTCAGTTTCTCCTTTTATACCTGTTAGTGTTTGTCTTATGTATTGAGGTGCTCCTATCTTGGGTGCCTAGATATTTATAATTGTTATGTCTTCCTCTTGGATTGATCCCTTGATCATTATGTAGTGTCCTTCCTTATCTCTTGTAATCTTTATTTTAAGGTCTGTTTTGTCTGATATGAGGATTGCTACTCCAACTTTCTTTAGCTTGCCATTTGCATGGAATATATTTTTCCATCCTCTCATTTTCAGTCTATATATGTCTTTAGGTCTGAAATGGGCTTCTTGTAGACAGCTTATTTATGGGTCTTGTTTTTGTATCATTCAGCCAGTCTGTGCCTCTTGGTTGGAACATTTAATCCATTTACATTTAAAGTAATTATTGATATTATGTTCCTATTGCCATTTTATTAATTGTTTGGGGTTGATTCTGTAGATGTTTTTTCTTCTCTTACATTTCTTGACTATATAAGTCCCTTTAACATTTGTTGTAAAGCTGGTTTGGTGGTACTGAATTCTCTAAAATTTTCCTTGTCTGAAAAGCTTTTTATTTCTCCACCAACTTTGGAGATCCTTGCCAGGTACTGTAATCTTGGTTGTACATTTTTCCCTCTCAGTACTTTAAATATATCTTGCCATTCCCTTCTGGCCTGCAGAGTTTTTGCTGAAAGATCAGCTGTTAAGCAAATGGAGTTTCCTTTATATGTTACTTGTTGCTTCTTCCTGCTGCTTTTTAATATTCTTTCTTTGTGTTTAGTCTTTGTTAGTTTTATTAGTATGAGTCTTGGCGTGTTTCTCCTTGGATTTATCCTGTATGGGGCTCTCTGCACCTCTTGGACTTGATTGACTATTTCCTTTCCCATGTTGGAGAAATTTTCAACTATAATCTCTTCAAAAAATTTCTCATACCCTTTCTTTTTCTCTTCTTCTAGGACCTCAAATGTTGATGCATTTGAATTATTGAGGTCTCTGAGACTATCCTCAGTTCTTCTCATTCTTTTTACTTTATTCTGATCTTCAGAAGTTATTTCCACCATTTTATCTTCCAGCTTACCGATTCATTCTCCTGCTTCAGATATTCTGCTATTGATTCCTTCTAGAGTATTTTTAATTTCAGTAATTGTGTTGTTTGTCTCTGTATGTTTATTCTTTAATTTTTCTAGGTCTTTGTTAATTGGTTCTTGCATTTCTCCATTCTGTTTTAAAGGATTTTGATCATCTTTACTATCATTATTCTGAATTCTTTTTTGGGTAATTTGCCTATTTCCTCTTCATTTATTTGGACTTATGTGTTTCTAGTTTGTTCCTTCATTTGTGTAGTATTTCTCTGCCTTTTCATTATTTCTATTTTAACTTATTATGTTTGAGGTCTCCTTTTCCTAGGCTTCAAGGAAAGTTGAATTCTTTCCTTGAAGAAGGTTGAATTCTTTCTTTCTTTTGGTTTCTGCCCTCCTAAGATTGGTCCAGTGGTTTGTGTAAGCTTCACATAGGGTGAGATTCATGTTGAATTTTTGTTTGTTTGTTTTTCCTCTGATGGGCAAGTCTGACTGAGGTGGTAATCCTGTCTGCTGATGATTGGGTTTGTATTTTTGTTTTATTTGTTATTTAGATGAGGCATCCCGCACAGGGTGCTACTGGTGGTTGGTTGATGCTGAGTCTTGTATTCAAGTGGTTTCGTTTATGTGAGTTCTCACTATTTGATACTCCCTAGAGTTAGTTCTCGGAGAAGGCAATGGCACCCCACTCCAGTACTCTTGCCTGGAAAATCCCATGGATGGAGGAGCCTGGTAGGCTGCAGTCCATGGGGTCGCTAAGAGTCGGACACGACTGAGCGACTTCACTTTCACTTTTCACTTTCATGCCTTGGAGAAGGAAATGGCAACCCACTCCAGTGTTCTTGCCTGGAGAATCCCAAGGATGGGGGAGCCTGGTGGGCTTCCGTCTCTGGGGTCGCACAGAGTCGGACACGACTGAAGCGACTTAGCAGCAGCAGCAGGGTTAGTTCTCTGGTAGTCTAGGGTCTTGGAGTCAGTGCTCCCACTCCAAAGGCTCAGGGCTTGATCTCTGGCCAGGAACGAAAATTCCACAAGTGGTTTGTTGTGGCATTAAGTGAGATTAAAACAAATATCTGAAATGAGAAACCAATGATGAACCCCAAACAAATGGAAATTACAAAATCAGGCAAATAATAACTAAAATCATGGAATATTCATATACACCCATGAGCAAAGTAAAAACAGTCCAACAAAAATAGAGTACAGTAGACTGACCCGGCAAATGAAGGAAATAAAAAATTATATTTACCAGTTAAGAACAAAACTAATTAAAGCACAAACTGGAAAACAAAACTAAAGCAAGGTGCCAAATGGGGAATAAAGCAATGAAAACAAAACTAACAAATATGTTGAGAGGAAAGGAAAGAAAGAAAAGTAAGAAAGAATAGATATTCAAAGTTAAATAGAGGTAGATGAAGAAGATTTATATACATTAAAGATTAACTGCAAGGGAAAAAGAACAGTAGGAAAGGCAAACAAAGGAGTAAATGTAGAAAAAATATAATAGGTTTAAAGTTAAAAATTAAAATTATAAAAAAGAGAAAAGAAAAAGTGGAAGAAGAAAGAAAAAAAGAAAAAACAAAACTCCACAGAATTGGAAAAGCCCAATGTAGAGGCAGAGGTTTATAACAACAATAAAAAGTGTGACTGAATATACATATATACATATACACCCACAAGCAAAATCAAAACAATCCAGCAAAAATAAAGTACAATAGATTGACCTGGCAAACAAAGGAAACCAAAAACTATACCTACCAGAACAAAACTAACTAAAGCACAAACTGGAAAACAAAACTAAAGCAAAGTGCCAAGTGGGGAATAAAGCAATGAAAATAAAACTAACAGATATGTTAAAAGGAAAGAAAAGAAAGAAAGAACAGATATGCAAAGTTAAATACAGGTAGATAAAGAATATTTATATACATTAAAGGTTAACTGCAAGCGGAAAAGAACAGTAGGTAAAGCAAACAAAGGAATAAATGTAGAAAAAATAATAGGTTTAAAAAATTAAAACTTAAAAAAAGAGAGAGGGGAAAAAAAAAAAAGGAAAACTCCACAGAACTGCAAAAACCCAACATAGAGGCAGAGGTTTATAACAACAATAAAAAATGTGACTGAGAAAAAAAAAAGCTCAAAAGCTTAATTGTATTTCATAGTGCCAATAAAATCAACAACTACAACAGAGGGGGGAAAAAGGAAGAAAAAAAGTCCAAAAGAATCTACAGAACAAGTCAAAACATTTTTCTTGACTCACTGCTGTCAGAGTCCTTTCCCTCGTGGGAGTCACAGTCCACCTTACCTCCCTAGGATGCCCTCCAACTGTGTGCTGATCTCTGGACCTGTTGTAGGGCCATCTCAGATTCTAATCTGATCCTACTCCTGTGTGTTCTTGCCTCCAGTGTCCACAGCTATCAGAACTAGTGCGTTTTCTTTTGTGGGAGCTCTCAATGACCTTTTATATATTCCATAGACACAGAGTCTGCCTAGTTGATCATGTGGATTTAATCTGCATCTTGTACAGCTGGTGGAAGGTTTTGGGTCTTCTTCCTTAGCCACACTGCCCCTTGGTTTCAATTGTGGTTTTATTTCCACCTCTGCATGTGGGTCGTCCACTGGGGTTTGCTCCCGAGGCTGCCCTGGAGGACTTGGGTTTGCCCCAGTGAGGGCCAGGTATGGAGGTGGCGCAGCTGTTTGGGTCGCAGGGGTTCTGACAGCACCAGATACTCAGGGGAGTTGGTGGCTAGGGCAGCAGGCAATATGCTCTAGAAGGGTACGATAACCAGTATTGGCCAAAAGCCTCCAGTATTCTTGCCAGGAGACCCCCATCCCCCTCCCTGACAGAGAAGCCTGGCAGGCCACAGTGTACAGGGTTGCAAGACCAAAGCGACCCTGCATGCATAGATGCAAGACTTTTTTTTGCCTGTGGCAGCTCTGCTCCAGTGAGAGTTGAGCGTGAAGGTGGCACGCCTGCTTGGCTTCTGGGGACCCTGGCAGCGCCTAGTGTGCACGGACAGGGACTGCTTCCACTACAGGAGTCATGGCCTCATCAGTCCTTTTTCAAGTCTCTTTTAGCTGGTGATCAGAAGGCCTCTTTGGCCAGTCTTTCTCCATAACTCCACCCATTCAGGCACTTAGAGGGCTCCCTTGCCTGTTGTTCAGCGCGTCAGGCACATAGTGGGGCCCCCTGGCTGGGGTCCTACTCTGTAGATCAGTGCATCAGGCACTTAAAGGGGCACCGTAGGTGGGGTTCTACTCTGTAGTTCAGTAGGTCAGGTGTTTGATGGGCCATCCTCTCTATTGTTCAGCTGCTGATGCTGGTGTGTGGGGAAAGAGAGGCTATGGTGATGGCTCCACCCTCTAAGCGTGACTCAGCAGTATCGCCTTGCTTCCATGGCTGCCTGGCTTTCCTCCACCAGCATTTCCCACCACAGTCTCCTCCCTCACATCCCCTGATCCATCTCTCCACAGTCAACAGCAGCCCTCGCCCTGGGATTGCCCCACAATCCCTAAACTCCAGCTCCCCACCACTGCACCTTCCAGGGGACCAGCATTCCTGTCCAGGGTTTGTATGGCTGCAGCAAGGACTGTCTGATTCTCATTCCATTTAGGCTGCCACAAATCAGCTGTTTCACTCTCTTAAATGTTTCTCCTCTGACTCAGACAGTTGCCCTGATGTGGAGATGGGACCCCTGCTTCAGTTCCCCCACCCACCGAGGGCAGGTCCAGTCCTGCTAACACTCAGGTTTTTCCCCTAGTTCCTTCATCCTACCAAGTTTTGTGTGGTTCTATGTATTCTTTTCTGCTGGTCAGGTACTCCTGTCCACTCTGAGCTGCTGTTCTGCATGCACTTCTGTGTCTGAAGGTTTATTCCTGATGTATCTGTGGAGAGAGATGTACTCCATGTCCTACTCCTCTGCTATCTTGTTCCCCTAATTTAAGGCATAAAATATTAAAAGAGGAAAACAAAGATATCATATATTAGTAAAACAAAGCATCAAGAAATATAATAATCATTAACATGTATGCAGCTGACAATATGATGTCAAAATACATAAAGCAACATCTGATAGATCTAGGATAGAAATAATAAATCAAAAATCATGGTTGACTTTAAGATACCCTCTTAAAAACTAGTAGTTGGAGCATATAAAAATAAGCAAAGATATAAAAAACGATACTGATATAACAGTCCCTATATTTCACCAAAAACCGAATATTTTCTTTTTGTATACACAAAAAATGTGCTAGGCCACAGAAGAAACTTGAGTAAATTTAAGCATCATATATGGACGGAGGAGCCTGGTGGGCTGCAGTCCATGGGGTCGCTAAGAGTCGGACACGACTGAAGCGACTTAGCAGCAGCAGCAGCATACAGCACAATGTTACTGTCTATGATGCAGTTGAACTAAATTTAAAATCTTATGTCTAGAAATTTAAAAAATACTACCATGTATCATTTGGCTATAAAAGAAATCAAAGATAAATTATTAAATACTTCCAGGTGAATGGCAATCAAAGTACAGGTCAAAATTTGTGGATCACATTCAAAGCAGTACTCAGAGGTAAACTTACAGCTTTAAATATAGGAGAAATTAAGAAGAATGCAAACAAGAGAGTTAAGCTTTCCACTTATAAAGTTTGAAAGAGACAAATAGAGTAAACCCAAATAAAAAAGAAGGAAGGACATAAATAAGAATATGGGCAGAAATTAATGAATGTAGGTAACAAAATCAAAGAGAAAATTAACAAAACTGATAATGGTCTTTAGAAAGACTAACAAAATACATGAGCCTCTCACAAGAATCATTGGAGAGGGAAAGGAGGGAGGAAATGTAAATAAAAATATGAGTGAGGTAATGTAACTATATACTAATAAACTGGATATTTAGATAAACTAGGTAAAGTTCTGAAAAAAAAAGTAAAAATGCTACATTTTTACAAGATTGTAAAACTATAACCCTTAAAGAAACTGAAATGGAATCATCATCACCCTTTCAAAAAAAGCCTCAGGTCCAGAGAGTTTTATAGCTGTGTTCTATAATACTTTCAAGGAAGAGATAATTCCAACCTTGTAAAGTTGTTATAGAAAAATAGAAATAGAGAGAAAATTGTTCACATTTTTTTTAATCAGGTTAGTATAAGCTTGATTCCAAAACTAGATGAAAACAAGTCAGGAAAAAAAATTAGAGCCCAATTTCTCTATGAACATAGATGTGAAAATCCTAAATATGATATTAGTTTATCAAATCTAATGGTTTTTTTCAAAATACATGCAATCAAATTGAATTTATCCAAGGAATTGAAGAAAGTTTAAACACTTAAAAACGTCTATCATTGTGATTCAATATATTAATAGAATAAAGGGGGAAAATCTCATGATTGCTTTTGTGTGTTAGTCACTCAGTCGTGTCTGACTCTTTGCAACCCCATGGACTGTAGCCTGTCAGGCTTTTCTGCAGGCAAGAATATTGGAGTGAGTTGCCATTCCCTTCTCCAGGGGATCTTCCAAACCCAGGGATGGAACCCAGGTCTCTTGCATTGCAGGCAGAGTCTTTACCATTTGAGGTACAAGGGAAGCCCCCATGATTGTTTTGGTATATGCAAATGAAGCAGTCAATAAAGGTGATCATATATTCATCATTAAAAAAATAATCTGAGAAAACCAGAATAAAAGAAAAATTTCCAATTTTAACAAAGTTTATCTACTAAAAGTTTATTTTTTATTTTTATTTTTTTATTTTTTTCCATTGGTTACCTTTTTATTAGTTGTAAGAACTGTTTAGGTATTCTGGATACAAGTCCTTTCACAGATACATGATTGGCAAAAAAGTTTATTTTTTAAAATGTGCTTTCTTATAGTATCATTTATAAAGGAGGAGTTTGAGGAAGACCAAGTGCCCTCCTTTAAGAGAATGGATAAGAAAATGTAGCCTATACATCTGTTTTCTAAGAAAACAAAACCCTCCAAAACCACGACACAGTAACTGATCAAAATAAACTAGGTTTACATATAGTAATGCAAATAGATATTAATATAGGATTTATTAAAAATAATGAAATTTATAATTTTTGAGTTGTAAAATCAAACATATATAAAACAATACATGTTTTTCATGAATACCTAGATATGTAGTGGCATTGACAAATATGTTAGAGAGAGTACCTATGGGCAGGGGAGAAGAGATAAGCAAACAGAGGATTAGGGGAAATAATAAAATACAAAGCCAGAGACAAACCCTGTGTGAACCAGGGAAGGCTTTGCATTGAACTGAGCAACATGAGCCACTCAGCTGAAAAGCTCTCACCTATCTTGAGTAATGAGGTAGCTTGGATAAGCCCCACTGTCTCCTGGGGCTAACTTTTCTCCTGGCTTTCTCAGGCTCAGAGCTACCAGTCTTGCTGCATTCCAGCTCTCCACTGTGTTTCTGAGTCCACCGTCCCTCTTCCAAGCTGTGTGAGCACTCTGCACCCCAGGCTAGGTACTGCCTCTGGAGGGCTCTCCAGAAAGTTTAGAGCAATGGAGAGGCAAGGGGAGGTGGGTATGGTCACAGCATAGCAGAGCAAATTTAATCAAATTCTTCCTCAAGCTCCAGCCTCATGTATTCAACAGTCTGATAACAGACATTTCAAACTGATTAAATGTCCAAAACACTTCAGGATTTCCCCATCCACTGCTCTGAATTGGTGTCTCCCCCTAACATCTCCATCTCAACAAATGACTCTTTCATACTCCATGACTATTCCATGGAGTATGGAACGCTATATCCTTTTGGGCCCCCACATCTCTGTGCACACAGCTAGAATTCTACCTGCAAGCAGCTGCTCCTCCTCTTCTGGGTACTCTCTCTGGTGAGAACCCTCTCTGCCTCTGCAAATGGCCAGTCAGAAGGGCTAGAGAAGTCTTGCCCCTGAAAGCAGCACTCTACCTATGAGATGGGAATTAGTGGATCAATACCCCAGCTCCCACAGCCCTTGGGTGGGAAGGAGATTGAGAGGCATGGGCTTTACACGGGATCCCAGAGTTCCTCCTGTAGGACTAGGCTCCATCTGCCCACATTGGTAACTGTCTTGATGACATAACCTTTAGAAGCTGCTGCCCATTCTCTCTTTTACTTTTCCTCTACCAGGGCTTCCTTGGGTCACCTCTTAAATAACTGCAATCCTGTGAATCTTTGTCTCAGTTCTGCTCCTGAAAGAATTCAGAATAAGAGACTGCTGATCCCAACCATTTCAACTGAAGTACCACCCTCTGGAGAAGTGGCGGAGCACAGTGGTTAGGAGAGTGGATTCTGAGGTCAGGTTGCTGGGGGGAAGCCTGGCCCCACTGCTCAGTTTGTGGACTTGGGCTCTTGTGCTTAATTTTCTCATCTGTAAGATGAGGAGCAAAAACAGTAATGAGGCCAAGAGCGATTTTCACTGAGGTATTCAGGGATCACAAGGTAACATTTATTGAATGCTTACTACACACCAGGCTGTGTTCCAAGTGCACCATATTTATTAATGCATTTAGTCCCCATGGCAACATATCACTGTCTGATATTAGAGTCCATCCTGTTTGCTCATTCTTGCTTTCTGTCTCCCTTAGTAGGATCCTTGGTCCCTGAGCACAAGGACCCACTGTGTAGCTCCCCACTGCACACCAAGCTCCTGGCATGTGACCTGGCTCACAGGCACATTTGTTTTAGTAAATGACTCTTAGTCAACACTTATGTTGTAAAGCCCTTGAAAAGTTTCCCCGCTGTGTACCTCCCACTGGACAACAAGATAGCACAGTTTGACAACTGCCACTGGAAGCGCTGTGTGTGTTGGGGGAGGGAGAGGGCCTTGCTGGGTTTGAAGCAGGGGAGAAACCTGATTCAGTGGTGAGCTTCCAGAAGCTCACTCTGGCAGTAGATGAGGATGGACCATGGTAGCTCCAGGCTGGAGATGGGGGTCCTGTGAGAGGCTCTGGCTTAGCCTAAGGCAGATGTGAGGTGAGGAGATGAGATCCTGGATACAGGAGCAATTGTGGGGAAGAAGAGGAGGGCCTGGCAGGTGAGGGAGGGCAGAAGGCAGAGTCTGAGGCCTGGAGCCTGGTTCTAGACTGACTATAGAGAGTGAAAGAGAGAAAAGAAACAGGAGGAAATGGGCGTGGGTAAAAGATGATGAATCTAGTTTGAACTGTGTCGCGTTTGAAAAATAGAGGTCTCCTGGTGTGGACAATTGGTGGTGCCCAGTTAGATATAATGTTCTGCATTGAAGACCAAGGTAAGGCTTGATGACAAAAATTTGTGGCTTTGTTGTTTCTTGGCGAAAGTTGGAGTTATAGAAGGGAATATGGTCGCCAACTGCTGTCCAAAGAGAATCCCAAGCAGTCCCAGAGGGCTCTGAAGATCTGGATGGGCCAGGGCAGCCCTGGGGATCGTTTTCCCACTGGGAAGGGCCTGGACCCCTGCCTCACTATGGATCCCTTTGGCATGTGTACCAGCAGCTCTCCATCAAGGATGTTGGCCTTTCTTCCCCTCCTTGCTCTCCCTTGCCTGGCATCTGTGGTTCTGCACCCAGCCCTGGGAAGACTGAGTCCAGGTTAAGAGAAATCCCTTCCACATGACGGGTACCATCAGCAGGAGGAAAGACAAAAAGAAGACTTTACCCAGAGGCACTAGCAAACCAATGGTGGGGAATGCAGGCAGTGACCACCTGTGACCCAGTGCAGTCTGTGAAGTGAAGGCTGTCCCCAGGGTTTGGGGAGTGAGGACGAACACGGGCTCTGAAGTCTGACTGTCCAGGCTCTGCATCCCTATTTTGCAGCTTGGGCAGGTTCTGTAACTTCTCTGAGTCTCAGACTTCTACTACATGAAAGGGCACATGAATTGTATTCACTTCAGAGGGTTGTGGTGAGGACTAAACCAGGGAATTCATGCAATGGACCCAGTCTAAGTACCTGGTACATAGCAAGTCTTAGTACATGGGGGTTGCTATGATTCCAAGCACACCAGGCTAGAGAAAGAGAACAGGTTTACATGAGGCCACTTGACCTGTGAGAGGCAGAGCTGGAAATGTTAGAACTTGCTACAAATACACACTCAGATTAATTATATCCAAACTGTTTGCCTAGAAATAAGGAAAATTTAGCCCCCCGGGAATCTTCTTCCTGCTTACTGCAAGACCTTTTTAGAAAGTCCAGAGCGGATGAGGAAAGGTTGAATGAACAAATAAATGAAAGAATGGAGGGATAAAGGAATAAATAAAGGAATAATGAGCCTTCTGTTACGGCCTTTCAGCGCTGACCTTTCTCTGATTTCATACTGCGAATCGCTGGAGTCTCATTTGAGATGCAGTCTGGTACGATGTCTAATTAGCTGACCTGTGTATGTGTGTGGTGTGAGCATGCGTGCATGTGTGTGTTAACACAGGAATAAATCACAGATGTTTAATCTTCTCGGCCTCTGACAGGCCAGTTAAGCAGAAGTTATCAAAGACGTAATTTCACGTGCACTTCTTTTTCGGTTTCCATCAATCTCAGCATGGAAAGTGGTGGACTGCAAAGTGCCTCATGAATTAATAAAGAGACATCAGTTTATCCAGCCTTCACTGCTAGATTGACTTCATTTTAGGATTTGACCACAATAAACAGCAAAGAACTCACTTCCTGCCCAAGATGCAGCATAGTTAATCCTCAGCAGGAGAGAAGATTCTAGACAGGAGCTTGTGATGGAGCAGGGAGGGGATACTCTCCTGAGGAAGAGATTTCCAGGCTGCCTCCTTGTGACTCAAAGAGTTTGGGGTTCTGTAGAGGCCTCCAGCTACTCGACGTGGGTGCCTAGTGGGGTGCGCTTTACATCAGTATGTTTGTCTGCTGAGGATTCAGGGCCTCAGGGACAAAATGCTGTGTGAACCACAAAGGCCTGTGAGTTGAGTTGATGGTGTTTGGCCTGGAGGGGATTTTAGGATTCCTCCTTCTCTCCCTGAGTTTCCCACTCACAGAAGGAAGAGACTGAGCCATTTCATCCCTAAAGGCCCTTCTTGCACGAACAACTTACATCTCGACTCAGCACACGTGTGTTCTGGGCTATGAACATGTGTGAGTGATATATGACTTGTTTTGTCTGAGGCCTAAAGCAGCATTACACAACACTCACAGGGAATGAGCATTATGTACGTGGTAATTTGTGGGTATATGAACTCACTCCTGGCACAGTGGATCATTTTATAATCAAAGTGAAACATCTAATTGATGGGATGTGAGCAAGGTGCCCACTGGCACCACAATGACCATGGATGCTTCTCCTAACTAGCCATTCTCACATTTATGTTTACTTAATACAGATATTGGAATATTGTCTGGATATCAATGTTCATCAAAGTAAGTACAGATCTTTGTTTTTAATTTTAAAATGTCAGCGCTGAGTTCCTTTCTATGCGTGTAGCATCAGTGCCCAGCAGACGCCTTGAGGCCAGGAGAACTGAGGCTGAGGAATGCCCCATGACTCAGCATGCAGCTGTGATTGGCTGCTTCCAGGCTTGGAACTGTGCTGAGTATGCTATAGGTACATGACACATGCCTACCGCATTGAGTTGATATTGACTGCTCTTTCTGGGGGTCAGCCTAGAGAGTTCATCTTGGAAAAGATTGGTCCTGACAACCTTAGTCAGAGGAGACTCGTCTTTGCCCAGTAGCTGTCCTGGCACCACTAATTAGTAAGTGAAAGTCGCTCAGTTGTGTTTGACTCTTTGCAACCCCTTAGACTGCCAGGCTTCTTTATCCATGGAATTCTCCAGGCCAGAATACTGGAGTAGGTAGCTGTTCCCTTCTTCAGGGATCTTCCCAACCCAGGGATCGAACCCAGGTCTCCTATATTGCGGGCAGATTCTTTATTGTCTGAGCCACCAGGGAAGCCCAAGAATACTGGAATGGGTAGTCTATCCCTTCTTCAGGGGAATCTTCCAGACCCAGGAATTGAACTGGGGTCTCCTGAATTGCAGGCAGATTCTTTACCAACTGAACTACCAGGGATTAAACCATGCAGTGCTGCCCCCTAGGGTTACTGAATTGAGTGGGATTGTTTGCCCTGGTACTATCTGGCCCCAAACTTTTCCTATTCTTATTTCTGCTTTTTAATGTCTGTCTCCTCCTTTCTTCTCAAGCTTTTAGCTAGCCAGTCATAGTTACTGTTTTTAGTTTCTTGTGAGTGGGAAATCAAATGATCAAGAATGTTAGTATCAGACATGGCCTTAAAATAAGAGATTAAATAAATGCTAAGGAGGGCAGAGTGAAGCTAGAGTGAATGGATTTCTGATAAGAAATATGCATAAACTTTTGGCAAATGGCATGAGGCCATATGTGTAATTTTGCCTTCTTCCTGGATCTGAGAAGTATGGTGTATGTTAGAGAGGAATGAAGAAAAATGACCCACATAATGGATTTGGGAGGTGATTCTTCAGACACCTTCTCCAGAAAGAGCATCATCTAGTATTTTAACACAAGATTTCAGCTGTCCGGCAGACCCTGAGCAGGCTCCATCATCATCATAGTCCTTGTCTCTGTTGCCTTGAAGGCAGGTTTAGACCATGTGGACATGTTATCTTTTTATAGAGTAAATTTCTTATAATATATGTTTGTAGGGAAGATTGGGGAAGGGTAGTCAATTTTTAGAATTCAAGAAACTGAGGTGACATTGACCTAGAACATAAAATGTTTTAGTGGAGTGTTTGGTAAGTAGTGGTGTGTTCAGGTATTCAGGAGATATCTTTCAATCATTGTTTCTCCCAGATCATCTCATGGTGCCTCCAACAGGGTCAGAAACATGGTGAATGATTAGTAGAGTCAATTGGATGGGGCGAGGGTTTATTAAATTAGATCCTGATCATTGGAACCCTTAATTAGAGCAGACTGTGGATGCCGCATGGGAGACAGGACAGGTATCTCTCTGGAAGACCCTACTCCTGGTTTTCTCTCTGTGTTGTGGTGAATGGTATTAGGGGCTTAGATCTAGGTGGCCAATGGTCATAGTGCCCCTTTTGCAGGAGCCAGGACACTTTTCGCTGGGTCCCTAAAACAACAGAAACTGGGCTAACTTTCTTTATCTCAGAAGACTTTATTGACACTGTGATGGGAGTCGGAGCATATTTCCTGGTTTCATTCCTTTCCCACTGTGCTCCTCATTGTCTCATCTGAATAAATGGCACCAAAATATACCCAGTTGCTCAAAGCTAAAATCTTGTTTTCACCCTTAACTCATGTCTTTCTTGCCTTCCCAGTATCCATCAATTCTCGACAGTTCTAGCTCCAAAATATGTCTTCAATTCACCTCCTCTTCTCCATCTCTAAGGGATCACATAGTCCATCTTCAGAGCTCAAATAGAAGACTTTAAGAGTCTACTAACTGGTCTCCATGCTCTCCCTGATCCCCCGTCCAAAGCTATTTCCCACAATAACCAGAGGAATTGACATAAAACCTAGAAGTAGCCCACGGTATCCAGCGCTCAACCATCAGATGACTTTATACCAATGAAATACCAAGAGCTTATCATGGCCCATGAGCCTTGTGTGTCCTAGCCCTCCCCACCTCTCTGACATCATTCTACCTATACTGGACTACTTCATGTTTCTAGAATCTGTTTCCAATCACAAAGTCTTCCGCTTGTTGTCTCCTCTGCCTGGAGAGCTCTTTCCTGAGAGCTTCCTATGGCTGGTTCTTTCTCACCTTTCAAAACTTAGCTCAAAGATCACCTCCTCAAAGATGCTGACCCTAAACTCCAATAAATCCAATAAATAAAGCACTCCTCTGCACTCTTCTCTATCCAAGTATATTGTTGTTTCGTCATAGTCGGTAATCACTTACCTTTGATCACTCATTCATTGTCTGTTTGCTCCCCTAGACTGTATATTCTAAGAGGGTAGGGACCGTGTATGTTTTGATCAGTATTCTATTCTCAGAAACTAGTGTATTAGTTTCCTGGGGTTGCAGTTATAAAGTATCACAAACTGGGTGGCTTAAAACAAGAGAAATTTATTCTCAGAGTTCTAGAGATCAGAAGTCGCAAATCAAGATGCTGGCAGGGCTGCGCTCCCTCCAAAGCCTCTAGTAGAGGGTGCTCCTCTGGCTCTCCAAGTTTCTGGTGGTTTCTGATGCCCCTTGGCTTGTGGCTGCATTGCTTCAGTCTCTTCCTCCATGGTCACTCTGCCTCCTCCTCTTCTGTCACATTTCCTTGTCCTTCACTCTTGTAAGGGCAGTTATCATTGGATTTAGGGCCCAACCAGATCATTCAGGATAAACTCCTCTCAAAATCCTTGGTCACAACTTTTCCCATATAAGGTCATATCCATGGGTCCTGGGGATCAGGACATGGACATATTTCAGGGGCCACTCGTCAGCCCACTATACCTAACGAAGTTCCTGGTAGCCAGTAGGTACTCAAAAACATGTGTTGAGTGGATGAATGAATCATAACAACAAGAGATGCTGTGATCAGAAAAACTAGCCAGCTTGTCTCACTGACCCTCACCCTTGATTAGAAATGTTTACCTTCAGGTATCTTTTCCAAGTGACTGCTGGGCTGGCCGCATTAGCGCTTACCTGTACCTGAGGTAGGTACCTGTACCATCATCCACCATGGCTATCTCTCAGGGCTTCCTTTTGTTCAGGAACCATCTACATCACCCAGGAGGGATGAAAAAGCAGACTCTCAAGGACAAAAGGATGGCATATGTATTGTTTAAGATCTTGAAACAGTATCTACCCAGATAGGTCAATTGAAGAGGTTTAATGAGAAGACTACTTAAATTAGTGTGGGAATGGGAAAAGAAACAAACAAAGGATAATGAGGTCCTCAGGGCAAGGTCTTACCACCCTGAGGACCAAAGGGATGGGGGAGCGGGGAAATAATGCCAACAGAGTCCTATGAGAGCTAAGCTATGGAGCTTCCTGGCAGGAGCTATAGTCATAAGGAGGGAGCAGGGAGAGAAATATACAACATGTCTCTCTCCATTTTCTGACTGCTGGTGTTCTCAATGGGCAGAACTGAATAGGAACCAGAGGAAAGGGGACTTCTAGGTGCTGCCCATAGTCCATAGTGGTCATCCCTTGGGGTACAGAGCAAGGAAGAAGATAGGGCGTAGGTCTGGAGGAGACGCAAAGGGAAAATGACCAGCAGGGAAGATTGCAAGCAATGACTTCATTTGAAGGGTCAGAGAGGCAGGAGGCAGAAGGAAGTGGTCTCTTGGTCTAAATAAGGGAACAACAAGTAAGAAACTTCCCTCGATCCCCCGCCATCCTCCCTGCTATCTCTACGCTCCACGGAAGCAGGGAGACTACCTCAGTTGTTCCAACACTTGTGACACTGTTGTCCCCCTGAAGGCTGGGACAGGAAGAGCCCAGCCACAGAACCGCTTTTGCCAAAGGCTCTGGAGGGTGTTAAAATTCAACATTCAAAACACTAAGATCATGGCATCCAGTCACATCACGTCATGGCAAATAGATGGGGAAACAATGGCAACATTGACAGACTTTATTTTCTTGGGCTCCAAAATCACTGCAGATGGTGAGTGCAGCCATGAAATTAAAAGACACTTGCTCCTTGGAAGAAAGGTTATGACAGACCCAGACCGTGTATTAAAAAGCAGAGACATTACTTTGCCAACAAAGGTCCATCTAGTCAAGGCTATGATTTTTCCAGTAGTCAAGTAGAGATGTGAGACTTGGACCATAAAGAAAGTTGAGTGCCAAAGAATTGATGCTTTTTCACCGTGATGCTGGAGAAGACTCTTGAGAGTCCCTTGGACTGCAAGGAGATTAAAATAGTCTGTCCTAAAGGAAATCAAGCTGAATATTCACTGGAACGACTGATGGTGAAGCTGAAGCACCAATATTTGGCCACCTGATGTGAAGAGCTGACTCATTAGAAAAGACTCTGATGCTGGGGAAGATTGAAGGCAGGAGGAGATGGGGATGACAAAGGACGAGATGGTTAGATGGCATCAGTGACTCAAGGGACGTGAGTTTGAGCACACTCCAGGAGATGGTGAAGGACAGGGAAGCCTGGTGTGCTGCAGTCAGTGGGGTCACAAAGAGTCAGACACTGAGCAACCAAACAACTGGAGGGTGAAGATGCTTGTGGAGAGCAGGGGCTGAAGCCCAGCAAGACTTGAGAGCAGGCAGGGAGAGGATCTTAGCAGAATCTTTAATTCTCCCATGGGGTTCACAGATCAGTCCCTGCCCTGTCCTGCCACAGGCCTAGAAAAAAAAAAAAGGGAACTTTAACCTCTGACTTGCAGGCTGGAGCCAAGGAAAGTATGAGAACTGGACTGGTCTTTCTCAGCACAGCTACAAGTTGAACTCCAGTGACCAGAAGGGCTGGTCCAGCTGACGGCAGATTCCACATCTCTGCTGGACACCTGGACATCCAACCTGAGCGAATCCTCTCTTTCCCTAGCAAAGCACACTCCTGTGGCCCTGGGAAGGACACATTTACCAAGCCCAACACCTTTACCTTTTTCTCACCGTTTTATTTTGATAGCTGCTTGAATTTAGGTCTTTTTTCCCCCATATTATTTACTGAAAGAATAATGGAAGTATTAGAAATGGTAGAAGGATAAGCTGCCTTCCTGGGAAGCAGTCAGACAAGAATAGCTCCGCTCTGTCCTTGGGTCTTCTCTGCATTGCTGTTGTATCTCTTTCTGAGCTGCTGCCAGGCTCTCCTTCCCCTCCTTGTAAGCAGGGGGATGCCGGCTTCACTGTTTTCTCTCTGATCCTTGTGAGCTCTATTGGCCCATGCTGCCTTGGGGGCAGGATCTCACTTTATTAAACAGAACAATCAATTAGCTGTATTCACCCTGAACAACATTGTTGGGCAGTTTCTCTTAAGAAAAGGCTTAGTTCTTGTGTCTATTGACAGTTGTATGGGAGGGTTACCTGTCTGGTGGGGGACCTGCTTTGCCCTCAGTGGTGGTAAACCCTCTGTTCATTGTGAAAAACTCCAGAGGGCCACCATGGGAGTGTGTGCCTACCCTCTAATTTTAGGAATCAAGATGTAAGGCCCAGAGGAGGTGGCATGATAGAAATGAGCCACACATCAGGCTGCAGAAGGGCCCGGGAGAGGACAGAAGTCTCCCAAAGCCCAGGGTCTGGGACTCATCTGTTCATAAGAGCCCCAGGTCTTAGGAAGCTCTGTTAAGCCATCATATTGTTTTTTCACAATGGAAATTCCTTTTGGGGTTTTGATGATTCTGCTGCTGCTGCTAAGTCACTTCAGTCGTGTCCAACTCTGTGCAACCCCATAGATTCTACTAGTAAGTAAAACTTGCTCATAGCATCATTTCAAACATTTCAAGGCTGTGTGATCTTCCAAAAGCCAGTGAAATTTCCTACCTTTCTGTAGCCTGTTAATTCAGCCTACAGAATTAACAAGTTTTGAGAGCTTGCAGGGTATAGTTCCAGATTTTTTAATATTCATATCATTGTTTTAAAGCTGGGGTCAAACCTTTGCTTGCTTTATCCTATTTTATTGATACTTCAGAAGGTATGGGCAGTCCTACTTTCCACACATAATGCATTTCTGAAAAGATGTTCAGAAGCTAAATTTGCAAAAGTAAATAATCGACATACATTTTCTAAGGTAATTGCAATCTCAGAAATATAAATTATTCTGGCATCTCATTCTTCGAATTTGTTCTTATACTTTGCAGTTGAACACAAAGTCCACAAGCTTAAGTCCATGAGCAGCAAATCAAGACTGAAGACTTTCTCCTTGCAGTGCCCCAGTAATTTCTTTGTTTCAATTTTATTAGGCATATGAGACCTTGTCTTCTTGTTGTTAATATCAACATTTTAATTTCTCTTCTTATTATTCATTTTAATGAAACAAGAGGGCATGATGCAATAAAAATATTTAAGGATAATTGTACAAACCTGCCTGGCCATGCTCCTTAACCTGGATTGGGGGCTGGCAGACAGCGCCACCCTGCAGATCTCAAATATGCATCCTTCTGGTGAGTTCTGAAGGTCTGAAGCTGGTACGTGAGTAGTGGCTTAGAGAGTCTCCACATGTGTTGTACATAAGTGTGGGTGATTCCAAAGTTGAAATTATGAAGTCAAGGATACCTGTATTGTGAATATCTTTGCAGGCAGTGGAAGCTGACCTAGCTCTGTAGGAAGAACACAAACTTACTGAAAAAGATGGGCTGCTCAGAAAGCTGTTGGGGGCCAGAGCACTAGGTCCAGAACTCTGCTTTGCGGAGCAATGGCCAAGGTCATGATACAGAGCTGCTCTGATAAGAAAATGTTACCAGGAAACCCTCAGGGCTACAAATGCTGCACTAGGAACTCACAGCACATAGCTAGGAACTCACTGGGAATTAGTGCTGAAAGTACCCTTGCCACTAGCGCTGACAGGGCTCTGTGTCAGATTCTTGCAAGTCCTAAAGCAAGCCATCTCAGGCAATCTCCTCACCAGCAAAACATTAGCCCTCTCTGAGCCGGTCTCCTCATTTTCCTTGCGTAGACCTGTATGGTGTGTCCCTCTGGTGGAACCAGACTGCAACCCTGTGTCCTAGCTGCAGAGCACTCTGGGAAGTGGGATTTCTGGCTTCTGCCATGGGGAAAAGGTATTGGCTCGGCCAAAGAGTTAATTCTGGGTTTTCTGATCTTAACGGAAAGACCCAAATGAACTTTTTGGCCAACCCAATGTTATAAGATAGCTGATTCCCCAAACATGAAAAGAATGTTCAAATTTGCTGGGACTACAGAAAAGAGGAAGAAGGAGAGAAGAAGGATAAGAACTGTACAAGTACAAATAGCTATGTTATTCACTCAGTCGTGTCTGACTCTTTGCAACCTCATTGGATTGTAGTCCACTAGACTCTTCTGTCCATGGGATTTCCCAGACAAGAATACTGGAGTGGGTTGCCATTTCCTTTTCCAGGAGATCTTCCCTACCTAGGAATTGAACCTGGGTCTCCTGCATTGCAGGAAGATTCTTTACTGTCTGGGCCACCAGGGAAGCCCAACCAATAGCTATAGTAGATTATTTTAAAGTCTGTGTAATATTGCACTTTATGCATATAATGCATCTAGCAAATACTTTACTAGTATATATTCAAATGATTTCCTTTGTTTTTGCTGTTAAAAATCATATTTGCATATGTGTGTGTATACACATAGGTAGATCAGATCAGATCAGATCAGATCAGTCGCTCAGTCGTGTCTGACTCTTTGCGACCCCATGAATCACAGCACGCCAGGTCTCCCTGTCCATCACCAACTCCCGGAGTTCACTCAGACTCGCATCCATCGAGTCAGTGATGCCATCCAGCCATCTCATCCTCTGTCGTCCCCTTCTCCTGCCCCCAATCCCTCCCAGCATCAGAGTCTTTTCCAATGAGTCAACTCTTCGCATGAGGTGGCCAAAGTACTGGAGTTTCAGCTTTAGCATCATTCCTTCCAAAGAAATCCCAGGGCTGATCTCCTTCAGAATGGACTGGTTGGATCTCCTTGCAGTCCAAGGGACTCTCAAGAGTCTTCTCCAACACCACAGTTCAAAAGCATCAATTCTTCAGCGCTCAGCCTTCTTCACAGTCCAACTCTCACATTCATACATGACCACAGGAAAAACCATAGCCTTGACTAGACGACCCTTTGTTGGCAAAGTAATGTCTCTGCTTTTGAATATGCTATCTAGGTTGGTCATAACTTTCCTTCCAAGGAGTAAGCGTCTTTTAATTTCATGGCTGCAATCACCATCTGCAGTGATTTTGGAGCCCAGAAAAATAAAGTCTGACACTGTTTCCACTGTTTCCCCATCTATTTCCCATGAAGTGGTAGGACCAGATGCCATGATCTTCGTTTTCTGAATGTTGAGCTTTAAGCCAACTTTTTCACTCTCCACTTTCACTTTCATCAAGAGGCTTTTGAGTTCCTCTTCACTTTCTGCCATAAGGATGGTGTCATCTGCATATCTGAGGTTATTGATATTTCTCCTGGAAATCTTGATTCCAGCTTGTGTTTCTTCCAGTCCAGCATTTCTCATGATGTACTCTGCATATAAGTTAAATAAACAGGGTGACAATATACAGCCTTGACGTACTCCTTTTCCTATTTGGAACCAGTCTGTTGTTCCATGTCCAGTTCTAACTGTTGCTTCCTGACCTGCATACAAATTTCTCAAGAGGCAGGTCAGGTGGTCTGGTATTCCCATCTCTTGAAGAATTTTCCACAGGTATATACTAACATGCAAATATATTTGTATACTTTAACTTATTTTTGTAGGATTAACTCTTCAGAGTAGAAGTGCTGGTCACAGGATATTTAAAATCTTAGAATTTGAAATGTATCGTGACATTGTCTTCATAAAATCTTGTTGAAGTGCCTCTCAACAAAGATAGGTCATGTTTAAAGGCATTATCAAATTTAGAGAGTTTTGATAATATTCAAATAATTAAAAATGAATCATTAACAATACATGTATATACAGGACAGCTTTATTAACCAGAGTATCTAGAATAAATGGAATAGACCCTTGCCCGACTGAGCCTGATAACAGAATGTTCACTGTACTAGTTATCTGTGGGTCTGTACATGGATTTTTCAGGCTATTATCATGGGCACTCTGAAGCTGGGTCCTCGTGATGAGCGTTAACTCCAGGTTGCTCAATCACCCATAGGGCTGCTACATATGGTTGTACAGAAATGACTTACTGACTTTAGGAGGTGCTGTTTCACAATGTAGTCTACGGAAGTTGTGACCCCCATGCGCACCCTGGAGTTGTGCAGTAGATAACCAGCACAACAGTACCCAGCACCCCTGCCAACCAAAGCAAAAGGAGTCACTTGGAAATCTTTCCATATTTCTTTTGGACTTTGAATTCATTTGTCTAAGGCAACTGATAATGAAACATTAAGCCCGTTTCCTTTCCTGGGCAATGAGGCAGCTATGGTGACAGTTTCTAAGTACCTAGAAATGCATCTTGAATTCTGTGACATTTCACATTCCCTACTCTGCCCAGTGGCCAATGGCTTCTTCTTCCAAGTGACATATTGATTGTACATACATGCAGGGTGACTCTGACTGTGTTCAGTGTTTTGAGCTCATCATCTGTTACCTCATTCTTATTGTCATCCTAGGCCCAGACAGTATCAAATTGGAAGCAGTAGTGTAGAAAATTATGAACAACAAAAAAAGACTACAGCTGTGAAATGAATCAGGCCATCGCTCCACATTTAGTATTTCCCCTGATATAAACACCTTGCTTCTTTCTTCACCCTGTTAGGAGGTCTCAGAGCCAGGAGTGGGCTGGGATAATTAGAGCTAAACTCTGACCTTGCTTTGGAGTTGGGTACAAGGTGTCCCTGAGAGCAGCAGATTCTGCTGTCCTAGAAAACCTGTCACATCTTTGAGGCTGTGGGGTGGCTCACTAGGGTGTGACAGCCAGGAAGCTGGGATTGACACGTGGTGATTTATGTGACTGTGAGTGGCAATTTCACTCTTACAGGGCACCGGGGATGGCCCCTTCCCCCAGGCTTTATGAGACTGTCATTAATCACACCCCTCCAGGTGGATCTGTGACCAAGGGGATAATGAGAGGATGCCATGTTGCTAGTTGGCACAAATGTAGGTGCAGCTCCGTCCGGGCGGACAATTTCATGCACCAGCAGAGGGAGAAGCCTTAATGAATGGCACGTGGGCTGGGCGCACCCCGTCACTGTGATAACCGCAGGTTCCTCTGTCATGGCACTGTGCCTGTTGTCACTTTCGTGTTTGTTTAACATACCTGTGGTGGATGTGAATGGGGCCTGCCTTTTAATGTTAATCAGAACCAGTGCAGATTCTTTCTTCCTGTTCTAAAAAGTCAAAAAAAGTGAAAAAGTGAAGTCGCTCAGTCATGTCCAACTCTTTGCAACCCCATGGACTATAGCCTACCAGGTTCCTCCATCTGTGGGATTTTCCAGGCGAGAGTACTGGAGTGGGGTGCCATTGCCTTCTCCATCTAAAAAGTCAGTTCTGACTCTTTTTCTCCTGGCTCATCAAGAGTCTGGGCAAAGAAGTTGGGGGTGGAGAATGTGCCTGTGGGAAAGATCACTGTGGGTAGGGTGGCCACCTTTGACTCTTCCCCAGGCTCATCCCTGGACTAGGAGAACATGAGGTTGTAGATGGAAGCTTGTGGGACCCTCTGAACCCGGGTGGTCAGAGATAATGCAGTACAGGCTAGGGCTGGAGGCTCTGGTCCATGCAGGCTCCGTGCCGCCCACTGCTCTTCTCTGCCCTCCCTGCTTCTTCCTCAGATGGCCCCAGGAAGGGGAGCTCGCCCCTTCCTCCTCCAGGGATTTGGCCCTACTTGGAACTCCCTGACTTGACTTGGAGCTCTGGGTCTGCTTTGGAAGCAGAGGAAACTCTGAGGACAGGATGAGGGCCTTTCTTGGGGAAGGAGCTGAGGCTGTTGGGAATCTGCCTGGGAAATCTCTCCCCTTTCCAGGGTCACCCTACGAGCCCCACATACCTTCTCTGTTGACTTAGGGCTGGGAAAAACCTGATGACTGGTCATAGACCCTCCCCTCTCTGACACTCAGGATCCCTATATATGTATTTAATCATCCACTCAACAAATGTTGATGGATCTATTGCCACTCTGGTCTAG
Organism: Bubalus kerabau; assembly: GCF_029407905.1. Classification (NCBI taxonomy): domain Eukaryota; kingdom Metazoa; phylum Chordata; class Mammalia; order Artiodactyla; family Bovidae; genus Bubalus; species Bubalus kerabau. Next base: position 214,108,337 of record NC_073624.1, on the reverse strand, counting down.
GGATTGAGGATATACTAAGAAACTAAAGAGATACATGTCCAGCCCTCATGGAGCTCACATTCCAGTGGGGATAGAGAGTTAAAAGCAAAATATATAGTGTGTTGGAAGATAAGTGCTATGGGAGAAAAACAAAGCAGAGAACAGGGATGGGGCATGTTTGGGTGGTGAAGGGTTGAAATTTTACGTAGGCTGGTCAGGAAAGGCCTCGTGAAGAAGCAGAGCCCTGTGGGAGAGGGGGGAGCCTGTTGGGGTCTGGAAGGCAGCCTCAGGCAGGCGGGCGCCTGGAGTCTTCCGCAAGGCCCGTGCAGCTGCAGCTGCTCCTTGTTCAAGGAGGACGGAAGGGAGACGCACATCAGAGAGATGATGGGATGATCGTGTAGGGTCTTACAGGCTCTCATGAGGACTTGGGGTTTTCCTTAAAGTGAAATGAGAGGTCTTTAGGGGATGGGGTCAAGAAAAAGAGTGGCATGGTCCAACTGATATTTAAGAGGAAGCTCTGATTCCAGTTTTGAGAATAGTCTATGGTGGGTCAGGTTGAGGGGAAGGGAAGCAAGCACTCGTGATGTAGCTAAGAGTTGGCGGTGGCCTGCGACAGTGCTGGGTGGCTGTGAAGGCAGTGATATGCTGAGAAAGTCAAGCTGAAAAAATTTGCTGTTTATGTCAGAGTGTTCTTCCTATGTTTTCCTCTAAGAGTTTGATAGTGTCCAGGCTTACATTTAGGTCTTTGACCTATTTTGAGATTATTTTTGTGTATGGTGTTAGGGAGTGTTCCAGTTTCATTCTTCTACATGAGCTGTCCAGTTTTTCCAGTAGAACTTATTGAAGAGACTGTCTTTTCTCCATTGTATATTCTTGCCTCCTTTGTCATAGATTAGGTGTCCATAGGTGCCTGGATTTATCTCTGGGCTTTCTATCCTGTTCTGTTGATCTATAAAAACAAAAATAAACAAATGGGACCTAATTAAACTTAAAAGCTTCTGCACAGCAAAGGAAACTATAAATAAGACAAAAAGACAACCTCAGAATGGGAGAAAATACTTAACAAAGTAACTGACAAGGGATTATGCTCCAAAATGTACAAACAGCTCAATACAGATCAATTAAAAAAAAAAAAAAAACAACGAAATAACCCAAACAAAAAAATGGGTGGAATACCTATATAGACACTTCTCTGAAGAAGACATAAAGATAGCTAACAGGTACCTGAAAATATCCTCAACATCACTAATTATTAGAGAAAAGCAAATCAAAACTACAATGAGGTATCACCTCATACCAGTCAGAATGGCCATCATAAAAAATCTACAAACAATAAACGCTGGAGAGGGTGTGAAGAAAAGGGAATCCTCTTGCACTGTTGATGAGAATATAAATTGATACAGCCACTATGGAGAACAGTATAGAGGTTCCTTAAAAAACTAAAAATAGTATTACCATATGACCTAGAAATCCCACTCCTTGGCATATACTCAAGGAAAAACCATAATTTAAACAGATGCACACACTCCAGTGTTTATTGCAGCACTATATACAATAATTAGGACATGGAAGCAAGCAACCTAAATGTCCCTCAACAGAGGAATGGATAAAGAAGATGTGGTACACACACACACACACACACACACACACAGGAATATTACTCAGCCATAAAGAGGAACAAAACTGCAATTTGCAGAGGTGTGGTTGGATCTAGGGACCGACATACAGAGTGAAGTAAGTCAGAAAGAGAAAAACAAATATTGTATAATGTCACTTATATGTGGAATCTAGAAAAATGGTATAGATGGATTTATTTGCAAAGCAGAAATACAGACACAGTTGTAGAGTACAAGTGTATGAATACCAAGCAGGGAAGAGAGGTGGGATGAATTGGGAGATGGGGGTTGACATATATACACTACTGTGTATGAAATAGGTAAGTAATGAGAACCTATTGTATAGCACAGGGAACTCAAAGTTCTGTAGTGACCTAAGTGGGAAGGAAATCCAAACAAGAGTGGACATAGGTATATGTATAGCTGATTCACTTTGCTGCACAACAGAAACTCACACAGCATTGTAAAGTAATGATACTGCAATAAAGATTAATTTTAAAAAAGATTTGCTGATGGATTCAATTGGGATGTAACAGAAAGAGAAGAGCCGTGGATGACTTCAGCATTTTGGACTGAACAACTGAAAGATTACCATGTTCAGATCTGAGGAAGACTGAGTGGAGAAAATTCAACTTTGAAGAAAGAAAAGTCAGGAATCAGACTGAGCCCATTAAATTTGAGATGCCCTTCAGCTATTCAGAGGCCCCACCTGGTGGCTCAGATGGTAAAGAATCCGCCTGCAATGCAAGAGACCCAAGTTCAATCCCTGGGTTGGGAAAATCTCCTGGAGAAAGGAACGGCTATTCACTCCAGTATTCTTGCCTGGAGAATTCCATGGACAGAGGAATCTGGTAGGCTACAGTCCATGGGGTCACAAAGAGTCAGACATGACTGAGAAACTAATACTTTCACTTTCAGCTACTCAAGGGGAGTAGCTCAGGGTGGGCCATATAGGAGCCTGGAGTTCAGGAGGATGGTCTCCAGGCTAAAAAGATAGGAGTTTCAGAGTTGGCAGCTTGCACGGGTAATAAAAGCCATGAACTGGAAGAGGTCCTGAACACAGCGAGTAAAGGTACTGAAGAGCAGAGATCCCAGGAATAGGACCCAGAGCACCTCAGCATTTAGAGGGAGGAGACACAAATAGAAACAAGCATAGCAGATCAAGCAGGAATGGCCAGGGAGAGACAGAGAAACCCAGTGAGTGACATCCTAAAAATGGAGTGGAGGAAATATGGCTAAGGCAAGCAGGTGATGAGCTGTGTCCAGTTCTGCTGGTCACTGGACTGCAAGTTCATGAGCACAGGGACTCTTCCTACCTTATTCTATGCTTGATGCCCAGCTCCTAAACTAGGGCCTGGCACAGAAAACATGCTCAACAAACAATTTGTTGAATGAATAAGTCAAGTAGGATAAGGACTGATAATTTTACCACTGGATGTAGCAGCATGGAGGTGACCTCACAAGAGCCATTTCAGTGGTGTGGTAAGGCTGAATACTTACTGAGGTGGGCTCCAGGGGAGAAGAAGTGCAGGCACAGGACAGAACTGAAAAGTGAGCTTCTAGCTGGAGAAAATACAACATTAAGTCCAGTCTGTCTTGTCACATCACTAATGGGGTCATTTTCCAAGAGCCTGGCTTTCACCTTGTCACCGCAGCTCCTCAACAGAATAAAGCCCAAACTGCCCTGACACAGTCCAGTTGCCATCCGTCTTTTTTGCTATCCTTAATACCTTTCTTTTCCAGTCAAACAATGCAGATCCCAGATGCCTTACGAACTGTGTAACTATCAGTAAGTCACTTAACCTTTCTGAGCCTCAGTTTCCTCATCTGTATAATAAGGATAATTACTGTATTCAAGGGGTTGTTAGGGAATTAAGCACTAGTGTTCAGTTGATATTCAATAAGTAGCAATAATTTTTATTCCTATTTTTGCACATTTGCTTGTACTAGGTCCACCCCACCCCACACCCCCCATACTCCATCTGTTAAAGTCTGCTCCAAGATCCTATTCGAGACTGTCTGTTCATTTATGCATAGCTATAATAATAATAATAAGAGCAAATATTTACACAGCACTTAGTCCTTACTAAATGAGTGCTTTGTACATATGAACTCATTTAATTCTCAGAGCAACCCTGGACAGCAGGTTGTGTTATTGTTCCCACTTTGTAGAAAAGGAAATCAAGGTAGAGTGGTTAGGTGCCTTGTCTCAGGCTGCACAGCTCTCAGGTGGAACAGTAAGGGTGTTTCAATCATCCTCTCTTCAGAAAACCTTTACCTAGTGTGCACTGTGAGCCAGGCCTGTGGTTTTGAAATGAGAAAGATTCTGCTGTGTTCTTAAGGAGCCCTCAGCATGGCCTTCCTGACTGCTTAGGGCAAAGGCACATCTGTTGAATTCCTGTAGCCCTTACTGCCCATCCCATTCGTGAAGTGTGAAGGTTGCTGAATATTACTCTGACATACAAACCTGCAAGCTCCTTGAGCCATGCTAGTGGGCATAAAATCGTATCTTATTTTGATTTGCATTTCCCTAATGGCTAAGAATGTTGAGCATCTTTTCATGTGCTTTTTGGCTATTTATGTATCTTCTCTAGATAAATGTCTATTCAAGTTCTTTTTCTGATCTTGAGTTGTGAGGGTTATTTATATTTTTATGTTGTCCCCTTATCAGATATAGGATTTAAAAATATTTTCCCCATTCTGATGCTGCTGCTAAGTCGCTTCAGTCGTGCGACTGAACTTCACTTCAACTCTGTGCAACCCCATAGATGGTAGCCCACCAGGCTCTCCCATCCCTGGGATTCTCCAGGCAAGAATACTGGAGTGGGTTGCCATTTCCTTCTCCAATGCACGCATGAATGCTAAGTCGCTTCAGTCATCTCTGACTTTGTGTGACCCCATCCCCATGGACAGCAGCCCACCAGGCTCCTCTGTCCACGGGATTCTCCAAGCAAGAATACTGGAGTGGGTTGCCATTACCTTCTCCTGGTTGTCTTTTTACTTCCTGATGTTCTTTGATGCATGGAAGGTTTAAATTTTTATAAAGTCCAACTTTTCTGTTTTTCTTCTGTTGCTCATGCTTTTGGTATCATATCTAAGACTACATCTCTAAATCCAAGGTCATGAAATTTTACCCCTATGTTTTCTTCTGAAAGTTTATGGTTTAAGCTTGTATTTATGACCAACCTAGACAGCATATTAAAAAGCAGAGACATTATTTTGCCAACAAAGGTCCATCTAGTCAAGGCTATGGTTTTTCCTGTGGTCATGTATGGATGTGAGAGTTGGACTATAAAGAAAGCTGAGCACCGAAGAATTGATGCTTTTGAACTGTGGTGTTGGAGAAGACTCTTGAGAGTCCCTTGGACTGCAAGGAGATCCAACCAGTCCATCCTAAAGGAGATCAGTCCTGGGTGTTCATTGGAAAGACTGATGTTGAAGCTGAAACTCCGATACTTTGGCTACCTGATGTGAAGAGCTGACTCATTTCAAAAGACCCTGATGTTGGGAAAGATTGAAGGCAGGAGGAGAAGGGGATGACAGAGGATGAGATGGTTAGATGGCATCACCAACTCAATTGACATGAGTTTGGGTAAACTCTGGGAGTTGGTGATAGACAGGGAGGCCTGGCATGCTGCGGTTCATGGGGTCGCAAAGAGTTGGACACGACTGAGCGACTGAACTGAACTAGGTCATGTATCAATTTTGAGTTGATTTTTTGTATGGAGTTAGATAGGGGTCCAAATTCATTCTTTTGTATGTGAAAATCCAATTGTCCCAAGTGCCACTTGTTTAAGAGACTGTTCTTCATTAAATAGTCTTGGTTTCCTTGATTAAAATCAATTGGCCTTATATATATATGTTGCTGGACTCTCAGTTCTGTTCCATTGGTCTATGTTCCATTGGTCTTTTTTCCAGTACCACACTGTTTTGATTATTGTAGTTTTGTAGTAAGTTTTGAATTTGGAAAGTGGGAAACCTCCAACTTTGTTTTCCCTCCAGTCTTCTTTTTCAAGGTTGGTTTGGCTTTTTAGGGACCCTTGAAAAGCTTTTTCAATAAATGACATGGGGCAATTTGACAAGCTTAGAGGAAACAAAAAGAATCTCAATCTAAGTGTCAGACCTTGAATGAAAGTTGTCTCACAATGATGATTGACTTAAATGTAAAACTATTAAACTTTTATTTTAAAAATAGAAAAATCTTTGATATCTGAGAGTTAGAAAGTGAAAATGTTAAGTTGCTCAGTCATGTCTGACTCTGTGTAGCCCCATGGACTGTAGCCTGCCAGGTTCCTCTGTCCATGGGATTTCCTGGCAAGAATACTGGAGTGGGTTGCCATTTCCTTCTCCAGGAGATCTTCCTGACCCAGGGATCAAACCCAGGCCTCCTGCATTACAGACTGGATTTTTTTACTGTCTGAACCACCAGAGTGAGCCTTAGACTTGATACGAAAAAAAAATCTATAACAAGGAAAAACTGATAAACTTTACCACATCAAAATTAAAATTGTTTGCTCTGCAAAAGACTCCATGAAAAGGATGAAAAGACAAGCTAGAGACTGGAAAAATATATTTTCAAACCACATGTCCACAAAAGACTAGTATTTAGAATATACAAAGAACTCTCAATATTCAACAGTAAAAACAAGCAACCTCAAGAAATACAATTAGAAAATGGCCTAAAGACATTTCAATAAGAATATACAGATGACAACTAAGCACATGAAAAGATGTTCAGCATCCCTAGTCACTAGGGAAATGTAAATTAAAACCACAATGAGGTATCGCTACACACCTATCAGAATGACTAAAACAAAAAATAGTGACACCAGTAATGTAGGTAGAGAAACAGAATCATTCATGTATTGTTGTAACATGCTATAGTCACTCAGGAACAGTTTGATCTTTTCTTGAAAAGCTAAACATGCAACTATTAGCCAAACCAGCAATTGTACTCAGCATTTATCTCAGCAAAATGAAAATTTATGTTCCTATATAAACCTGTATACAAATGTTAATAGCAACTTTACTTGTAATAGCCAAAAATGGAAACAACCCAGGTGGTTAAGCATCTGTGGTACTTCCATGCCATGGAATATTACTCAGTAATACAGAGGAACAACTATTGATATGTCAAACAATTTGAATGAATCTCAAGGTAATTATGCTGACTGAAAAAAAAGCCAGTTTCAAAGGTTAAATCTTGTATCCTTCTCTTTGTGTAACATTCTTGAAGTGACAAAATTATAGAAATGAAGACAGAGCAGTGGTTGCCAGGGGTTAGAGATAAGGAGTGAGAGGCAACAGGCAGGGTGGGAGGGTCCCTGTGGTGCTGGAGAGATTCTGTATCTTGACAGCAATGATATCAGTATGTGGTTGTGATACCGGACAAAGGTCTTACAAGATATGTGGCAAAGAAGTGGTAAGTGACAAAGATGTATCACTGGGGGAAACCAGGTAAAATGTACACATGATTGCTGTGCATTATTTCTTACAACTGTACATGAATCTCCAATTATTTAAAATGAAAGGTTTAATGACAAAAACAATAAGTGCTACATTGTTCAATTTTTTCCATTTATAATGAAAGACTGCAAGCTTGCTGGTGTGCAACACGTGAGCACACGCAGTGGTTAGAGGGATGTCAGATGAGGACACTTATTTTTCCATCACTCAGTTTATCTCTTGGCTGAATAGCACTGACTGCTGGGATGGTCGAGACTGTTACATTTTAAATTGTTTTTCTTCTTAGTCAAATATGTTTGATTTGTGCCCATAATAGATTGCATTTAAAGACTAGAAACATAAGGAACCAATGATGAAATACAAGATAATTAAGAGCAAAAAATGGCAAAACTGTAATCCTACTTCAAAATTACCTTCCCCAATCTGAAAATTGCATTCATCTGATTAAAAAAAAATCCTTATATGGATCATCAAGATGTCCTTGGTACTTCAAAAACAGTGTGAAGAGGAGAAAATAGAGTAACAATTATACCCAATTTGGCTTTTCATTTATTGAGAATAAAGGGTCTACCCACACCCACAATGAGCTATTTGCAGAGTGCTTGCAAATAGCGGCCTAGAATCTGTCCCCTCTTGTCATTTATAAGCAAAACATAGAAATGATAAAAATAAACCAGTAGTGTTTTTAGCATAAAATTCCATAATTTCAGACATAAATTCTTGGAAAACAGCTTTTGCTTGTACTGGTGCTGCGTCATGGAGTTACATCTCAAAGTATTTTTAGTGTATATACATTCTCCAAGCCAGATTTGACACGTCACTTTTTAGTATATTTATTCAATATAATTTAGAAAATTGTGCTTTCTTTTATGTAATTTTAAAAGAGTTAACTGTGTATTTGCTGTTAAATGATACAAAGTGGAAATTTGTCTGTAATGACTACATATTATAAATATTAGTAATGAATGCATTAAAACAAACTGTAGCATACAATACTTAATATGATACTCTTAAATAATTTGAAGGTTAAAATCACTTCTTTGTCATATACCACAGAAAAATGGCAAAACCAGTTTAAAATTTTTTGAAGACAGTAGAAATGAAAGGCATTTGCAAGTCACATATGGCTGGGCAGCGTGGTGGGTGTGCATGCATTTGTCAGTTTTAAACTATCCTGAACACATCAGCTGTTAAGTGCCCACTGGCACTTATCTAGGGCAATTAGGAAATGCGGGTCCTGGTTAATGACATGTTCTCCATAACTGAAAATTACTATAGGTGTGAGCACTGGATTGGGGTCAAGAGACTTCAGTCTTTCACTAACCTGGGGTTCTTGGACAAATTAAGTGGGATAATGACAATATTAATAGACACTTATCTCCTATGGCGGGCTTCCCAGGTGGCACAGCGCAAGAGAATCTGTCTGCCAGTGCAGGAGACACAAGAGAACGTGGGCTCGATCCCTGGGTCAGGAAGATCCCCTGGAGTAAGAAATGGCAACCCACTCCAGTATCCTTGTCTGGAAAATTCCATGAAAAGAGGAAGGAGCCATACAGTCCACGGGGTCCCAGAAGCATCGGACATGACTGAGCACACATGCATGCATCTCCTATGGTGAGTGTCTGAAGCCAATCAAATCAGCTTTTATTTACATTTTAGCTTCTTTCTCATTTGGTATGTTTTCTACTCTAAGTAACAGAAAGCCAACTCAATCGGTTTAAGTCGTGAGGAAAATAGAAAACTAGAATTTAGGGCAGCCTCAGAGTTGGTTATTTTAGCAGCTCATTTCAGCAGGACGTGAAGGTCCTAGGTTCCTTCTGGTGTTCTGCCATCATTCATGGCCCACAAGGTTTCTCTCAGGGTCACAGGATGGTGGCCATGGGTCTGGGAGGCCCTGCAGGTCGTGAGGGTATCAAGAGAGAAAAGCAGTACTATCTCCTCTAGTGCACTTCTTTACCTCCCTAGCTGCCTTTCTTGCACCTCTCCTTGGCTCGCACAGGGTCCCTTGCTCACCCCTTGACCAGATTCCAGCAGGGAGAATGGGAGCTCCAAGACTGGCTTAGACTGTGCCGAACACAACTGACATTCCACAGACAGAGAAGAGAGAAAGACTATGTGTTTGGTTTTGACATGACAAGAGTTCATGGTGAGGACAAGTAAGTACACATACCAGTAGGTTCAGAACAAAAGGTTTTCTAGGCACTGGTGTGTAGAACATGACTTCTGAGATCTGGATTAGCTGCCACGAGTTTAGACACTCCGTGCCACTGATGCAGAATTGCGTCGTCATCATGAGGGCAGGCTGATCACATCCAAGCGCTGCCATTTGCCAGACAGATTGCCTGAGATAAGTTGTGTACCATCTCTAAGTTTAACTTACAAACTGGGGATGTTATGGAGTTAGCTGTTGGGAGAATTAGGTAAAACAACATATATGAGGATTAGGCCTAGTGCTCAGTGCATAGTTGGTAATCAATGAACATTCAGTGCTGGTCTGATGCAGTGATGGCCATGATGAGCTGATATGACCTTGTACTTCTCAACAGCTGACTAGTTGTTTTTCCTGCTTTCACTCTTCTATCAGCCAGTATCCCCTCTAGCCATCTATTTTCCATAGAGCATCCAGAGTGAGCTGTTAGAAACATATAGAAGATCATGTCATTCTCCTGCTCAAAACCCTCTCATGGCTCCCATTACACCTAAAATCAGACCGAAAGTCATTGTGCATCACAGCTTAGAGTGTCCATATGGTCTGGCTCTTGCCTAGCTCTCCGCCTTCTTCAGCAACATGACCCACATCCCTCTGCTTTGTTATGTTGGCCTGAATCACATCAAGCCTGATCCTACATCACATTTTTTATGCTTGTTGTGCCTTCAGCCTGAAAACTCTCCCCACTAAATCGTCTCACATCTTGTCCCCTCATTTATTCATGTCTGTGCTCTAAGCACCTCCTCAGAGAGATCTTTGGCATTTGCCCTCTTAAGAACAGTTACCACACTCACTCTGAGTTACTCTTCCTCTTAGCCTGGATTGTCTAGAACAGGGGTCCTCAAGCTCTTAGATCTAATGCCTGCAGATCTGAGATGGAGCTGATGCAATTATAATAGAAACAAAGTGCACAAAAAGTGTAACGTGCTTGAATCATCCTGAAACCATCACTCCCTCATGGTCGGTGGAAAAAGCTGTCTTCCCAAAACTGGTCCCTGTTGCCAAAAAGGTTGGGGACCACTGGTCTAGAAAACCACCTGAAACAAAAGCTCATGTGCTGATACTTGACTGAGGAGGGATACAGTCGCAGGGAAGCAGGAACAAGGAAGAAGAAAGATAAAATACTGAATGGGCTGCAGCTCTGCAATCACTGTAGCTGAGGGCTTGGTCTCCAAGGATGTCTTGAGATGAGGCATAGAGCTCTCTGCATCTCTGTACAGACCATCCAGGGAAGGAAGTAAGACTTGATCTGCTGGCTCCCTCCTGTACCCCATCTCCCATTGGTCAGGTCCACCCACCCCTGAGGCAGAAACTCCCCACCCCGACTCCACCCCAACCTCTATGATGTAGTGAGTAGCCCCCCAGGTAGTCCCTGGGGAAGCCAGAGCTGCAGGGCTCCAGTCTGACCGATACCAGTATTCCTTTGTCAGTTATTGCCACACACAGGGCATCTTGATCTGAGCTGCTGGCAATAGCAGCAGAGGCACCTGGCTCTAAGAATGTGCGAATAGTACAGAGCAGTTGATCAGGCCACTCTGGCCAGGAAGCAAGGCAAGTAGCCAAAGCCCTAGTGGAGGATAGGGGCAGAGAAGTCAGCATGCCTGCTCAGATTTCAGCAGTGTACAAACTAAGTCCAGCACCATCTGATACATCCTCATCCTGCATAGCTCTCTTCCTAACACTGAAGATGACCTGCCATAATATTGCATATTCATTTGAATGAAGCAGATATTCAAACAGATGAAATCTCCATAAGTAGGAGCTCATCTTTGCCAGTGATCCCCTTTTCAGATAGTCATGCTATTTACCATCCTCTACTAGTGAGCTGGAAAATGGGGTCATGACAAAAATATCCCTTGTGACTGAAGGAGGTTGGCCCCTCCCTTGGCTCTCTCACTGCGTTGCCTCTCTCACCTGGCTTTCTAATCCTAGTGCACACGCTGCTTTGTGGCCTGGAGGCCTGGCCTTCTCATCCCAGATGGTCCCTGTGCACATGGAATTCTGAGAGTAGCTGAGCATCATTTCCTCTTGTTATCCATGCCTTTCTTAGGCCCCTTGTACCATCAATCTAGGCCCTGGGAGTTCAGTGGGACTTTTGTCTCTGGAACAGTACTATGGTGAAGGGTTTTGGTTTTCAACTCCCTCTACTCTCTCCAGTCACAATTCCCTTTCCATCACTACATCTTCTCATTCATCCCACCTTCTTAATTAAAATTCCGACCCTACACCAATTCTTCATTGCCTTGAAAAATTTCCCAAATCAGTTTTCTCCTGAACGAATACCTTATCTCCATGCTGACTCCCTTTCTCCCTAAATCAGAGTTTAAAGTAATTATTTCTGAGTGTGATTTTAGGTCTAGGATTTTGAATTTGGTGCCTACACTGCCTTAACTTCTAGATGACAATGCATCATCACTTAAGAATTAATATTAGACTTAAGGAAAACCTTTCATGTCACAGCTTTAGATCAGAGTAGGCCTAACTTCTAGCAAAATAAAGGCATCAACTTGTAGAGTTGAAAATGCTCTCAGAAGCTCACTGAGTATGACTGCCTCCCCCTTCACCCTCTCCCAACCCCTTCTTAAGAGCTGAGGAAACAAGCCAAGGAAAGGTAGGATTCTTCCTGACTCGCACAGCCAGAGAGGGACAGAGGCAGGCCAGGGACCCGGTCTTTTTGCCTCTCTGACCAGGTCTCTCCTAAGATCTAGACTGCTGCTTCAATCAACTACATAGTTTGGTTTGAAGATTTACTAAGACATTTCTGGGGAGGGAGCAGAATGTTAAATTATGCAAGACAAGAAATACTGTTCCCTTCCTATTCCCACCTTCTAATGTGATCTCCTGGTCTGGCTTCTAACCAGTATTACTGGGGACTGTCTGATTTGCCCAGGGTGGACTTGACCCAAAGCCAGGGACAGAGTAACTTTTGGTAGAATCTGAGCCTTCTGATCCCCACAGCTGTGTGTCATCTCTGGGTATCTAATGTGCAGCTGCAATCTGAAATGACCTGTAGGAGACTCCATTATTTGGCAGCAGTTTTTGGTCATATGGTTGTGGTTTTGGTAAGATTAGAGACAGAAAAAAGTTTTAAAGCTGGCAAAGTAAAATCCCTAATACATATTGGGGATTTTAAAACTTCCTGATCTGGTAAAGAAACACACTGGTAAGTTTCTCTTTGTGTCTCTGAGTCTGCCTGGGGAGTAATCTGAATTTATGTTGCCTTTTAACTTTTTCCTTTCAAACTTACTGAATTGTATGATTTCAACATTTAAGCATCACAGTTGGCTACTGAGAATCATCAGTGTGCTCGCAAGTCCTGAAACAAGATTTCAGGCAAATTCTGAAATTCTATGTGTAAAATCTAGCCCATTTTCTAAGTTGGGGAGTATTATTAAACCAAGAATTGCCCTGAGAGGTGAAAGCATAGAGAAACTGAAAGAAGTGTCAAGGTCTGCTGGCGTCTGATGCTGCCTCCCTGAAGGCTTGTTTTATTTCGTCATTCACACTTCACCTTTTTTTATTCCAAGGTGACTTTTAATTCCAGTCTTATTTTATGCACAGTAGTCACAATAGCTCACTTCAGATGTTAGTATTATCTCTAAGGGATATTCTGAACATCTGATTTGCAGCAGCTACATTTCTCTGCTTCTGTGGGAAGTGGAGGAAGTTTATGGAAGTCCAGTCCCTGCATTAAAGGGAGCTATTTCTAATCTCGGTTGATCTACAGACCCTGACTTACATATGACCCTGAGTTATTAAAAAAACATACCCCAAGGCCTGCCTTGGTTATGTAATAGGGTCACTAGGCTGACTCAGGGACTTTGTGTTCAGAGCTGAGAACAGAAACTGGTTTTTCCAAACACCTCAAAGTCTGGGAAGGTGGCTGAACCCAGCCTCCAGGCTGTGGGGACTCCATCTTGACCACTGACTTCAGAGGGAGGCTCAACATGTTTCCAAACTTCCCAGCTTCCGTTTACGTGTCGTCCTCATCTTCTTTTTCCCACGATGAAAAGTGCTGTCCCTTTCCTGGTCTGGCTGCTGAGAGTCTGGCCTCAAGCCAGCCTTGGAGTTTCAGTCATGGGTGGCCTTGGCAAAGATTCATGGTCAATTCTGAGACAGCATCATGCCTGCCAAGGCCAGGGGCATGGAACATGGAGCAGCCTTTATGCTTCTGAGGACAAACCATGGTATCCAAGGGAGAAGTCACAGCAGAGTGAGACCTGGAAGTCACCCAGATTTCCTCCAAGTCCTCATTTTACAGATAGGGAAACATACCAATAGCAGAAATACAAATGGCTCTGGGTTACAAGCTGAGTGATAATAGAGGGAGGGCTGCATCCCAGAACTAAACCTGTGTAAGGGGAGGGAACATGCTGGCCCATCCACTGCAATCTCCCCAGCACCTCCTACAGTGCCTGGTAGACACGAGACCCCTGTAGAAGGAACAAACAAATTTAAGAGCTCTTCTTCCATGTCAGTTTTGCTTCTCCTGATATTTAACTAACCTTAACAGCAGAAAAGCCCCTCTGCCCCTCCTCCAGGCCAGGAAAGATCACAGAGTCATGAATAAGACACTGTTCCCCCATGCCAGGGGATCACCTGCTGCCCACACAGCCAGAGCAGAATCCCCCCTCCACTCCTCAAAGGCTCCTGTCCATCAGGTAAGTAGTCTAGTTACCACCAGACTAGTCTGGCTGGAGTCTCCCTCCTAAGTCTGATGTCACCCTGGACCCACAGTAGGACCATTGGTGGGGGGGTGGGGTGGGGTGGGGGGGTGGGGGCTAGTTGTTACAAAGTTTCCAGTTTATTTGGTACATATTACCAAGACTAGAGATCTTTAGGCCAATTAAAGAAAACAATATGATCACTGGGCTGTGGTCTCCAAAAGCTGTAGATGTTGAGAAGGGATCCAGAAAGGTTTCGGAGCCCCAGGCTTGGAGGCGAGGTCTGGGCCTCATGTCTGGTTCTAAGCTTAGGAGAAGAAAGGACCCTCCGGTCAGACCTTGGCCAGGCTAGGCAAACGTCACCCGGGACTGCTTCTGTATGCGTGTGATTTCGTAAGATTCTGCAGTGATAGAAGGCAGATTCAGAAAGAGAGGAAAACTTCGCTATTTGGCCGGTTGTTGGTGCTCAGCAAGGGGGAGTGTTATTTGACTTTGCCTCCAGTGACAGCTCTCTTGGTGCGGTGTACCGGCCCGCCTGAGCTGCACAAGCTATGGCAGCTGATTAAGAGCAGCCGAGCATCTTGAGAGCACAGCTTTCGGGAGCCCCGCCGGGAAAAGAGCCAGAGAAGAGGAGAGGAGGGGTGTTTTGGGGGCGGCCGGTGGGAGGGCTCGTTGCCTGCAGGGATCCACAGAGCCAGCGAGGGGAGCTCACCCCCTCCCTCTGCGGCTGCAGAGATCGCACCGGAGCGCCGGAGCCCTCCCAGCCCGAGTGCGCGCCCGGCTGCTCCGTGCACCTGCCACGGGCCCCGCGCGGGTCTGAGCTGCGGGCTGGCGGCGCGCACAGGTGGCGGCGATTGGGCAGGCGGGGCCGGGAGGGTGACGTCACGGGCTCCGGTCCCGGCGGCAGAAATAGGGCAGCCGCCGCGGCGGTGCTACAGCAGCGGGCAGCGGCGGCTCAGAGAGCTGGAGCCGCGACAGCCCTCCAGCGCGCCGAGGACCCGCTGACAGCCAGGGAGACCGACCGAAGGACACGGGGTCGGGTCGCCGCTGCCACCACGGGGCGCTCCCTCCTGCCCGCCGAGTCCGGCCACCTGGTCTTCCTCTCGGCCCCGGCCGCCTCAGGTACTCGGCGCAGCTTCGGAGCGGTCGTGGGGAGGGTGCCAAGCCGCCACCGCCGCCAGCCGGTCCCCCTGCACCCCGTTGGGATCCGTGCGCCCGCGGCCACGCGTTTGCCTGCAGGGCCCGGCTGGGTGCTTGCTTGTCCTCACCGCCGCTCCGGGTGAGCTAAGTTTGCCCGCCTGCGGGGAGGCGGGCACGGGACCCCCGCACCCGGGCTAGGCAGGTGCCAGGGGCCAGGACTCGGGGTAAAGGCTGGGGCGCCGAGGCATGTAGCAAGTCTGCAATGGGGACCAGAGTGACCGGGCTGGCGCGGAGCACCGCGCAGAACCACTCGGGCCGAGCCCGCAGCGGGCGCCGGGCTCCGAGTCCCTGCAGGTGCGGATCTTGGGCTCTGGATCTCCAGCGGCCTCGGGGAGCGCGGTTGCATCTGGGCTCGGATTTGTGCCCTTGACCCGGGGCTGGGGCGTGGGGCGTGGGGCGCGCGTCCTCACTACCTCTTTTCTCCAGCTTTGCGGGGAAACTTGGCACCTGCTCGCTGCAGCTCAAAGGGCCCGCGGCGCCCGGGCCTGGCCCTCATAACCCGGAGGGCCGCCGCGTCCAGACCGAGCGCATGGCCTCCGCGGAGGAGGTGGGGAAAGACCCGGGACCCCGCACGGCTCGGGCAGCCCGCTACTCCCCTTCCGCTCGGCCGGTCACTGTTCCAAGCAAGCGCCGGTGTTACTTGCTGGGGAGTCAGTAGCAAGCAGTTTGTTTAGGGGATGTTCAAGCACCGCGCTTGGTCCTAAGAGCTTGTAATATGGGTGATCTCCCGCCCGTCTTTGCGCCAGCACAAAACGTGTTCCAAGTTTCGGGGGTACCTAGGCGACTCGAGCAGAGCGCGCTCTGCTTTGGGAGCGCGTGTCCCCTGGAGTTTAGGGAGGAGAGCTTGGCGCGAGCCTTCGGGGCTGCCTTCAGCTGACAAAGCGGTGCCCCGAGCGCTTTCGTTTGAGGCCTGCCACCTGAGGACTTCGGCACCCACCCCTCCGGCAGGAGCAGAAACCTGCTGGAAGCAGTAGGGTTTCTCACCATGCCCGGAACGTAGCGAGCATCCCGTGCCGCTTGTCCGTCTATGTAAGCTCCTGGGGACAAGGCAGCGTTGGGCCGCCTAGGTCTGCGTCTAGCCCAGAGTTGGTCCCCCGTGCGCTGTCCAGCAGACCTCGCTCCTGATCCCTGTCGCCGACATTGATGAATAGCGCTTCCGCAGCCTCGCCACCGCTTCCCTCTAGGTGTCGCTTCCGCCGAGCGGAAAACAACGCCAGTAGCTTTGGTCTGTTCCCTTCGTGAATTTGTAGCAAACCTGTGCACCAAAAATTGTACTAGATGGTCCCCTGAGACACAGACGTCCGTCCACATTCTCTGGGTCAAACAGAATTTTAGTAGGACGTGACACTAAAAATGTGCACCCTAAAATGTGCCCATTTCACGATCCATGAGGAGAGAAAAGGGGTCAGGTAGAAATTCGGACTTTTCTGGAAAGTCTCAAATTATTTTCCTACCATCAGGGTTAGGGGAAAGCGAGAGATGACTTAATCCTGGAATGATCCAGACAGGCCGTGGGTCTGGGCAATGGTCAGGTGGATCTGCTCACCTGGGAAGGACACGTCAGGGGAGTGAGGGATGTGGCATCTCTGACCCCAGAGGCCCAGCAGCCCTTAGTCAGTAGCTCTCATGGAAGACCTGAGCTGATGCCCTACAGGGCCATGTCTGCTTCCCATCTTAGTTTTGTGAGAAGACACTGCAGCATTACTAGATTATTTCTGTTTAAACACACTCAGATGAATGTTCACTTTCTTCCCATCCTGTATAAAAAAAGACAGCCCTCTCTCCAAAGACTTCAGACAGAGCAAAGGTCAGTGCAAGAAAATAGTTTTTGATGTAATGAATATGAATTGCTTAATAAAAGTGACAGTGGATTTTCCTCTCTTCAATTTTTTTGCCCACCTTCTATTATTGTTAATTCCAGGAAGGTTTCCCCCCTCCCCTCTAAGAGAGAGGCAGCTTGTTTTGGGTATGGGGAGAACCTTTATCCCTTTGGCTGTGTCCTGGAGGTAGTTAAGGGAGGGATAGATTGAATTTTCCTACCTTGATCTGCCAGTCATTTAGGATTCTTCTCCTCCTAAGGGCTACAGGCTTCCCCCCACCCTCACACCCTGCTCCCCACCCCTTTAGTGATCTTCATGATGTGATCTTTTGTTTGACAACATTATATTTCAGAAATTGGCACTGACTAGTCAGGATTTCCTAAAAATCTCCTTAATTGCTACTTTGCCTTTTTTGGTATTTTTTTTTTTGCAAACTCAACCTTCTTGTGATGCTGTGTGCTTACTAGTTAATCAAATTAGGCAGTCATTTCAAGAGCACATCTTTGCTTACATTTTCTATCTTGGTGCATAACACAAGGCATACAACTTCAAGTAAAACACAACTACAGTGGAGAGAACTTGGTACTCCAGAAGTATAATCTGAATGTTGAGGCTTCTGTATGTTAGCTTCATAGTAAATAGGAGTGTCATAGGTTTACACATAGGCTAATTTAGATATCAAATTTATCAAATGTAGGAACAATTAACCAAAGAGACAGAGTAGATAATTACTGGGGAATGCAATATAACTTCATTATGGCTTGCTTCATTGTTGCCTTCATATGTTTCCATGCCTAATTTCCTTGGATTGGTATTCTAGAAACTAGGAAGTTTGAGCCCCTCTCTTTTTTCCTAAAAGACTCACCAATCAAAACTGCAGTCTTAAGCCTTGCAAAAGAAATTAGCAGATAGCTTCCTGGTTTTAGTTTGGGCTTTTGATGTGTTTTTTTTTCTTTGAACATGGGGCAAGCATGCAGAGAGAACTGTAGGATTTTGGTGTGTGCTGCTGACTGCCAACATCACATGTGTAAAAGGCAGTGCACCTAAAAGCAGTTGGCTAGAGCATACACTTTTCAATTAGGATGGAAATTCAGGAGGCTCGAAGTCACAAACCTTACCGTCCTCTTCAAGGCTGGATGGTGTTGCTCAGTTCTGCCAAATGATCTTTGTAATTTCTGGTCCTGTCTGTGACAAAGAGGAGCCGTTTCTGCGTGACTACTCCATAATGTCTGGACTGGTAATGTCACCATATTCTGAGAGAAAAGACAAGAGAGAACAAACCAGGGAATAATCTGCCCCAGAGCTCTGAGGGTCAGAATTCTTCCCAAGTTCTTCCCAAACAGGGCTGGATCCTGGAGAAGGAAAGAGAAGTTTGTGTTTATGTTGGGGTGCTTCTCTCTGGCCTCTGACCCTGTTCAGTAAAGACAGGTTGCATGCCACTGTATGTTCTCTGGGGGTGCAGATTTGGAGTTTACGTATTCATATCTATTTCTCCCTGACCATTTGCCTTCTTTGGTCATGGTTTTTCCACTTTCTTCAGAAAGCAAGTCAGTATTTGGAATGTTACCTCTATAATTTTAAATACAAATAAATAATAGTACAGCTATCAGCTTATAACACCAGGAAATCTGTGGTTTTCACAGCAAGGTGAAATAGCAAGATGAAATAGGGCTCATCCATAACTTAAAAAAAAGCAAAATTAGTCTGTCTAATGCATACATATTCCATATGTAAATTTAAGATGATATAAGAAACAAAGCAGTTGCCTGGGGGGTCAGGATGTTCCAGTGTTAGTCTAGGTCTGGCCACTGAGTTGGCTTTATATATTGGGTGAATCTTTCCTCCTTCCAGGCCTTTGGTGCCTGTCTAATCAGGGCCAGCCTGGTGCCTGATTCTCTTGAGCATGTGGAAACATGAGGCTCAGGTGGGAAACCCCAGAGGAAGCAGTGAAGCACTTTCCTTGGAAACGAGATGTCTTAAATATCAAGTGATTGTGTTTTATAAGTTGTTTGAAAGGAGAAATAGTCCCAGATCTTTTATGAGAACAATCTCAGGTAGATTTATAACCAATCTTGGGACTCTAGCATGGATTGGATGAAGCTTATAAACCTAAAGTGATTTCAATAGGAGCTCTAGGTTGAAAAAGAGGGTTTGTGACCTTATTGGTGATACCTTCCTACTTCTATGATGGGGAGATTCTTGTTGTATGTTCTTCTGTCTGAGGGCCAGTAGCACTATTTGAATTTGAGGAGTAGTTAATCTTTCAACAGATCCTCTTTCCTCAAAGTGAACATCTACAAGGCTGACTGGCATTGTCAGTGAGCTGAAGGGCACCCCTGCTGCCTGGCATCCTTTGCATCTCCTCATGGTTTTTTTTATTTCAGCCACATTCGTTCTAGGCCAATAAAGACAGCAGTGATGAGGGCTGAGGAGGAGAGTGCTGTGTGGCCCCATCACAGATGGAGTGTGGGGCAGGGGCAGCTTGACTTCCCCCTCACTCTGTTCCTCCGGCCTTGCTGGAGCCATGGAAGCTGGAGGAACAGGGTCTCGGCATCTTTCACAGGGGAGACTTGGGGCTCAGGGCCTCCGATCTTGTTCTACGTAGATGTTTCCCCATCATACTAAAAACTCCCATTCATCCAAATGAAATATTGCTAAGTATCAAGAGGCCTCAGTGGACAAGGTCTGAATATAGATCCGTGTCCCCCTGGCTGGCTTGGAGTCCCAGCTCTGTCATTTATTTGCCGCATGGCCTTGGCAGGGTGCTTAACCCTCTCTGTGACCCATCTCCTCTGTTATTTAACTAGGAGCTAGTCCTTGCCCTCTTCATGGAATAGCAGTGAGGGTTATGAGTTAGTACCTATAAAGCATTTAGAACAGTGCCTGACACATAGTAATTGCTATATAAGTGTTAACCAAATAGATAATCTCTATTTGGTTATTAGACAGATCATCAAAATTGATTTAGACCCAGTATTAATTCTTTTTTTTATGAACTGAACTGTCATAAAACTTGAGTTGTAAATTTTAATGCTGTTGCTGCTGTAGATAGAATGAATTGTCAATCACCCTGAGTATAAAATGACATCTCAGACGCATCCGCTGTGCAAATGAAGTTTGATCTGGTGGTGGCCAAGCTGAAATAAACTTTACAGAGAGGCTGCTGCTAAGTCGCTTCAGTCGTTTATGACTCTGTGCGACCCAATAGACGGCAACCCACCAGGCTCCCTCCTCCCTGGGATTCTCCAGGCAAGAACACTGGAGTGGGTTGCCATTTCCTTCTCCAATGCATGAAAGTGAAAAATGAAAGTGAAGTCGCTCAGTCGTGTCTGACTCTTAGCACCCCCATGGACTGTAGCTCACCAGGCTCTTCCATCCATGGGATTTTCCAGGCAAGAGTACTACCTAGGAATATTTCAGGAGTTGGCCTGGCTCATGTTTCCCTGTCATCCAGTAAAATCCGAGGGGAACCTCAACACGATCTAGAAAAACCAGAGACGATTCCAAGTACAGCAATGCTGCAGCTCAGGTTGCTGAAACACAGCTCAGGGCAGCTGGGTAATGTCAGAGGTCTGAATACACCCTCTTAAATGAAGTGATTTGGCGCTTTCCAAAACAATTGAAATGAACAGAATTTATTCTGATGCTATCCATTAATAATAAAACATCCAAAATAATTGGTCTTGGATTACTAGACAAATTGAAAACTAAATACTTGATATTGTGGCTTGAATATTTTATAACTCCAGGAATTGACATCTGTAAGTTATCTAGAGTAAGTTTTGACTATCTTGCTATTTTTTAGTTTATTTAGGCTTGAAGGCGTGAAAAGGGAGACAGGACCTTTGATATGTATGCTTACTCCATGAGCACTGTGTGTGTGATGGTGGATAAATAGGGAAGGATGAATAAAAGTAGAGTGGGAAGCAGTGTCTTTCTCATTCCAGCTTGAATTACTGTTGCTTGTTTGAAGAAAAAAAATTCCAAAAACTGAGTAGCTGCTTTCTGCAGTTTCTGGAACATGGCTCTGTGTTCAGAGGAGAATAATTTATGGAGAGTAGGGTGTTACCCTATTTACTTTTAGAAAAATTGGTTGCAGTTAGGGAAAGTCATTTTTATTCTCTTTTAGTCCTGAATGTGATTTTTTTCCCTCCTCTCCCTCCCTGTAAGAACACACACCCTAGCTCGAGCCCCGGATGGGGAACATAGTGCTGGGTGGCTGCTGATAACGCTGCAGCCTTCTCCCAGGTAGCCGCTGTACCGGTTCCACTTTGCTCTGCCTTCTTCAGAGGTGGGAGCTGGTGCAGATGGCGCTGAGACCACGACTGTCACATCGTATTTACTGGCCACCCAGACTCTTTCCCCGGTAGCTCCAGCTTTCCCTACAGATGTCCAAGATGAATGGATGAAGAAACATAGGTAGGAGTAGGAGCCTGTGGACTCCTTAAAAAAAAAAAAAGATACCTTCCCTTAAAAGATAGTCATAACTTATAACCTCACCTCTCATAGGCCAGTGTTACATGCCCACAAGTTTCAGTCTAGCTCCTCATTGCTGTGGGCATTTCTGTCTCAAGTTGGGGACATAAAGCAAGTCTGGAACGGCAGCTTTATTGGGGTGTGGAAGGCAGCCAAAGGAAGCCTGGAAGGTAGCAGGCAGTGCACTTGTTTGGCAGCCCTGGCAGCAGCTCTAGTGATCATTTGATCCCTCTCCTTGTGTAGCACAGGGATCCTTCTAAGCTGTTGGCTTTGGGGGTGAGCATGGGTGGATCCTTCAAACAGGCTGTAAGGTCTCTCAAGCAGCTCATCATCTCTGACTCGGACACCTGCTCTGGACCAGCCCTGAGCCACCTCACAGTGGGTGCTGGCCTCCAAGGCACTTTGTGTTTTCATCTCTGCAGCCATGAGCACGAGGCAGTGTGGACCACATGCAATTAAGCACTAAATTGTGTGGTGCTCACAGAAATCAATAACCCTTAAAGTTTCCTTGGGTAAGAGTTGTAAATACTGCATGATGAGCTCTATCTGGCTATGTTTCTCAGAGATACTGAAATTAAGGCTGGAATATGTTCACAGTGGAAACCTTAAAAAGGACAGCTAATTGGACAAATGCACCAGTCTGTGTCTTTGTCCTCTTAACACAATGCCCAGCATATATTAGGACGTTGAATTTTTATTACAGCTGATCCTTTGTGTTTTTTTCATCCATGTAATTCTTTTATTACTTTCAATTGCCCATTTCTTGTCCTCTAGTATTTTAGACAATACTAAAGAGAGTCTCATAAAACATCTTAAATGTTACTGAAATCCTGTTATCTGGTGGATGCTTGAATTCTACTACAAGAAGGTTTGGTCTTAGAACAGAAATGAAAATAGTAGACCCCTTAATGTTTTGAAGTTCACTGTCTTGTTAACTGAGTCCTCAGCTACAAACAGGAATACTACAGATTTAACATGATTTCTCACCAGTGCTTACTGTGTGCCCAACTGCAAATGCTGTCTGCAGAAACTGAAGCATGGACACATGGTAACCTATCAGTGGTGTCTCAGCCTTTCCACCCTCACTTGTCCTTACAGATGTAGTGACAGGTATATTTCAAGTGGGTTTCTGCATACCAGTCAGCATTTAGAGTTTTTACTGTGTGCCCAACCCTGCCTCCTTCAGCCCTCACAGCAGCCCTTTTGGGTACATATTATTGACCGCACTTTAGAGAAGAGTAAACTAAGGCTCCAAAGTAGGGTAACTTCTCCATGGTAAACCAGAAGACCTGGTGCCAGCATATAAACTCATGTTTATCTGATTCTGGAGAGCAAGTACTCACTCACTAACTACCCTTGACTTGTTTACATTTTGCAGTGCTTAGTGCTGGGCATTTGTCATTTTCTCAACAGACTCAACAAAATGAGACCAGGAGGCTTTTGGCTGCATCTCACGCTGCTTGGAGCCTCCCTGCCTGCTGCGCTAGGATGGATGAACCCGGGAGCCAGCGGAGGATGGAACGTGGGTGTGGGAGAGTCCCCGGCAGAGGTATAGTCACGTCACAGCTGGCATGACATTTAAAACTCATTGCTTTTGATTGTTACAGTATCTGATTTCCTTTATGCCTGTAGTTTATATCAAGTAGATTGCAGTGGAAGTGAAAACCCTGCTCCCTTTGCAATAGGGGACAGAAGGAAGCCATGTGTGTTGATAGGGACTGGAGGTTTATATGATGCTATAACAATGGTCTAAAATCTCTCCAGTGTTGAAGATGTATCCCTAAATCAAGCTGTGGTTGCATGTTTTGTCTTCTCCGCAGACCCTCCTGAGAATGGCCTCTGTGTATGTTTAATAGTACTCTGAAAGTGCCAACTCATCGGCGGAACACACCCCTGTGAATTAATGAAGTCTTTTAATTATAAAATATGTTTTAAAGGAAATAGACTCCTTTTCAGCTATGTAGATAAAAGAACCAGGCGGAGTAAGAACTGGCGGGTGGAAGTCCTGAGGGAGCCGGCCTTAATGAACAGATAAGAATGATTAATGGCATGTTAGGTATATATAAATGCTTCTAAAGTGCTTGAAAAACTTGTTCTCAAATGCCTCCCGGGAGAGTCTCGCCATCCTGCTAATTGCTTAGTGAACTCTGGTCTGAAGTGGTGAAGAGGAGTCCTAAACAGCACCCACTCAGGTAGAGGGCTGCATGAACTGGGGGCTTGTGAGGGATGTAGACTTTCTGCCAAAAATGTTTTGTACATGCTGAACCTTAAGAAATGACTAGACCTACCTAGGATTTCCTTAATGATTCAGTGAATACTAATTCTCACCTGAGAGCTTTCTGGGGCATCTTTATTACCATTGTTTTCATTGCAAAGATGCACCCCCTTTTCCTTCACTCTGTGCCTGCATCCTGTCCTGTGGAATAAGGAAGAAAGTGAAAATGAAAGTCGCTCAGTTATGTCCGACTCTTTGCGACCCCATGGACTATACAGTCCATGGAATTCTCCAACTTAGAATATTGGAGTGGATAGATAGCCTTTCCCTTCTGCAGGAGATCTTCCCAACACAGTCACCCCCAAAAGTCAGCATTACCTGGAGAGTGAACAGTGATACCTGGTATATGGTAGGATTAATGCATTATTTGATCAAAAGACATGATTTCTCTTTCATTATTACTTAATTGTAATGCAGTCCCAAACCTACAAGCCTTACTCTTCAGGGAGCCTCAGAAGTAATTTAATGCACACACTTTTCCTGCTGAAGTTAGTGTGGCTTCCCTTTGTGGTGAGCAGATGATTAAATAGAAACACTATCTCTCCCATCTAGCTCCATGAAGGATGCAACGTAATGCTCTTTTGAAAGAGTCTGAAGGCTGACTTGCCAGCAAGCCTGGTGTTTCCCAATGGGAACCATTTAATCACTACACTCGTACTCATACAGAGGGAAAACGATCACTTAAATCCTATAAATATATCGTTGAATATTTACTAGAAAAGCAAACAGGCAAACACACAGCAAGGTGTGTTTAGTCTTCTTACTGTTGGAGCTCATTGGCCCACTGTTTTAAATTGCTCATTTTAGTTAAAACAGTCAAGCCAATTAAGGTGGGTTTTAGCGGGAGGTAAATTGAAGGTAAGTTAATATCAACCCAAGGCTTCTTTATTTTAGCTGTTAACACCCTAGTACTCTGTATACCAACAAGAAAAAGCAGATGCTGCTCATCCTGAGGAAGTGAGGCTCTTTTGCTTGAGGGTATTGTTGTACTCCCTGCTTGCCTTTTTAGGATAGAGCCCCAGAGACGCCATTGTCATCCAGCTTTGGGAATTTCAGGGAAAGGAAGTGATGCCTCTGTGGGCTCTGGAAGGCAGAAACATCTGCCTTAGCCCTCCAGTTCTCTTTGCTGTAGTCTAAGTTTTTTTGAGTGCTTGTTGAGTCTGCTTCTGCTAATTTTTAAATGAGATGATGAGGATGTGAGTGGGCCCAGGACATAGGACAACCTCCATGAATGTTTAGAGAGGGCAAGACATGTATTGTCCAATGTTGTTAACTGGTTAGTTGGCTGACCTTGATCACACTTGATGCATGGTCCCACTGTGCCCTCACTTGTTAGGGTCCTCCTGTTCCCTCCCCACCTTTTTTTCCAAGTCTGAATCAGCCACTCCTCCAAGGCCTTGCTCTGCTTCTTACCTTTTCTTTAAAATCTTTGACCACTCTTGATCATGTTTGATCTCTCCCTGAACTCCTACTCCTAATCTTTCCTATCTCTTTTTCTTTTTAACTCTTAAATTTTATTTTAGCATAAGAATGAAGCCGTCTTCTTTATCTTTCTCTTCTTTACAGAGCCTTATTGAGTTTTTCAGTCAGTCGATATTTATTCAACATTTGGTAGTAGTCATGAAGTCACCTTGGTGCTTTCAATTTCGCAGTAGACTGTCATGTATGTAAATGAGCTTTTAATACCTCCCTGTGCTGAAGGCTCATTTCCGATGGGGACATGAATGGTCCCTCCCAGCAGACCTGTAAGCAGCTTGTGGGCTGAGCCATGCTTGTACCTTATCAACATCCAAGATAGTCCTGTGTGTTACAGGGTCTGGGTAGTTTCTTCTTTGAACCGTAGCTCTTAATATATCCAGAGCTCACCTCACAAACCATATTAAACTCCTCTAGCAGTTTCCTCAGGCAGTCTTATTTTCTAGAAGAATCAAAACCAACAGTTTCCTGAGACTCAATAAATAAATAAATCAAAAAAACCTTTCCAGGAACTAAATGGTAAAATGTTTCCGTGTGTGTTTTCCTCCTGATAGGAGTACTTCCCAAAACATTCATTGACTTGAGATTTTTGAAGTACTTGGCAAGCATTAATGAGATTTGATTTGCCTTTCAAGTTATTATGCCAATTACTCAAGTGTCCTAAGGGTAAACAAGGATTAAATGACCAATGTGTGTGTGCTTGCACATTTTTAAAGCAATTATAATGAATATGAATTTTATTAAAATATTGTTTTATGTACAAAGACTGAAGCTGAAATAGCTTCAAGGCGTTTACCATTTTACAAACGTAGATAAAAAAGAAGTGTAGCTGGGTGGAGTGCCTGTTTAATAAGAGCTGAGTGGCATGACATGGTCTAGAATACTAATGCAATCCTGAACATACAGGAAACAATTCGAAGAGATACAACTTATTGAAATTCCGAAATAGTTATATTTTCCTCTTTTCCCTGATACTCTGGCCAAGATAGATACAGTAGTAAAAATCAAAATTGGTAGAATTTTATAATGGGGGGAACCAGGAAAGTGAGAAGGGGTCCCCCTCTTGAGGGGTGTCTAGTGACACCCCCTCTTGAGGGGCAGGCCTGTGTGGGAGGGTTCCCTCCCCCTTTGAGCCCTGGATACAGTGTTGCCATTGCTGGCTAGGTGGAGGGATTGCATGGTGGCTATTATTCAGCCTTCTTGCCTGCTTCCTGATATTACTGAACTTTTCCTAAATTGCTCTTCCCCATAGTTTCTAGTCACGCACTAAATATCTGTAAATATTGATACTGGTTCCATTTGGAATTGTTAGCTTTGTATGCCTTGGTACTTACAGAGCAGAGATGTGCTTTGAGGTCAGACACCATTTTTTTTTTTTTTTTTTTTTTTTAAGTGTGTGTGAAGTCACACAAGGATCTTTGAGGAGAAAGATATATAGGAGTGGTATCAGAGTCAGGATGCTTCCCATCCTCCGTGACCCCAGGGTTCAGCCTGAGAGAGCAGGATCCCACCGGGGCTGCTCTGCCCTTCCCTTTTCTGCAAGGGTTGGCCCCAGACTCAGACTGCACTACTCTCCCTGGGAGGACACCTTCAAATTTTAGAGAAGTTAAATGATCTGGCTTCTCTCTACATTGATTGGGCACTCAAGAGGACTCAGGCTGCTAAGACTGAGCATTAACCTAAAAAACATTTTTCTCCCTTAATAAGCGTCCTTGTACATTTGATTTAATTTAAGACCAGGCTCCCCTCCCCTTTCTAGTGATGGTCTGCCCCACCCCCTGCCCCCAGCTTCTTTTTGATTGATGGATAGGGAAGATTAGTTGGATCACTCCAGCCCCTCATTCTGTTTGGGGGAAGAGAAAGGCAGCTCCCTCCTTCCTGGGGGACCCCAGACAGGATCTAGGCTGGTACTCAGCATTTTCTAGGCCTTACCTGAAGCACAGGCCTGTGTACAGCTTTTATGTCTGTATTCTGTGGAATCACCCTTCCTCAGCATTCCCTGGTGCCAAACTCTATCATTGACTATCTTTCAAAGACGTTGATATTGGGTGTACCACTTTTTAGCAAGAAAGTGCGATGGGCCTTTCACCTTTCACTGGGTGTGGGCACTGGGATGTAGATCAGATCAAATCAGATCAGTCGCTCAGTCGTGTCCGACTCTTTGCGACCCAATGAATCGCAGCACGCCAGGCCTCCCTGTCCATCACCAAGTCCCGGAGTTCACTCAGACTCACGTCCATCGAGTCGGTGATGCCATCCAGCCATCTCATCACGTCCATGGAGTCAGCGATGCTATCCAGCCATCTCATCCTCTGTTGATGTAGGTGGCATCCCTTATATGAGACATCTGCTGCAGGGGTGGTTCTGGTAGGGGCAGGCCTCTTCTCTGCTCCTCCAGCTCTCGCCTCTGGCTGTCTGCTGATTACTCTGTGTCAGAGGGTGTGGATGTTCGCTTCTTCGGGAAAATCAGTAGATTGCAATCTCCCATCTACAGATGTGAATAAATCCGTAATTTCCAGGGTGAAGGATGGTGACAGTACTCCAAGTCCCAGGGACGTTGGATGAGCTGGCTTTAGAGACTGTGTGGGCTGTACCTACTCCAGTCCAGGGTCTCTTGAGCTTCAGTGTGCTTGTGAACAGGCCCTAATACTTCCAGTCCCAGAGGACAGTGGGCAGAAAAGCCCTCGAGGCATCCCACAGCCTCCCTCTCCCATGTACACATTCAAGAAGGAGAATCCAGTTGGTGATGAACCCTGGCCTTTTTTTTTTTTTTAAGCTTCCTGCTAACAGGATGATGTTGACTGCAGTCAGGAAGAGGAGAGAAACACACAGGCTACAGTCATGCTGGGAAATAGCTTGCCGTGAAATTGGCTTGGGGGAGAGGAGGCAGGGGCAGGTAGGTGAGGGGGCCGGTGAATTGATACAGCCTGGGTCTGAGTCATTTTCACCTGTTTTCAAGCAAGCAGGCAGACAGGTAAACTTAGATCTGAATCCTGGGTCGCACCCTGGCTTGTCCTGGTGATTGCCATCCAGAGGTCAGCCTGCACTCTTATGCCCTCATCATCACCTGTGCCTCCCACCCTGGTGTCCCACCAGAAGCTGGGGCTTCTGGCCCCAGCGCCCAGCCCGGCTGCTTTGGGGACCACGACTGCTGGGCTGGTGCTGAGTTTGGCGGTCTTGTTTTCATTTATAATCCATGGACAGGGAAGCCACCATCTTCGGATGTTCCTCCTCTCTTGCCGGTTTTGGCAAACCTACTCTACCAGCTAGTGTACTGTGCACCCCTTTGGTATTTTCAGATCATTGGTGACAGAGTTTTAATTGGTTCTGAAAAGTTCTGCGACCCAGGAAAATAAATGTTTATGAGTTCACAGAAAACCATTATTCTTCTTCCTCTTAATTTAGCATTTACATATCTATTTTATTTATGCCTCTGCTGCTAAATAATCTATGCTTCTCTAGGAAACTTCCCATCCTTGTAATCAGGACATTAGGCCAGGCATTGTAAATAGGGCTCTGATTTCCATTTTGGGGAAACTTGGCAGCATCAGCTCTGCCAGGCTCCAATCATCTGCTCGATTAGTTCTCTGTGATTGTGGGTTGTCTCTTCCATCTCCCATTCAGAGACAAGAAAATGCCTTGTCGGTGTCAGACTCCAACAGGCCCCCTGTGTGGGGGCTCTGCTTCTCTGTCCTGCAAGCCAGGGCCATTTTCCTTCTGCCTCCACTGCTATGGCTTCTGCTATGAGGCTCCTGGGCCTCATCTTGTTGCCAGCCCCCTGGGGAGGGAGAGGAGCACCGGCTCCAGGGAGGGAGGGCTTAAGAGGCTCTGGGTCCAGGACCTGGGAAAACTGCAGCAGGGCCAGGCAGATGCTGTTGGGTGAAGGAAGCAGCCCACCTGAGCCCCCCAAGGCTTGGAGAAGCCGTCTGTCCACAGAGTCTGGTCCTTCGCTTGTCAGTGACCACACACACTTGTATCTTGGCCTTAGAAATTCTCTGAGTCCGAAAGTCCTAGATGCAGAGAAACCCAGTCTTTTCCCTCATGGGATTATGGTTCTAATATCTTGAGGGTTCTTTCTTTCCAAAAGTGAAACCTGGGTATCCTCACTTACTCCTTCGGGTGACTGGGGCCTCCAGCTTGCTGTGAGGACCAAGCCTTATGCTTGGCTCAGGTATTTCAGGAACTGTAGTGAAATTCAGAAAATAAAATTAATTTTGCTTCAGTTTAATTTTAAAATGCCTCCCTAATGGCACTGCTGGGCTTAGTAGGGAGTGGTGACATAGAACCTAGCCCTGAATGGGCCCTTGCAGGGTAGAAAAGCTTGGAAAAGACCCTGACGCTGAAGAAGATTGGAGGCAGGAGGAGAAGGGGATGACAGAGGATGAGAGGGTTGGATGGCGTCACAGCCTCAATGGACATGAGTTTGAGCAAGCTCCAGGAGATGGTGAAGGACAGGGAAGCCTGGCGTGCTGCAGTCCACGGGGTCACAAAGAGTCGGACATGACTGAGCAACTGAACTGAGCTGAGGGTAGAAAGGAAGCAGTTCTGCCGGGAGGGGAGGGCCAGGGCAGTGGCTTACCTAGTACTTCTCCCCTCCTCCAAGGGTGGGCGTCCTACAGTCAGGTTTTGGAGGAAATAGTCCCTGAGGGAAGGATCTGGGTGTGTTAAGGACAGACAGAAGTACAGGGACAGGATGGAATTGGGAGGGTGGCGGGAGAGAGCTGTGAAGTGTTACTGTCGGGTTGGTGGGGAAGTGCCCAGCTCTGGAGGTTGAGCTGGGATGGCATGCAGTGTGTGCCGTAGGCTGGTGATCCACCTGTGTTTCATGGCTTGGCCTTCTCTCTGTGGTCCCAGTAAAGCCTGTCAGTGTTTGGCCCAGTCTCAAAATTGAGAAATGACCCACTGGGAGAGAAGAGAACAAGAACAAGCAGAGCCCCTTAAACACTGTTGCAGCCTTATAGCTCAGAAGTTCAGTCTGCCCCAAGCCTGCGAGTCTCGGGGTGAGAACACAGCACTCCTGATTGGGCTCGGTGTCTCAGGTCTAGCCTGGCACAGCTAGTTCCGTGGACTTGAACCACTTTCTTCTCTTCTCTGGACTTCAGTTTCCTCATGTGGAGAGTGAGGGGTAATCAAGATGTCAGGGGAGGTTCCTTTCAGGCTTACTTCACACCTAAATGCTATCGCTGCAGACTGGGCCCCTTTAAAACATGAACGGAAAGCTCAAAGTGTTCTTTCAGACGTAGTCCTACCTCTCTTTCTTAATCCTGTTTGGCCAAGTAGCAGGTGTGAGGTCTGAAGGCGTGGCCCATCTTGCTTTGTCTGAAACCTCCTGGGTGCACACCTCTGGGGAGGAATAGCTTTGAGGAGCTCTGCATGGAGACCATGTGGAGTCTGTTTGGCCAGAAGCCCTGCCACATCCCACATAGAGACCTGGGTTCAAAGAAGGCTCCCCTGGGGAAACTGCTGCTGGTGTCAGGGAGAGAATCCTCAGTGTGCTAAGAAGAAAGGAATTGGAACTGTCTTCTTACTCAGTGTCTAACAAGGGCTGCGTATCTGCCATGTGCTGGGAACTCTGCTCAGATAAGGGCTTCCTAGACCTTTTGACTTCACAAAGCAGAAACATGAAAACTTTTTAAAGAATGAACTCAGCTAACTCCAGGAAGCCCTATCACCTCTTTATACCTTTGTACCTTCTTCTTTATAAAAAAGAATAAAAGCCAGATTTGGAGGAAAAAGGGCAGTCCATCCCATGGAAGCCTGACACTGGCATGTTCTAGATTGCCCACGCAGGTGGGTTGTGTCTAAGGGCCAGTCAGACATAACTGTTAAATCACTGGAACATCCATCTATTGGGGTGGCCAAAAGGCTCATTTGGGTTTCTCCATAACATCTTATGAAAAAAACCCAAGCAAAGTCTTTGGCCAACGTGGTAGTTCACAGGGAACTGAAACCCACAGAAGCATGCAGTAGTGTGGCCTTGAATTTCCTGCCGAGATGGAGTCTGAGCCCTGTCAAGACATTAGGTCCCAGACCTAGTTTCAGGGTTGTATTCTGTGGTGTCTGTCCTAATTTCATGGCTGGAAAGCTCTATTAGCTCCAAGATGGATAGGATGGGTGCTCGTCTCAGAAAGAGGCCCCTGGGCCCTCCGTGTAGGTGGTGGCGAGTCCCCCTACAGATAGGTTTCCATGGTCCAGCAGTCCTCTATGTGGAGGTGACAGAAGAGCTTAAAGGGAAAGTGGGGTGAGGATTTCTTGATCTTGAAACTTTCTTGCCATCTCGTTAGTCTGCTCATGAAACCTGACACACCACTGCTGTTTGGTGGACAGCTTCTTCATCCTAATAAAAGGCAGTCTTGTTTCACTTCTAGTTGGGAAGAAGAAAACTCAAGAGAGTTTGCTCTTGGCTAGAGAGAAGAATGGAGGGTGAGTGACCTGTGGGACTCAGGTCTTCCCCTGGCCAAAGGGTGCGTTTCCGCCTGACTCTGTGCAGGGTAGGAGTGGAGAAGCTGGTGCTGACAAGATGCTGGGCTGGCCTGTAGGGAACCACCATTGTTTTCCCTTCAGCTGTAGGCGGTTTTAGAAAAGCACCTGAGTGATTGCTTGATGCTTCACCTGGAGACTGAGCCCTGCTTTCCCCGCTTTACCAGTGTTCCAAGAGTGTCTTGAGTTCAAACTGAAACGCTTCTGAAGTTTTACTTGGAAAGGAAAGCTACCACTGTTAATTTTGTTAAAATACTTTAACCGTTGAGAGTCTGGATTGGGATAGAAACTGTGTGTGTGTATTTTTTTAAGAGTTGGGAATTCATCACTGTATTTACCTCAGGAAAGTTCTTTCCAGGGAACACCACTGGTGACCGGTGAGCCCTTAATGGAATAGGAAGTGACTTAAAGAACCATGGTGGCTGGTCACCTAACCAGCTCTGAGGGAATTGGCAGATTGGCCCCATCACAGAGGTGGCCAACATGACCACCTGGGTTTCTGGCCCTGCCTCTGGAGCATGGCCTGTTTTTCTGACCACACAGTTCTCCCTACTGAGGCTGAGAGTTGTGTGTGCTCTTGGTGGCTTGTTGGCTGGTGGTGGGCAAGCTCTTAGCATAGACAGGTTGTAGGCAGCCTTCCCCACCATGACCTAAGTGGACCCTGGAGGTTCTACATTTTCTCTTCATCCTCCACGATGTTTATTGTTGCTTTAAAATCCCATAGTTGCTTTTTCCAGCTGGGACCAAACTATTCACTTGCCGCACTGCCTGTCTGCGCTGCTGCCTAAGGAATCTCCTATTCTGCCTTTGACTCGGGGGCCCTTCGTTAAGGGGCCCAGGGGTTCAGATCTGCTTCTTCCCTTCCAGCTGTGTGGTTGAGGGAAGTTCCTTATTCTCTGACCTTCAACTTAGCATTGAGTAGAATGCAAGCAATAAAAGTCCTGATTTCAGAGTTGTCATGAGGACTAAGATGGTACATGTATCTCCGGCATGGACAGCTGCTCAGAACACGGCTGTCAGAGCTGTGGTTTGTGCCCTTGATCTCAGAACCCTACCAAGCACATCAAGAAGACTGTGCACTTCTCTCACACCGGGAGCTGGCATGTTGCCGCCTGTCACTCAAGTGTTCAGCAGGGTGGCTCTTGTGGTGGGATGGTCCCCTTTCTGGAGGAATGGTCAGTGTCCTGGAGTCTGGGCCCCCTGGGTCCCCAGTGTCCCGGGGGGTTGGTACACAGTTGGGTATTCAGTTACTTGTCAAGTAAGTGAATGAGTCAGAGACCTTCTGTTATTGCTTTGGCATCACATAGGAATTTAGACAAGGAGACTTGAGTTTCTAAGACTCCTTACAAAAAAAATCCCTGGAGAGACCAGACGGTTCTTTGGTTTCCACTTATAGTAGAATCCAGTCACAGTTTCAACTCTTTCCAGCATCCTTTCCAGCATCCAGTAGAAGCGTAATAGAGCCCTATGGGTTGTGTATAGGGGAGGGGGTTGAATCCCTGACTCACTTCCTGTCTCCCTCACAGAGTGGGCTTTGGGCCTGCCTGACCCTGATGGTCCCTTCTGTGAAGACGCTGGAACACGAGGCAGGCACACCGGACCCTCACCTGAAATGGGAACCCGAAAATGCAATGTAAACTCAAATGCAGGATGTCCTGTTTATGTTTCACATTTTCAGGGTCAGCAGAAATAGCCTGTGGCTCCAGGGAGGGTGGCTGCCAGCTATCCCTACAAAGGGAGGAAGGGATTGAGGGCAGTGAGAGCAGAAGCTGTCTCTGGGGATGTTGCTAAATATGTGTAAGACTCCTGATGGCTTTTCTTGATGCTACGTCTTAGGTCAACTGGAGTGAAAGCTTGCTTAAGCCGTTCTATCATTTAAAGCTTGCTGTCTAAGTAAAAAACACAGAACTCTTCCCATTTATTTGCTTTTCTAGCCTTGCATTTAAAACCTGCTGGAAAACTTCCTCTCTAGTGAAGACCTGAGGTTTCTGTGGTTCTGCTGATGCCACATTTTGTGCATTCATTCCAGGGAAGTAGACTTGGGGACACCAGGAGATTTGAAATGAGGGAGGCCTGCCAGGTGATGCTCTAATTGGAGTGCTTCTAAAATGTGCCCCACTCTGCCTCCTCTCCCTCCTCCACTCACTGCTCTTTGGTTGTTACATATGCTGTTACTTTCACTTTTAGCATTTGGCGGTGAAGAAAGGGATTCTCTGCCTTGTTCTTGGGTGTTCCTCCTTTGGCAGTGTAGTTTAGGAATACGTCTAAAAGCAGAACTTCCCACTTGACCTTCTCGGGTTGCAATATACCTACCTGGTATGGGTCTCTGGACCCTCGGATATCTGGGCCAATGGGGACATCAGGTGGTCTTAAATCCTAGTCATCAGTGGGTATCCACTGAGCACTCCGCTGTGTGTTTGGCCATGGTCTAGGGCCTACTGGATGAGGAGAAATGGAACTGATTGTATTCTTGGGGTTTGAGGACCAGTGGGGTGGAGAATTGGGAAGGTGATGGAGCCCTTGGCTATTAGAATCTGAGTTAGTAGAGGAATTTAACCCTATGTTGACTTTAGCCTAAAGGAAATGAGGTCTCTTTCTCAAATAACAAAGCAGGAAGCAGAGCCCCCTGCCCTTCCCTGGTTTTGTTGGCCCACTCCTGGTCCCATAGTAGGATGCTTGTTGTCACGGTCCAGACTTTCTCCTCTGCAGAAGGGCTGTGGCTAATAGCAAACCTAGTGTCACAGGTTCATCCAAGGCCCATGATTCAGCTGCCCTGGAACCTTCAAGAGGGTTGGTTGGGGGCTGGAAGAAGCTGGCATCTCAGGGTGTCACCCCCACGAGCCGGACACCGTGGTTACTGCAGCAGCTAGTGCTGTCCACCAGAACTTGTCCACCAGAGCAGGCGTGCATCCCTCTGGGCCCTCTGCTAAGGTGGTTCTGTCCAGTATGGCCCTCGCCTTCTTGTTGGCCCAGAGGACTTTATCTGGCGACAAGGAGGGAACAGCTGCCCATTGCTGCTCTGTCTCGTCTCACCGAGGATGCTGTCACGTGTGACGGTGCCACCCCACTGCCCAGACTGTCATACCCGGGAGTCTTAGCTCTTCCTTTCGAGTCCCATCTTGAGCTAGGTTTCTGTCCATGTCCAACGGGTTGTACCAGTTGGTTCAGTAATTCACAGGAAGAAAACACTTCTGTGACCATGCTGACTAGGACAAAATTATCTGTGATTCATTATACATTCTAGACGAAAATGTAAAATAGACTTGAAGCCTTACCTCATTGAAAATGACTGTTTTCGCACTACGAGAAAGGTGGGTCCTGAGCTGCATTCTGTAGGAAAGCCCTGTAGGTGGTGGGCTGATGTCTCGCCTCGGGGTTATGAGAAGGGAAAGGGAACCATCACAAATGGCTCTAAGAAATCCCCTATGACATGCACATGGTGAGTGGAACGTGTTCGGTTAGCAGTGTGGGCCTAACTGGGTGACGGGAGAGTTAAGAGCAGAGAGGCACTGGATGGGAGGCAGGCTGGGAAGGACCTCTCGGAGACAGAGGGACTTGGAGAGGCTGGCAGAGATGTGGGTGGGGAGAACACGTAAGTATTTGAGGAGGAGGGACTTTTCACATGTAGATGTGGGCTGGAGCAGGACCAGGGCTGTTGGGGAAGGAGAAGAGGGACTCTGGGCATGGTTACCCAGGCCTGCTGGCCAAGTGACTCATGAGGGACCCTTGGTGGCTATGAGCAGAATCCCCTTCCAATGTGTTTGTGTACACAGATGTGTCATCTTGAGGCCCCAGAGACCTTCT
The DNA here is from genome assembly GCF_029407905.1 of Bubalus kerabau. NCBI lineage: Eukaryota > Metazoa > Chordata > Mammalia > Artiodactyla > Bovidae > Bubalus > Bubalus kerabau. The sequence continues at coordinate 214,072,872 of NC_073624.1, read as the reverse complement.
GGAGTCCTGCAGGCTGCCTCGAGGGTACAAGGCTAGAGTCTTCAGGCAGCCTGTCCCCCTTCCCACCTCTGCCCAGCTCACCGTCTCCAGCATGCACCTCTCTGCTGTCTCCCTGTTCTCTCTGGATATCCACTTCTCTGCAAACCTGCAGATCCTGTCTCATAGCCTTTATCTTATAGCTTTGCCCTGCCAGTACACCAAGCTCTGGCCTCAGGGCCCTGGGCTACCCAGTCTAGGGCTAGTCTCAGAACCTGGTTGGCTCAGCTTGGCCAGGCATTTGCGTTGGTCCCATCACGTGTGGCCAGGGGTTAGGTCCCCAGAGGAGCAGTGCCATTCAGGGGCTCTGAATGGAGGCTGTGGGTACAGGCCTGGGGGGCTCGAGTGAAGGAGCGAGAGAGCAGGTCACCATGGGTGGCCAGGGTTGATAAGGCTGAGGAGCCAGTCTCCAACCTTTCAGCACTTGGAGCAATGTGTGCTGAATTTTCAGAAGTGCTGGCAATTTATCAAGTTGTGCTTTTTCCTGTCTTCAGAGCTGGAACTGGGTTAGGACACCTGCCTGCATGGTCTTAAATATTTGTATGCCATGGTCTTCTGCTTTGTATGCTCAGCTTCCTCTACCTGTCTCCGTGGTACCCTCACCACATCAACCTGGACTGTCTGCGGCTAGGCAGCTTGGAAGCCCAGTTTACCCTCCCTGGCTCATCCCAGCTGACAGGCTGTAAAGGCTGCTTGATGGCTATGTGCTGGCTCAGCATTTCGCCAGTTGTCCCCCTGACCCTCCCGGCCCCTGTGACTGTGTTCACGCCCCCTCAGCAAACTGACTAAAGGGCAGCAGGCTTTGGGGCTTGGAGGTGGCCCTGCGACTCTGCGCTCATGCATCTTGTAGGGCAGGGAGCTCTTTAGGACAGCTGCCTTGAGGTTTAGATGGACTTGTTCTTGGGAAGAAAGAAGGGGCTTTGTGGGAGGGGGGTCATGACTTTACCAGGTGTCTCTTCTTAGAGGGGCTGTCACTCCGTGGAATCCAGTAAGTAACAGCACAACTGAGCTGCCGTGAGATAATTAGGCCACGGAATCTAGACACGATGGATGTTCTCTCAGTTCTGGGGCTGAGCTTTGCTCCCAGCCAGGTGCAGAATCTTGTTGCATTCGCAACTTGGGTTTTGCTGTCGTGTCTATTTCTGGGTAACTAAAAGTATGGTGTGTTAGGGAACCAGGGACACTGCCAGAGATGTCAGGCCAGGGGCCCTCTGGAGCTCAGAGCTGGGCATCTGAAGACACTCCTCATAAGGAATAAGTAGATTCCTGATAGAGACTCCTTTGAATTCCATAGCTATGAATGTTGATAACATTAATAAACAGCTCTCATTTTGTCAAAGCTTTAAGTACATCACTTCATTGATCTCTCAAAAAGATTCTATGAGGTACCATTACATTTCTTATTTTATTCATGTGGAAGCAGAGGCTTCAAGATGATGGGTGAGTTGCCTGAGGTCTCCCATGTGTGAAGTGGTGGACCTGGGCTTTGCACTGGCCTTCTGACCATCCCACATGCTCCTCTCAAGCTCCAGCTGCTTTCCCCACCCCCACCCCTACCTTACATATTTTTGAGGCTCAGGAAAGGATATTTGGGAAATTCCTTGGCAGTCTGGTGGTTAAGACTCCACACTTCTAAAGCAAGGGGCATGGGCTCCATCCCTCATTGGCGAACTAAGATCTCACTTGCCTCGTGGAACAGCCAAAATTTAAAAGAACATTTGATGATGAACTTTGGAGGCAAGAGCAGACTCTATCATGTCAGATAAGACCCCATCACCTCCTAGTGGGCAGCACAGCTTGAGAGAGCCTCCTGCCCTACCCTGGGGGCAGTGGCAGAGCATGTCCTCCCATCCCTCTTCACCCTGGCTCCCCAACACACACCTCTTTCTCTTGTCTTCTCCCACTGTGGGAAAGGGCCTATGGGGCAGCCATGGAACCCACAAGAATTAACATCTCTTAGGCTATTTTCTTACCTTTTTCAAGGTGGGTCTAACAAGGACTTTGCAGCCACTGCCTTGTGGATCCCTGAGCATCTGCCCTCGTGTAGGGCAGAGCCTGGCCAGGCCCACTGCTGTGCATGTGTAATAGAAAGCTGGGTGTCTGGGCTCTGGATGGAGGCCTAAGCATGACAGTGATGAGTGGTTTTCCCTGTTTTTGCTTCTAAGAATTGGCCTTGGCCAGTGCCTAAGGGTTGAGAACTGTCCAGGATTGAGAGTTAGGAAGCTAGACTCTGGGCCCTTGACTTTAGGGAAGAGGCAAGAGTCCCAGAATTGGTGACTAAGGCGATTACTGTCAGATACAGGTTTCTGGAGGGTCAGTAATCCCAGTGGGAAAATTTTGGTGTTTGTTGACTCTTCTACTAGCCCCTGGAAGAGAGCGAGGGGGTCAGTGCTGGGTTAAAGCCAGAGTTCCTTATGTTCCTGCTATTGGAGGGAGGCTGTTATGGAGGTGGTCCTCTCTTCCCCAGAGGTGGGAGTGGTAGGGCAGCCCCAGGTACACAGGGCACTGAGGTTGGCTCAGCTGTGGGAGCCGGCGCTGGCTCCTGTGGAAGTGTGCCTGCCTCCTCCAGGTGGGTGAGCACACCAGGAAGTCTTGGCTCCTGCCCCATGGATGAGGAGGGAAGGGCTGCTCTGGGGGCAGGGCAGGCCCCCACCATACAGTATACAGAGTGCCCACTGTAGAGCCCTGAGGGGAAGGAATCCTGGCATTTTAGTGTGCTGGAGCCAGTCAGCTCATGGGCAGCACCTGAGGGTCAGAGAAGGTCAGGGAAGATAGCCTGGGGTGGGTGCAAGAAGAGGAGTGAGGGGACAGCTCTGGCTGGGTGTTGGTGGTTCACGATGGACACTGTATCAACTGATGGAGCCATCCTGCACCCTGTCTCTGCCCGTTATTGCCTACGGGGGCAACAAAACTGCTGGCCCCTCTCTGCGCCAGGGGCCCCAAGACACTGATGAGTACCTGTTTGGTTCTGGGCGCTGTGCTCGGGGTTGGGGTCAGGGCGATGCCGGACAGTCTCCCAGATGGTGTCCGTAGCGGGGAACTGGTAAGTTATAGCAGCCACCAAGCACCCTTCCTCTGTAAGGTCTCCTAGCAGTCTCACAGGCACTACCTTGAATCCCAGCTTACAGGTGTGGTCACTAAGGTGGACTTAGCATCTTGGCGCTGGAAACCCAAGGTGCTGGGGCCCAGATGAGCACCTTTACAACCATTTAAAGCCAACTCATGTCCTCCAGGCCGGTCATCCTGTTCTCCCCATCCCTGGGGAGGCTCCCAGCTCTGGTGCTGAGCCTGCCCTTCCCACCTGCACCCAATGGCTGCTGAGATCTGGATACTGGGGTTGCATGGCTCCCCAGGGAAAGAGAGCCCAGGCCTGCCCTGTTATCCACCTGCTTTACTAAAGCTTGCTGGGAAAGAGAAATTGGTGCTTCTGTGTACAGTGGCTATGCCTGGGAAAGCCTTCCTGGTACCTGCCAAAGCCGTGGTGGTCCATTGGAGGCTGCCCAGCTCTGTGATGAGCAGCACTGATGAGCAGAGTGAGAGCCTGTTCTGGGGGAGATCGTATCCATGCATTGGAACAAGCTTTATGAAAAACACTGATGCATGTGTCCCCGCCCTAGAGGTTGTGATGTAATTGGGCTGGGGTGTGGTCAGAACTCTGGATTGCCTAAAACATCCCTGTTCGAGAATCACTGGGTTAGCTTATGGAGGAAGTGCAGATTGAATGCCCTCAGAGTTGTCCTTCTCAGCAAATTGCTCTTCAGGGAGAGAGATGGTTCCAGCTGTTGGAGACAAAGTCTCATGTGCTTCTGCCCCAAGTGCAAGGCCCTCTGGGAGGTGTGGGTGCCTAAGGCTGGCCTGGCTCCTGACCAGTAGGCAGAGGGCAGACGTCTCTCCAGCTGAGCAGTGATGCTCAGAGTTCTTCGCACGCACCTCGTTCTATTCTCACAACCACCTTCTAGGCACTGCTCTGAATGTCATCTCGTGGGTGAGCAGACTCAAGTTTCTGGAATGTCCTACTTAAGTGCAGCTGGGAAAGGACAGGAGAAAACTATCGGTTTTATCTAGCACTTTCAGAAGCGCTGGCTACTATGTGAATAGCAGTCCAGCTATGCTGACCATTGGGTGCCTTTCTTTCTGACTCTGTTATAAAAGAAAATTGAAAAGGAGCCTTATTGTGCCTTAAAGGCTTTTTAATTATATATAACTCATTTAATTTAAACTACTTTAGGTTCCATTTTTAATACAAGTTTATAGTGGTACAATGAAAGTGCTTTCTAATCAAAGGGTGTTAGTAGATTTATCTCCCTGTATAGAAGCGGATACTCATAGGAGCCCAGGCTAATTATTTATCCAGACAACAATCAAAAATTGCCAAGAGTTGAGTGGGAGGCATGGTGGTAGAGGCTCATGGGTGGCATTGGGGATTCATCTGCGGTGGAAGAGGGGGCTGTGAAAATTGAGGAAGGTGAGTGGAGAGGGCTCAGCAAACAGAAGTGGCCCTCATCACACTTGCTGCTTTCTGGGGCCATGACTGCATCCATTGCTAGTTCTTACTGCTGGTGCCACAGCTGTGGACAGGGAGACAAGAATGGAGATGGGGGCTTGCGTGGTGGCTTCAGTTCAGTTTAGTTGCTCAGTCATGTCTGACTCTTTGCAACCCCATGAACTGCAGCACGCCAGGCTTCCCTGTCCATCACCAACTCCTAGAGCTTACTCAAACTCATGTCCATTGAGTCGGTGATGCCATCCAACCATCTCCTTCTCTGTCGTCCCCTTATCCTCCTGCCTTCAATCTTTCCCAGCATCAGGGTCTTTTCTTTTTTTTTTTTTTCCCCCGCAGGGGGTGCACCGTTCCTGGAAGTACTGCAATACCAGGTTGATGCGTGGAGTGGACGGAGCAAGCTCCTATTCCAACTCCCTGCTCCAAAAATCCATTTAATATATTGTCCTCGGATAGAGGACGTATCAGATATTAAACTGATAAGAACAGATACTACACTTGATCTTAGCCAAAAGGCCGAGAAGCGATTTTTTCAAATGAGTCAGTTCCTCACATCAAGTGGCCAAAGTATTGGAGTTTCAGCTTCAACATCAGTCCTTCCAATGAACACCCAGGACTGATTTCCTTTAGGATGGACTGGTTGGATCTCCTTGCAGTTCAAGGGGCTCTCAAGACTCTTCTCCAACACCACAGTTCAAAAGCATCAATTCTTCGGTGCTCAGCTTTCTTTATAGTCCAACTGTTTCTCACATCTGTACATGACTACTGGAAAAGCCATAGCCTTGACTAGACGGACCTTTGTTGGCAAAGTAATGTCTCTGCTTTTTAATATGCTGTCTAGGTTGGTCATAAGTTTTCTTCCAAGGAGGAAGCGTCTTTTAATTTCATGGCTGCAGTCCCCATCTGCAGTGATTTTGGAGCCCCCAAAATAAAGTCTGACACTGTTTCCACTGCTTCCCCATCTGTTTGCCATGAAGTGATGGGACCGCATGCCACGATCTTTGTTTTCTGAATGTTGAGCTTTAAGCCAACTTTTTCACTCTCCTCTTTCACTTTCATCAAGAGGCTCTTTAGTTCCTCTTCACTTTCTGTGGTGGCTTGAAGGGATGACAAAATGGTTCTGAGCAGGGGAAGGTCGTGCTGTGCACAGCAGGGAGCAGGGGACAGGTCTGTAATCAGCAGCCCCTGGAGGGGCCCTCCTTGTCACAAGTAGAAAACCTCTGTCCTGGTTTCCGTTCCCTGCTTTGTCTTTGACTGTGGCACTTGTTACTGTGACATGTTCTGTACATTGCATTTGCTTGTTTGTTGTTTGTCTCTCTGTGCGAGATCATAAGCCTCATGGGGACAAGGGTTGTGACTGTCTTGGCATTGCTGTGTCCCCAGGTCAGTCAGTATTTACTGAATGAACAAATACATGGACAGATGAAGGTAAGAATAAACGAACCGGGCAGGAGAATTACCAGGAGCTCTGCTGGGAGTGCTGGGTGAGGGGCTGTGTGTGTCAGGGAGAATCAAAGTGGTGGGAATGGCAAGATAAGGCCTGACAAAAATGCTCTGCAAGGATGAGCCTGCAGAAGCGGAAAGTGATAAATGAGGAAGTAGAGTTTATGCCCCAGGGGGCAGAAGGGCCACTGGCCAAGCAGGAGGACTAGGGAGGAGGGGATTGTTTCTGGGCAAGATGAGAGACTCTGGTTGTGGCACTTGGACTGAGGGGTTTGCACTATTTCTTTTGGAGGAAGTGAGTGTGCCTGTCATTCATGTGCTCACCTTCTCACCCATTACCTGCCTTTTTCTCTTTCCTACTTGTGCTCGTAAAGCAGTATGTCTGGGCTGCAGGCTTAGGCTCAAATGGGAGGGACAAGCAGCCAATTATCAATCTCAGTGTGGTCTGCCAGGCAAATTGTAGCTACTCTCTAAAGTCAACTCTGAAACTCTTAAGACTGTGAGTGATGCAGGTAGCGATGGAAGAGCCTTTTAGAAAACAGGCAACAGACCACTTCCAGGTTACTCAGCTAATGTGACAGAAGTTGCCAAATGAAAAAATGAATGAGTGTAAAAAAAAATACAGCTGGATTGTGTGCTACACATTTATTATTCAATAAATATTGTGTGGTTTGTGGGTGGAAAAAAGAGCCCCACCATGGCTCTGTAACTTTCTGCATCTTTAAGTCAGATGATCTCTATCTGTGACCCACCCCTACTCCATGTGTAAAAGCAAGAATGAAAAATAGACATGAGAACTTGACCAGAGGGCGGCTGTTTTCCCTCTTTTGTCTCTTAGTTTTTCAGACACGGGTTATTCTAAACCTCATTGTGGGCTTGTAGCTGGCAGAAGAAAAAAAGTAGCAGGTTTTAATATCATATGAAACAGGTCGATGTTAAATTACATTATCTATTGGGTGGTACCTGGAGGGGATAATGAATAATTAAAACATAAACTACTGTCCCTTTCCCAGAGGCCACCTGTCCTCCCCGAACACCTGTAAAATGGTCCTGATTGTCTTGTGGCTCATGGATGACTAGAGCACAGGATAGGGCAGCTGGTGGGCGTGAAACCTCCCAGAGTAAGGAAGGCATCCTTGGCTGTCCCTGATCCTGTGGAAACTTGGCTAAAAATGGAAAATATGGAAAGTCAGACTTCAAAGGCAGTCAGTGTGTTCCACGAGCCCAGAGGAGACCCTCACTAGCCCCATACTCTCCTCCGGAGACCGTGAAAGAAACTGACTTCTTCCTCGCAATCCATCTGTTGAGGGTCTGTGACAGGCCAGACCCTGTGGTGGGATGAAAGAGGAATGAGATGCAGGCTGGGGGGAGATAGATGCTGTCCTAGTTCGTGGCAGTCCTGTGTGGCCGTGGCACGTTGCAGTTCATCAGCTCTGCGTGGTGGGCTGGGCTTTGTCGAGCCTGTCTGGTGTCCCTGGAGAGGATGACTGTTAGTTGATGGGGTGGTCCCTGGGGTGCTGAGTTAGAGCCCCATGCTGCTAACTCTTAGAAGAGACCTATATGGGGTGAGTGCTTGTCCTCAAGCAGAAATGATACTGTGCTATACTTTTCTAAATAAAAAACTTAATCAGTTTTTAATTTGTTGGGTTGTCAGAGAGATGAAGCTGGAAAGTGCCCTCTTTCCTCCTCAGTCTTTTCATCTGGCTGTGTGCAGGTGATGGTGTTTAACAAGTTGGACTGATCTATTTGTCATTGACATTTATTGCATCAAATGTAATTTAATGTTTACTTGTACTGTCACTTTGGTAGATTCACTACAGAAGACAATTTTAAATCCAGAGCCAACTTTTTTTTTTAATTGTAAATGAATAACCTTTAATATATAGCTTTAAGTAATACTGAGAATTTAAAATCCCTAAATCCTCACATGATAAATCTATTCATTCTTTGCTTCTAGAAACAAGAAATTTAACATCCAAGTCACCTGAATTTCTGAAGGCCTGGCACATATTCTCATTCTTTCTTTTCTCTGTGGTGTCTCATAATCACCATTAATACTTTTCTCTTTAGAGCATCGCAGCTTCCCTCCAGTGCAGCCCCTCTATGTTCCCCATCAGAAAGCACTGAGCAGCACTGCCTGAGGGATTCTGCCTGTGTTTCTGAATTGTCAGCTAAATCCATCCTGTGTGGGCAGTCTGATCTGCCCATTCGATGGGGATGCCACTCCAGATGGGGAAGCTGGAGTGGCAGGTGTCTGGGCAGCTCCCTCAGCGCTGCGGCTGCTGGTGCGCTTACTAATAACAGGCTGCTCGGACCCCCTGGAGGCTATGAGGGTCTTGTTTCCATCTCCTCCATAGACATAAGGAAATTGATGTTCCTCACAAGTGTTCCCCACAGGGAGGCTATTGGTGGGTTCATATCAATGACTTAAAAAAAAAGATGCCTATAGCTTAATCATAAAGAGATTCCTGTGATATTTTTTCAAAATTATCCATGCATGGACTCTTCCATTTGTTTCAATAAACCTCCAATAAACACTTGGGTCCTGTGTAAGCACCAGTTTGCTCACACTGATCCACTTATTGTTGGACAGGAAGTAAAGGGGACACAGAACTTGCTCACCATATGGGGTCCACGTTTCAGCCCTGAAATATGGAGAAGGTCTTTTCATTGCCTGTGTGGTCATACTCCCCACCCATTCCATGCCTGGTTTCCTGATAGAGGCCGGGGAGGCATCACTGGGTTGGGAAGCCTGTGGGCTGAGAGGGGGAACAACCATGCTTGTGCCCAGCTCCCTCTGCTCTCCCAGCATCCCGAGGTGTAGGGTGATCAGCTGTGCCCTTGCCACCTCTAAGGCAGTCTACCTGAGAGGACACACCACTCTACCCAGAGGGCTCCTAGCACATGGCGCTGTTCTCAGGGAGGTAGGAGATGAGCTCTGACCCCTCGACGAGGTGGCATTCCTCAGGAGCAGGCACCTCCTAGGTGATAGTTTCCTCGAGCTCTTGCTGTGTGCTCCACATGACTGGAGGAGAAAGCTCACGTTCAGACATACCCTCTACACGCTCCAGGAAATCCTGTTGTTAGCGGGATTATTCACCTTGGCTCTCAAGCTGGCTCTTGAGTTTAGGGTTAATCCCCTAATTCTCTCTTCATCCAGCTTCGAAGGCCCTGACGTGATGCTCTGGCAAATCTAACAACAAATCTAACAGAAGGTTTTCCTTCTGCCTTTACCTGAACAATAGAAGTGAGATAAAGCGTGCTTGTTGTATGCTCAATAAGCGGGAGGCAGTGATCGAATATATGCTACATAAGGCATCCCTTTATTTCACTGTGTTCTACCTGTCCTTATGGCTTTAGTTGCAGAGTGGTGTCCTGCTAGCAAAAATCAAAGTCGTTAAGAGTCAAGTTTTTAAAATTCAAATAAATAAATGAAAGATTGTAAGAAAGGTTGTTAAAGAAGCATTAGTGTTAAAAGCATCTCAGACATGAAAACCTTAGAATTTAGATGTCAGTATTTCAGTAGTGATGAGTGCCGTTAGCAAAGCTTGCATCCCAACTGTACCGAGTGATTTATAAATTGAGCACATGGGGCTTCCTCTCGTAGCTTCTCCAGGCAGTAGGAGCCTGAGGAACTCTGAAGCAGGGGGCTTCCTCAGCTCCCCTGATGCTGGACTGAAGTGCTGCCAGTCATGGGCTCACCACCAGGACACTGGCAGGGCTGAGAGCCTGCAGCTGCCCAGCCCTTAGATGCCTTCAGCCCCGTCTGCACAAGACTCACCTCTGCTTCGTCTGCAAAACCTTGGCCACATCAAGCTTCATTCAGCTTCATGATTCCGTGGCTTCCTCTTCTGAGCAGTGGGTGTTTTGATTCCCACTTGGCTAACTCACAGAGCCAACATTTTCCCAGAAGCCACTGAATCCCATAACATTTTGAGTGATAAATTGAGACTTATTCTCTAACCAAGGATGACTGGATTCATGGCCAGGGAGGGGTGCATTTGATCTGGGGCCAAGGTCCACCCTTCTTTTCCTGAGCCTCACATACAGCCTAAGATCATGAGCACCGCCTAAGATGGATGTAAAGGATCCAGGCACAGAATCTGAGGATCTTCATTTGTCCTCTTTCAGCAGCTTGCAAACTACGTTTTTGGTAGCTGAGAATCTGTAATAGATTTTTGGATTATGAAAAATATTACTCAGCACTCACATTATATTGATTCAAAAATAAAGATTATGCAGTTCAACTGCACAATGAAATACAGCTTTATGGGATGGTAATTTTTTACTTTAAGTTCCCCTACGTTATAGTGAAAGATAATGGATTCAGGAAGGGCACAATGAGGAATAAAGCTGTTGTATTGTATTGGTTAAATGACGTTTTAAATGATTTGGCTGTCAAATTCGTGGAAAGGTTATGAACACTAAATGAAAAATCTAAAATTAATTCCCTACTTCAAGAAAGTGTGATTTATACCATAATAAAATTAGATTTTTAGTTAAAGAAATTCAGTCGTTAAATAATGCCCATGTGCTAACTCTCATTTATAACCATCTGGTTTGAAGCTTCTGCAGCAGATAATTTCTTCCTTAAGCAAAGCATTCGGGGTCTTGGTGTCACTTCTGTCAGTGAATTCTCTTCTGTTCAGTTCTGCTACAGGTTTTGGGGGAGTACTTTTTCAAGTACTGGGAAGACATTCTGATTGAGCCACAATAATTGATGGAGACATTGAACTCATTGCCCTCCCCCAAGTGATCTTACTATTTCTCCACCTTTGTTGTCTTCATTAATGGCAATAAAGATGGTGATGGCCACCGTTTCAGGACCACTGTATGCCAGCCACCATACTAAGTGTGCTACAGGCTTATATTTCACTTAAATCCTCCTAACAACTCTATGAAGAAGGCACCATTCCTACCCTTATTTCACAGATGAACAAACTGAGGCTCAGAAAGGTGAGATAATTAATCAAAGGTGGCAGGGCCGTGACCATCAGGAATAAGCCAGGATCCAGCCCAGATCCATCTGACTTCAGAGTTCCATCTTTTAGTTCCTGTCACATGTTTCCAGAATATTCACTGAGTATTTGCTTTGAGGCAGCAGAATACACTGGGCTCCCCAGGTGGCTCAGTGGTAAAGAATCCACTCACAGTGCAGGAGCTGTAGGAGCTGTGGGTTCGATCCCTGGGTTGGGAAGATCTGCTGGAGGAGAATGTGGCAACCCACCCCAGTATTCTTGCCTGGAGAATCCCATGGGCAGAGGAGCCTGGTGGGCCACAGTCCATGGGGCTGCAAAGAGTCAGACATGACTGAAGTGACTTAGCACACACAGCAGAGCATGGTGGTAGGATTTCCAAGACTTGAGCCTGGCCACTTGCTGCCCTGTGACAATTGAGCAAGCTGTAGCCTTTCCTCCTGTAGAACCACCCTCATCTGTAAGTTAGGGCATGTGATTTATTCCCCTTCTTCAACAAATTTCTGCTGTGTACTATGAGTACTTTGACCTAATATTTTTAAAATTTTTGATTGACATGTATCAAACATACTGAAAAATGTATACATCTCAAGTGTGGAATAGAACTCCATTAATTTTTACAAATTGAACACACCCAAGTGACTACCACCAAGATTGTAATTTAGAACATTCCCAGTACCCCCAGAAACCATCTTTTTTAAAAATTTATTTTTTAAATTGGAGTATAATTGCTTTACAATGTTGTTTTTGCTGTACAACGTGAATCAGCTATAAGTATACATATATCCCCTCCTTCTTGAACCTCTCTCACATCCCCTCCCCCACATCCCACCCCTCTAGACTATGTAGTTAGATGTGTACAAGTTTAGAATTGCTATTAATTCCTATTGTTCTTTTATCATTATAAATCTAATGTATTCCTCTCTCTTCTTTATTCCTCTTTCCCCTTTTCTCTTGTCTTTTTTTGGGAGTTAGTTTTTTGTAATCCCACTCCTTTGACCTTATAGCATTGGTTTTACCATTTTTTAGATATTAATAGGATTGTAATACTTAAATTCCATTTGACCTCCTGAATTTATGATCATATCATCATTCATTTTAGTCCTGTAGATAGTATTAACTTAGAGAGCGTTATTGTTGTTGTGTTAAACAGACAGAACCAGATTTGTTCATTTTTTAACTCTTCCTGTTCTTTATTACTTCTTGGACAACTATGCATTCATCTGAAAACACTTTCCTTTTGTGCAGTGTTTCCCTGTATTGCTCTTAGTATTAATCTGCTGACAACGTATTCTCTCAGTTTTTGTCTGTCTAGATATATCTTTATTTTACCCTATGAATATCCTTTCAGTGGGTATAGAATTCAAAGTTTTCCATAAATTTAAAGATGTTGTTTCATCTGTCACTTAAAGATGTTGTTTCATCTGTCATTTAAAGATGTCACTGAATTTATGTATCCAATTCAAGCATAATAATGTAACTCAAGAGGAGGCTGTGCAGATTATTGAGTTCATTTCTTTCTGATTCCCTTTTCTAGGATTGTAGACCCTCTTCTGGTTCCGTTATTTTCTCCTGTAAAGTTGGCTATCCGATCTTTGTAGGTGATGTGACCTCCACCTCCACCACCCACTCTCTGGCTATTTTAAAGATTTTTCTTTTTGTCCTTGAATATTCAAGTATATTTTCCTGAGGACCTAGTTATGGTGTTCATTGTATTTATCTTGATTAGAGTTTCTAGAGATTTCTAAATCTTTGGATTGATGTCTTTCATCAATTTTGGAAATTTTTCAAGCATCTCTCTTCAAATATTGATTCTGCCTAATTTCCTCTATCTGATACTTCAATTACATACTGTTAGAACTTCTCACCATTCTCCAAAATGTCTCTCATACTCTCCTGTGTTTTCTACTCTTTATTATTTCCTTTCAGAGCTTCAGTCTGGTTATTTTCTACTGACCTAGGCTCTGGCTTATTAATCCTCTGTTTAATTGTGTTTAGTCTTCTATTAGATTCCTGTTGAATCTGACAGTCATTGATTTTTTAGTTCTAGGATTTCCATTTCTTATTTTAATTTCAATTTTATGGTGAAATTCAGCATCTTCTGTTTTCCTGAACGTATTAGTCATACTTATTCTAGAGCTTGTGTCTGATAATTCTAAACTCTGGATAACCTGTGGATCAGTTTATGCTGTCTGTTTTATTGAATTTTAGTCATTTGATACTGTTTCCCATCATGCCTAGTAATTTTGGTGTGGATGCTAGACATTATGTATTGTTAAAAAAATTAATAAACAAAAGCCTCAATTAAATAGAGCTGGGAGATAAGAAGGGGGAGTTCTCATATGCTGTAACAAGAACAGAATTCAAAAGGGAAAAGAAAGACTCCTTTCATTTCCTGGCAACAACCTAGCCAATGAAAAGCCATTAACTCTATGTTTACTATTACCCTCTCAATTTATCAATACTTTTTACCTCTATAAAAGAATTTTCCTTCCTTTGCCATGTGGGGACTTGCACATGGCTCATCATGGCTGTAGACCCTGAATTTCAACTCTCTTCTCATCCTGAATAATGCCCCCCCTTTTTTATTCTGGAGAGATAGCTAACAATTTATTAGTTTTAGGTCAAAACTATGAAAAATTATATGGTGTTTGGATTACTTTATTGTCTCTCAGAGAGGACTTACTTTTATTTGTTAGATACGGAATGCTGGCAGATCATCTTGATCTACTCAGGAACAGAAGTTCTTTGAGAATATATGATTTTAACTGAAAGTCAGCTGCATTTACCAGGACCATTGTTCCTTTGAGAGCTTAATTTTTGTCTTCCGAGCATCATGATACTGTCAAAATCTGTTTTTAGTGTTTCAGTTTGCTTTTTAGTTTGTTTGAGGCAAATTTTTTGCTTATTTCTCAACCTCATGTTCTTTATATATCCAATTCAAGCATAATAATATAACTCAAGAGGAGGCTGGACAAATTATTGAGTTCATTTCTTTCTGATTCTGTTTTCTAGGATTGCAGACCCTCAAGTTTTGGTTGCTTTTGTAGCCTCAACTCAGGTATCTCCCAACTCAGTGAGGCTACTTTAAGCCCCAAAACATTACTTTGTTTGGCTTGTCTGAAAAACCACAAATTCCCCAAAGGGAAAATCTGGCAGTAAATATGGGGCTCTCCACCAAAGCCTTTTCTTCTCTCCAAATATTGGCTAAGTTCTGTCTGCCTTTGTTGCTCTCACATGCCTTCAAAAACTTTTGTTGTTGTTGTTATTTATCCAATTTTTGTAGTTGTTATTAGAAGGATTGGCCTAATACAAGCTATTCTTTCATGGCCTTAAGCAGAAGTCTATCTCATCTAATTTTCACACTATTAATTGAGTGGAGTTAGAATGTTTTGTGCATAAGCTTTGTAATTAGACTTTGGAATTTAAATCCCAGCTGGCCATTGACCAAAATGTGAGAACTTGGACAAATGTTAACCTCTATGACCCTCTACTTCCTCTACTTTTTAATAAATATCTGAGAAAGAAAGTTGCAGAAAGCTTAAAGGTCCACTTTTATTGAAACTATTCCAGTGCATAATAAAAGGGAAACTTCCAAATCCAGTATATGAAACTGATATAATTTTAATTCCTGAAACTGAGAAAAATGACACCTAAAATTATAGCTTAATCTCATTTATGAATACTAATGCAAAAATGTGTTTAAAATCATAGTGAACAATATCTAGCAGCATATTTTTTAAAAAACACATCATGATTAAGAAAAGCTTACTCCATAAATATAGATATAATTGACTACTATGAAATCTACTAGATAAGCCATCGAATTAATAGAGCTGAGGAGAAAAAATCATAGGATACCTCCATAAATGCAGAAAAAGTATTTGGTTAAAGTCAACACACATTTATTTTATTTTCATTCAACAAATATGTATTGAGCATCTGCCCTATTATAAATAACACTGAAAATGCAAGAGTGAGAAAGATATTGGCACCATCCCAACTCACATTCCAGTGGAGGGAAAGAGCCAATAAATAAGCAAGTTAGGGGACAAGCTAGAACATAAATTTATTTTAAAAAGTCTATAAAATATGCATAGATTTCACTAATATGATAAACACATCTGGGCCAAAAGCCAGCATTTTACTTGATTGGGAAACACTTCAGGTTTTCTTCTTAAAATCAGAAAGAAGACCAGGATGCTCACTACGTTCAAAATTCTTAACATTAGAGAAAGAATTAGCTGTAAGAATAAGACTAGAGTAAGCAACAATAGAAACTGGAAGAAAGAAAGAAAATCATTGCTATTTGCATATTGTATAAATCAACAAATCGAGATGCCAAAAGAATCATTTGAAACCTATTACAAACAATAAGAAATTCAGTCAAGTGGTTTGTTATATCAATATGTAAACCTCAATTGCTGTCAAATATACAAATAAGAAACAGTTATAAGATATAATGAAAGACAAATTCCATTTATGATAACAAAAGGTATGTAATAAAGACATTTTCAGAATATATACAGGAAAATTATACTCTTGAAAGAAATAAAAATAGACTTGAACAAATTATTAAAAATACCATGTTAAATAAGGAGATACGTTATACAGAGATCAACGTACCCTAAGGTAATTTATACATTTTATGCAATTACAGTAAAATTCCCATAAGGTTTTTTTCTCAAGCTATAACAGTTGATTTCCTGTTCCACAAATACTAGTTACTTCCAGGACGGAGGTGCCAGCCCCTAGAGCAGAGTCTGAGCAGCAGTGTAGAAGGAGCTGGCTGTACTTAGTGCATGATGTGCTTTGTGGCAGCAGCTCTTGTTCCAGTTATTGTTCTCCAGCCTCCCTCTTTTGACCCTTGAGCTTATGAAGAACCAGCATTTGGGAAGCCTGTTTGGATAATTGTGCCTGCTGATAGGCTGCTGGCCTGTGACATGGTCTTTCATTGGTCTCCACTTGGCCTTTTGACTCATTACAGAGATGGCAGTCAGAAAGTGTAATTTAGGCAAGACAGGACAATCTTTTCACTGCCTCCTCAAGTTTCCTTCCTAATATTGGCTCCCCCTTCCTCGCCCCGTAAGAATGCTAGATGAGAATGCTAAGGTATGAAAGACATGCTAATGCTAAGCATGGATTTTCACTTTAATCTCAATATTAGGCTCTTTATCATAACTGGGTCATTTACAACAGATTGTAGATGCTTTTTACTAGTCATGAAACCACAATAGATTTCAGCCTTTCCCTGCATTACTTCTCACTGGGCCTTTTCCTGCTGCCTGACCATGCCTTGTACTTTTTGGCCTTTTCTTAAGCTATTCTCTCTTCCTGGTACACCCTCCCTCCCATATTTCTATCTGAAAGCCTGCCCATTCTTCTATTTGCAAATTGTTATTTGCAAAGGTTATTTAAAAAACCTTTTTTTTCCCCTTACATTTTTCATTTGATTGTGAACATATTGGTATTCATCAAGGCAAAATCTCCTCTTTATTTCTCAGTAATTTGTGTTTGTTCTGTACCCTTCTGTTCAACTGTAAATATCTTCAATTCAAGGACTCTGTCTTTAACCTATGTAATTTCTGAAGCACTTTGCTTATTGCTCTGCACATTGCAGGAAGATGAGATTGAATTAAGAAGAGCCAAGGCTTAATCTAGTCCAGTGGCATGGAGTGGCTATCCAAATTGTCCGTAGTTTCCCACGCTTTGGAAACTATTGAGGAGCATAGTCAATCACCGGATCATGCCAGTGGCCTGCACAGGAACAATAATGGTCTTTCCCATGGCACCACAAATCACAGCCTGCTGTTGCTCACGTCATTCTGGCTCCTGTCTACTTATGTCTTCCCTACAAACACTTGCAGTCTAGGTCAAGGGTGGGAATTCAACTTAAAACAAGGTATTTCCTAACAATTGGAACCAGCCCA